>NC_140513.1:46122052-46639552 GCF_964339955.1 Pipistrellus hanaki | reverse complement strand
GTCTCCCCATCTTGGTAGAGTGGCCCTATGCAGTAGGTATCTTGTAAGACATAGTACCACAGTCTACCCAATCACCTGATCTTAGTTCTCCAGGTATGCTGTCCCTCTTTATTCCTCCCCCTGTCTATGTAGGCTGTGTACACTTTTCTATTGTAGTTGTCCCTTTTGAAATTGCTGAAGGATGAAAATAAATGCAAGGCTTTCTATGGTTGAAGGAAGCAAAAGACCTACAGTGAAAATAATCAGTTCATGTGTAATTATTGCAGACACTGTAAAAATCGACAATAAAACTGGATATTGGAGCATAATCAGCATTTTATTTACTTGTGTGGAGATCTGTTGTGATTTTTCTCTCTGCTGGCCATTTTGGACATCAGAGTACAGTAGCATGGAAGGGTTGAGGCATCCAAAGCACCTCCAGGAGTAGCAGCAGAGACCACCTCATCCTTAATAACTAGGAATATTTTTCCATCTAGATGCAAAAGAAGTGAATTTCTGACTTGTCATCACCTCTTTTCTTCACATGTACTTTTACCCAGATGTTAAAAATATTGCAAAACTAATTGCAGGGACAAATTCAGATAATTTGATGGAACTTGGAAAGTACATGTGAGAGAAATTCAACCACTCAGAAAAAAATGCTGAAATCATTAAAAAAAAAATATTCGCATTGGCTAGTGATATGAATTCACTTATGAGGAACTACTCATGGAGGCTCTTGGTATGTTGTTTCTGGGAAAAATTACCTTATTGGGAAAAGTCAGACATGCTTAATAGGACATAATGTGAGTGCTGTTGAGGAGACCCAAACTGGCTCTCACATAGCACTTGAGGGATTTTCATATATTCGACATTTATTGCTACTAATAGTAAGGGTTTTTTCAAAAACTAAATTGGACTTTTTGATGTATATACACTAGTTGGCCTAAGAAGAACATCAGTTCTTAAATTATTATGCATATTTTTATGGATGTTTACTTACGTAGTCATTAGGTAGCATGCCAGGGTCCAAAATAAGGTAAAATCAGTTTAATTTTTATGTTTTCTCCATTAGTTTTTTGACTCAGATATTTAGAGTAATGATAAAAATGCATTCCCTATATGTAACTAATAAAAAGATAGTATTTTGCTGCTAAGAACTTGGCCAAGGAGAAATGAATCCGTTAAATTTAGAAAGACTCAGAGAGTTTATTGTAAAGTATTATAAGAGGATGTCAAATATTATTACAGGAAATAATCAGATGTAAAATCTTTAAATTAATATGATCATTGAAATGAACTAGTTCACTACAATAGGTCTTTTATGAAAGACTATAGAGTGCCTTTGTAAAAATGTCATGCTAATTTCTTTAGGGGATATAAAATTTAGTAAGACGTGTGACCATTCTTCTGTTACAGTTTTGGAGGAGACATGAGATGAGGATATCTAATTTGATATTATGCAGATCATTTTTCAGTCCAAGATAAAGGGTGGGTCTTGAGTTTGGGATCTGTAAGCTTATACAACTTGGTGGGCTCTCTCAAAAATAATTTAGAATTACAAGTACACTATTATTGTCAACAATTAACAGCTATTTAGAATGAGAAAATAATCATGTTATAAATTTTTTAAAGCTTATAAATTCATACATATCTAGGAAAATATATAATAATTTATTAACTCCCTGCCATGCCTGTAAAATTAATTCCTTTTTTTTCATTTAGAATCTTTCATGGCACTTCTGTAATACCATTTATCACATGGAGAATAGAAAAATAGTCCAGTTGTCCATATAGAAATGTTGGTGAAAGTTTTTTCCCCCCTCTTTTCATTGATAGTTCAGAAACTTTTATTCAGCTTATGACTTTTTTTTTTGTAATGTGATAATTTCCTTGAGATTTAGCTATAAGACTTCAGGGCATTCCAGTTTTCTTTCACAATGGCAGGTCATAATACTTCCAAATTTCTGACCAGCATCCACCAGCTTGTCACTTGCATCCTTATAGAAAGAGCTAGATGAGTTGGTAAAGTGAGTGGCAGAAGTAGACCTAGAAATCCTTCCTATACCAGGTGGCCAGCAATAATTGAACTGTGCACCACATTAATATATTCCCCTATATCCAAACTAAATGTATGCCAATTCAACATCCCCAACTGGGTCCCCCACGTTGCCTCTTATCCCTCTTAAAGGACTCTGCATGAAGGGAAGTATGACTGGCAGTGAAGTGTTTAGGAGTGAAATAACATCACCAATGATACAAAGCAATTGACCTTGCCACTGTGACATGTGGGCCCTCAGCAAGTGGAGGGCCCAGAAGCTAAAGCTTCCTTAAGGTGAAGCTTAAAGTCAAGGCAAATTTGCTTCTAGCCGTGAGAGAGGTCCAAGAGTGATAAGGAGTTCAAAATCTGTAGAATCCATACTTGAGGAGGGATCAGAAAAACTCTCACCCTGGCAAAGGCATTTGGCATGGGCTTCAAGGGAGAATAGGCTGTCAAGGAGCAGGTGTTTCTTTGAAATTATTTCAGAATAATGAAAGTGTCTTAACAAATACACAAGCATTTTAGTACACTTAAAGACCAGCAGTTGGAGATGTATTGATAGATTCCCAGGCCTTCCTCTGACATTGTAATTCACATTTGGACAGGGAAACAAAATAGGCATTTTTAACAGGCAACAAAAGGTGGTAATTTTCCAGGTGGGTGTGGGCAGTATTTTAGTATAAAATGTTATCCTGTATAATAAAAGCCAAGTATGCTAAGTATCTGGTTATCTGTTCTATCAATCAAAGCATAATATGCTAATAAGATCGCTCAACCACTCGCTATGACATGCACTGACCACCAGGGGGCAGACTCTCTAATCATAACCAGTAGGTTAACTAGCTGCTGGGCTCAAGCCCATTAGGACTGAGTGAGAAAGGCCAAACATGTCCTGGAATCCTCCCAAGGTCCCTCCCTGGTTGGCCAACCTCCCACATCCCTCCCTGGCCCTGATTGTGCACAAGTGGGGTTCCTAGGCCTGGCCTGTGCCCTCTTGCAATCTGGGACTCCTTGGGGGATGTCAGAGAGTCAGTTTCAGCCCAATTCTATAGGCCAGGCCCAGGGTCCTCACTGGTGCACGAAATTGTGCACTGGATCTCTAGCGTAATTATAATGTTTTTCAGAAAAATCTGTGAGTCTGATGTTTGCGAGGAGTGAGAGTTGAGGTCATGTCAGGTAAATCAGGGACATAACAAACAAGGTGTTATGTGGTTGGTTTAGTTAATTTTTTCTTCGACAGAGCTTTCTGCCTCTGGACTAAGTCCTGAAAAGTAGGGAGCCAATGAGGATTCTTGAGCAGGATCATGGCCTGATTTTCATCTGCACTTTGATTGAGCAGCCCTGCTGAATAAATGAAAAGGGTGAGTTTGGAAGGGCCACACATAAGGTGTCCATTTTAATAGAACTAATCAAGAGATAAGCAAGTCCTGACAAAGATGTGATCATATAAAAGAGATGGGTGAAAGAGATATTTGAAAGAAAGAAAGAAAGAAAGCATTTTAGGGAGATGGGTACAGCCAAGAGTGTTATGCTCCAGGGAGTATAAGAGATGGGAAGATTATAAAAAAGTTCTTAGATGTGGCATTTCCAGGGCATTTGGTCATGGGTGAAATATATCTGCTCACTCATCATTCGCTCTTTCAGAGCTTTTTAATCTCCCTTATGTTTTTATGTACACATCTTAATATGTTTTTATTAATGCCACTTAAAATGTAAAGTTCAGAAGTTCAGTGTCTAAAGTGGGTAAAACAAGGCACGCTATTTCTGCCTTTTATGATTTGGGGGATGAAGGGTCACTGTGCACAAGCAGATTCTGTTGTTGAGTGCTTTGCTATTTTAATCCATAATTAGAATAAATTCAGGCCAAAAGAGCACATCAATCTTTGTGCCATCAAAGTAGATATTCTATTCATAGTTATAAAATAATTTTCTTTTACAGAAAAGCAGAGATTGATTTTTTTTATTTTTTTTATTTCAGTGTTTGAGGAAAATGAAGACATGTGGAACCTCTTTTTATGTACAAAACCTTTCACATATCTTTGGATAACTATTGAATACTTTCTTAACTAGTTAGATTTATCACATTGATAAATATGTTCTCAACTTTCTTTGTGGGTTTTTTTTTTCTAACTATTTAATTTTAATCTCATTGCTTACTTATTATTAATCTAATTTCAATTAAATTTCTAAGTTATGCTTAGGATCTTGAGTAAATTCTTATTGTCTTATGTGTCAATATGTGAAACTATTTTGCTCTTAAAAAAAAACAAAAAACTTAACAGATAGATACAATACGAGGGGAACCCCCTGGCTGGAGTGGCTCAGTTGGTTGGCTGTTGTCCTATGCACCTGTCTTTGATTCCCAGACAGGGCACATATGTTGGTAATGGGTTTGATTCTCATTCCAGAAATGTATGGAGGACAAAATGATGGATGTTTCTCTCCCACATCAATGTTTCTTTCTCTCTCTCCTCCTCTCCTTTTCTCTAAGCATGTTTGTGGGTGAGGATTAAAAAAAAGATGAAGAAGAATATGAAGGGGGAAAAAACTAATAGGCAAAAGAGAAGAGAGAGCATGGAGGGGTGGGGGTACAGAGAGAGAGAGAGAAAGAAAGAACAATATATATGAGGATAAATGTGAAAAGCCAGTATAAACCTGGCAAGTTAATAGACTTGAATAAAATTACCATCTTCATGGCTAAAATCCAAAGATGGATGTAAGTACATAGAAAAGGAAACCAATTACCATATTCATGTGTTAAGTTTATTTTTACCAAGGATTATTGTTGGCTGCTTCAATAATACACTTTTTTTTTATTATAGCAGTGCTTATGAAGCAGTGAAAAGTGAAATATATTTAAATTTCTGGCATTTTTCATATTTAATAGAAACTATTCATCTTTCTGTATATTTTACATTGGCTTATACTCATCTATTAGAACAATTAAAATAATTCCTCAATAAAAGTATTAGTAGGTAACTAATGCATTTATGTTTCTTTTCCTGAATTTTAGCTTTAATCAAAACATGTTCTTATCCAAAGGATATATGGTTGAATCTTGTGAAACTTTTAATTCAGTGAACTCCCATGAAGGCATAATCCTTGGTTAGAGTTATAATCTGAGAGAGCTGCCTATTAAGGGTCATGCCTTTTGTTTTCTCACAGGCGAGCAGGGGAGTGAGAAGATGAACAAGTAGCTATAAACAGTGTGACGTGTACAGCAGCTGGAATATTGAAAAAGAGCAGTAATAGTAGGGAGTAGTTGACGCGGCGATTTCTGAACCAGGGTGACGGGTGACTGGCCATCCCCATTTGCCAGGGACTGGGGGGATTCCTGGGAGCCAGTGCTTTTGGTGCTGGAAGCCGAACTGTCCTCCCAGGGGACATTGGCAATGTTTCCTCCTCACGACTGGGGTGGAAGGCTGCTGACTGGCATGGAGTTCAGAGAGGCCAGGGATGCTGCTGGGCTGCCTGCAATGCACAGGACAGCCCCCACAAAAGGAACAGTCAGACCCTCCGTGTCGGCTGCGGACTGACACACTCCCCTGTTCTCCTAGGAAGGAGCCGTTTGGGAGGGAGAGAGGGTGACGTTGATTGTGTACAGAATGGTGCCCGAGACTGTGAGAGTGGGGATCGAGAACACAAGTGGAGAAACGGGTCTGGAGCAGGCTAACCACAAGGGAAGAATGGTTTCTAAATGAGAAGTTCTTGTCCAGCGTGTAGCATGCAGCGGCCATCAGGTTCAGGCTTGATGGCGTTTCTTTTCTCCCGATGAAATAGGAGGCAAGAGCATCAATCTCGGGGAGGTGAGAGGTCGGTGCAGGGCAGGCTGCTGCAAAGTGCTGAGAGATGGAGGATGATGGATAGGTGACACCGGGGTCCCGTGGAGGCTGTAGATCATGAATTTGCAATGGCTCTGGTGCTGCATCCTGTGATTTCTCGGGCCAGGCTCCCCCATTCAGTGTGGGGAGGGAGGGAGGGGGAGAGGGATGCACCGCAGAACTGACTTGAGGCACATGCAGTGTGTGGGGATGTTTGAGAGCTTACAGGGCACTGGTGGGAGCGGTTTTAATGATCAGAACCCTGGGCTGGGGAGTGAAGGAGGGAGCGCCTTTACTAGCATACCCACCCTTTCCAAAGCAGTGACTGTTCCTAAATGCCTTTCGTTTCCTTCCGTCTCCTCAGCACCATGTTGTGGCTGTTTGCCCTGCAGATTCTAAAGGCTGGTTTGTCTTTCTGAGTTGCTTCTTTTGCCCCCGAAAGGCACTCTGGCAGTCCCCAAAGCCATTTATTTCCTGCATTGGCGTAACTGCTGCATATTTTCTTAGTTTGTTATTAATTGCAGCCCATCCCTTTAGGTTCCCCTTTTGTTATTTCCACCAGGGAAACAACCACCCCGGAAGGAGGTCTGCTTTCCTGGCATTTTTTGGATTCCTACCAAAAAGCAGCTTTGACTTCCACGGGGTTACTGAAGGCCTGCGACTGTGAATTTGACAAAGGTCCTCCAGAGAGCTTTCAAAGGTCTCCTCTGATTAAATTAGCGACTACAACCAGGTTACGTGATTCAGAGGAAGAGCTAGCATGCATCATTCCGCTCTCGGGATCCCGGAGGTTTTACCTTCTCATTTGGTCCCGAGTACAAAGGCTTATCCCGGGATAATCTGCAGGCGCTTTTTTTCCCCCCTTCTAATTCTGGAAGATTAAGTTCATCCAGATTCTCAGTATGTCGCCTGGCATATATCCACCGATGCTCCTGCCACACACCTAAAGCAGGGGGATCTCCTTCCTTTCAACATGATCTGTGGTCACTCACAACAACCCTTTGGGGCATGTGTCTAAAAGTCAAAGTGCTTCCGGTCACAGGTTGACCCTTTTTCAGAAGGGCGCCAAAGGCCAGCCTTATTGCACGTTTGGGCTTGTTAGTAACTGAAACAGTATTTTTAGCATCCAAAGGTAGGTGGAACCTTGCAGGAGGTCCTCAAACAGTGTCAGTTTTATTGTGTTCAGCCTATCATTGTAGGTCCAGCCCAGTTGGCTGGAAAGAGTGGCTAGAGCCTGCCTCCATCTGGCAAGAGGCCCTGGTATCTGCAAATGTGCTCGAAGGATAGCAGGGGGCTGGGCCCGTCAGCTGTCAGCCACAGCTTCTGTTTATGCTCCGAACAATAGCCGTGTTCCAGGGCAGTAATTATTGGTTGCTTTTCCTTCTAAAATAAGTGTCCTGATAACTTGCCACAAAACCTACTTCAACAGCCTTGGTGTTGCCTGCAACAGTGAAATGGAGGGGTGGGGAGGAGAGAAAGAAAGGCGCAGCAAGAAATGGTTCGTTTTATTTCTGCATGCAGTCTGTATTGGTAAATAGTATAATTAAAATCTCATTTGCAGGTTCTTTAGAAAGGTTATTTCTGTGTGGGGAAAACCCTGTGTTTTCTTACTTAATACCCTGAGCTATAAATTAGAGACTTGGGGGCGGGGGGGAAGGAACGGGGAGAGTTGGTTGGCAAATAAAGGTCTTCAGTGTCTGTGCTGTTTTGGAATGCCTCCCATATTCCTGGGGCTCTGATAATGTGTTTCTCTGGAAAAGCATGCATAATCTGCACCAAAATGAGCTGGTACCAGGGTCTGCACTGCCCCGGGATACAAATTAGGGACTCGATATTTAAAAAATGAATCCAACCGAAAAGTCTTTCCAGAATCGTTGAGTACTGTTACCTCGTGACTATAGGTTCTGGTGTTACCCAAATTCTCTTCTAAGCGAGGAGAGATGGATGTTTCTGGAGATAAATCAGCTGTTCTTTGGAAAATGGGAACAAAAGGACTGTCCAACATCACAGATTTCATTGAGGATTGGGGGTGGGGAAGCCCCTTCCCCCTTCTCTTCTTGGCTTTCTAAATATGTGGCGTGTCTGTGTTTCCGTTCACAGGCAGCAAGAATGCGACATTTCCTCCTCGGGTTTAACACGCTGTCATGGAAATGCTGATAGGGTTATTTTATGGAGATGTAGCCTAAAAAAAAAAAATAAGTAAAAGCAGTGAGAATTGCATTATTGTATTACATTCTGTTCCAGCGAGGGATCCTTTCATGAAAGGGTTTTAAAGGTTTATTTTCATCTGCAAACCAAGGAATTGTACCCTATTCTCTCTGTGCCAGGATCCAATTAATGTCAAGTTGAGTTTTCTGTGTGGACGGGGCCGGTCCATGGCCCTGGGTGATCATCTATTATTATCGCTGCTCGCTTGTACATGACTTCACAACCCTAGCATAGAACCAGTTGTCATGCTTTCCATCCTTTGTGCTTCAAATAGCTTACTGAGTAGAGTTTGAGAATGGGTGGGTGAAGGGCCATCCTGAGCATGCAGAGATCAATCGTCGTTAGCAAGAGGAAACGCAGGGAGCGCTTACAGCTTGCGGGACCCTCCCACCATATCCAACTTGCATGCATGAATGCAGATTCTCTCTCTCCACTCTAATATAGAATTTTGATTCTATTTTAGAAAGGATGCATCTAATATGTAAAATAAATGCCATTCTGTTGCTTTGTCTCATGTATGTGTAGTTGGAGGGATCTCAGAAAATGAGTATCTTTAATATCCTACAATTCTTTGTTCTAATGGTTGCCTAATATTAATTGAGACTATCTGGAATCCTACCAACTATTGATAAGTTTTTGTTTTTTTTTGTTTTTTTGTTTTTTTTGCTTAGAACTTCAGGTCTACAGAGAAGTGAATGTAAAACATAAAATCTAAATTTAGTGGAAAGTTTCTGGAAGGACATAGATGTATCCTTAAAATATCCATACAACCAAAATAATTACTTTCTTTAAAAAGGATTGAATGCCTACAGGTGTGCTAACAAAAACTATGACATGAGCCTTTTAAACTTAGGATATTATGTTCTCCATCAGAATATTGGTCCAAATGTGAATAATTCTGGGTGTTTTCAAATATTTTTTAATTCATCAATTCATTCTAAAGCAACACTGGTATTTAGGTGCGTGTATTTTTAAAAAATTATTTTGCATTTATCTTTTCCATTGTTCATCCATATGTATCTACATAGTTACTAACACAAAGTAATACCCTTTAAAATAAAATACTGAATACGAAGGAAATATCCTATTTAACAAAAGAGTAATATGCAAATTAACCATCACTCCACTACACCCACATGCCACATCCACCAGCCACACCCACCAGCCAATCAGAATGAGTATGCCAATTAACCCCAACCAAGATAGCTGTGGACACAGAGAGCAGGAGGGAGGCTTGGGTTTCCCTGGCAATGGAGGAAGCCAAGCTTTTTGCACACCCTGGCCAGCTGAGGCCTCCACTCAAGGATACAAAGCTTCAATTGTAGAAAGTAAATAAATTCCAACAGAAATGGTGGCAGCCACTGAGCTGGGAGAGCAGGAGGTTAGAGTTTCCCCGGCGATGGAGGAAGCCAAGCTTCTGCAGGCTTGGATGGCTCAGGCCTTCACTTCGGGCTACAAAGTTTCAATTATAGAAGATAGATACATTCCAACAGAAATGGCTTCCACAACAGAGTGAGCAGGAAGCTTGGCTCTACTCCAGGCTACAAAGTTTCAATTGTAGAAGACAAATAAATTCCGGATATCAGGGCCACTGCTTGGGTTGCTGGGGGTGTGTGGCTGGCCTGCAAACCACCACAGGCCCCTCTCCCAGGCTGCCCCACACCCCAAGGGAACTCCCACCCTGATCTAGGACACCCTTCAGGGCAAACCAGCCATCTTCAACCTATGCACCAGGCCTTCATCCTATCTAATAAAAGAGTAATATGCAGATTGACCATCACTCCAACATACAAGATGGCTGCTCCCATGTGGTCAAATATCCTGCCCCCATGTGGACACAAGATGGCCACCACAAGATGTCCAGCAAGGGAGGACAGTTGGGAGGCACCAGGACTGCAAGGGAGGGCAGTTGGGAGGGACCAGGCTGACAGAGGAGGGAAGTTGGGGCAAACAGGTTGGCAGGGGAGCAGTTAGACATCAATCAGGCTGGCAAGGGAGTGGTTAGGGGGTGATCATGCTCGCAGGCAGAAGCGGTTAGGGGCAATCAGGAAGGCAGGCAGGTGAGCAGTTGAGAACCAGCAGTCCTGGATTGTGAGAGGGATGTCCAACTTCCTAGTGGGATCGGGTCTAAACAGGCAGTCGGACATCCCTTGAGGGGTCCCAATTCAAGAGTGTGCAGGCTGGGCTGAGGGACCCGCCCCCCACCCAGTGCACGAATTTTGTGCACCGTGCCTCTAGTGTTTAAATAATAGAACATTCAAGTGTTTCATTATTGAAAACATTTAAAAAGCATATTTATTTTGAAGATAATTATGAACATTAAGAAATACTATCATGTTTGTTATAAAACTCTATATTTTATAATTAACATTGTCTTTGTAATAAAAACTCAGGCAGCTTATTTTCCATACTATTCTATTCTGCGTAAAACATTTTTGTGACATATCAGAACAGCTTCCCTATAGAGATACTATTTAGTCTATAAACAAGGTGTTCTTATGATAACATTTTAAATTTCTCCAGGGAATATTCTTGAACATTATTTTATAATCTGCTTTAAGACTCACTGAAATTGTGCACATGTGCATGCATGCCTGTATACCCTCCCATGTTATAGCTCCTTGGGAGAGTGTTAGCTACCTTGCTCTCTTACCAGGGTGGAATTGATAGATGAGAAATGATGGTCAAATTATTCCCAGAAGATGCATCTATTTTTCAATACATGACCCAGACTTTTGCCAGTTGTGCTAAGACCTCACTTTGGTAGGAAGGCAGAAGCTGGAACAATTCACATTGTCTCATAGCCTCTGAGCACAGATAGGCAGATCAGTAGATCTTCTCTTTGTGCAAGTGGTTTGTTACTGGTGTTTAAAGGGAAGCCAGTATGATCTATCTCTGTAGTTCCCTTAAAAAGCAAAACAAAACTCATACAGTTGATATATTAAATTTTCTTAGAGCGGAAGTAAAGGGATCAATATTCTTTAGATTGGTAATGTAAAATTGTTGTTTTTTTTTTGAGAAAAAGGTGGCATTGGTTTTTCGTTCCTTTTTCTTTTCTTCTTTGCCACTTCAATTAGATCTGCTCTCATGTTCCTTTTCAAATAAGCCTATTACCTTTCCCGTGTGATCCAATTTGCAGGCACAAGGTAAGCAGTAGGTTAGAACAAAGAATAAGTGATTACTTTAATGATGATCAGCACATCTGATGTGATAAATTATGATTAATGAGTAAATTAGCAGTGAAGATGATATTAATGAATCTGATTTGAAAACTAACTCTACAAAAAGATGCTAATTTGTATATAGAGGTGTTTTTTTCTTTGGTTGTTAAATACAGTATCTGTGTTCAATAGCCTTGTGAGTATATTACCATTTACAGGGGATATGAAAAAAGCCCATAAATATTATGCCATTTTCCTACGTCTTTCCTGAATAGCCTGGGAGATGGCATGACTTTTCATTTGTTTCTGTGTAAGGGCCTTTATCACTCTATTGAATGAGAGCAGATGCAAGGTCTGTGAATGCATAAGTAGGTAAGCAAACCAGAGGCTTAAAGTGGGAAACATTGAGTTAATATCTAAATGGTGCTGCTGATGCCAAGTTTTCATTAAAAATGAATGACTGGCGTAAGGATTGGTAAGAAGGGCTTCGCTGATTGTTTCTAAGGATGATTCAAGACCACTGTATTTCCTTTTGAAATGTATATCACTAAACCTGTGGTTACTGTGAGTGTCTCATAGGAAAACAGATGGCCAGTCTTACTGAGCATGTCAATAGTTCAGAGAAGTTTTATATCCCAGACACAGTGAATGCAAGGGATTGTTTGTTTCGGTCATGGTATCCCTGGTTGTCTGTTAAATAAAAAGTTATTGTGTGAAACCATACAGCTTTTACTGCTGTAAAGCAAGTGTTTATGACCCAGGTATTAATGCATCTTGAAACAGGATAAAATGGGAATTTATATAACTACTGTAAACTAATTCATATGAAACTCCATCTCTATAAGATTTTTGCAAAGCAATATCAAAGGCTAAAATGGACTTGAGTGTTTTGGCCTTTTTAAATAGAAAAGTATTTTCCATAGCATTTAAGTTCTATAATATTTTGAATAGTTCCATCTTATAGATTTTTGTCCCTTTTTTCATCTTTCTTCATTGGTTTATTAATATTCATCACAGTTTTCCTTACAGACTGTTTTCCCAGGGAGAAATGTAAAGGACAGGATTTGGAGAGGATTTTTTTTTTTGAGGAGTGGATTTTCTAATTTCTTCTTCAAAACTGATTACCCTCTCACCTCTGCTCTTCATCCCTTCAGTTTAGCTAAATTTGGCCAGTGATATAGTCATAATTTTCAGCTTTATCAGTGGTTGAGGTAATTGGATACTGTAATATATAATTCTGCTATGAACCCATGACTTATTTTTAGCGTATTTTAAAAAAAATATAAAAAGCTTCTAAAAAGTGTAGTTTTTATCCAGTAATTATATAGCAATAGATCATACATATTGAAATTTTACATGTAGCAATGAATCACATACAGTGTAGGCAAGAGTGGGTTTATAGTTGTGAGTATGCAAACAGAGTTTTTACTTGTATTACTGTTTATTATTATGCTACAACTGTCAAACTACTTTTGCCCACCCCTGTATACAGCTTACAAATTTGGGCAAGGATGTAATTACTGTAAGAATAACCATTTATAATACTGGGAAATTGGAAACAACCTAAATGTTTAACAGAATATTAAAATATACCTACATGCTTTATAATATAAAAATTATATTCAATTAATTATTTGTTGGCATAGCCCTGATCTCTGGATGGGGAGGTACAGATATCATGAGTGATTCTCAATCCTAGATGAACATTGGGATATTTTTGAATTAATTATGCAGCCCCACCGTACTGATTTTCTATTTTAATTGGTGTGAAGTTGGATATATGTACATATATATATATATATATATATATATATGTGTGTGTGTGTGTGTGTGTGTGTGTGTGTGTGTGTGTGTGTTTAGTCTCCCAAGTGATTCTAATGACCAGCTTAAAAAGAAAGTCATAGCTATGGATATTTAACATGAAAAAAGAGAAATGAAAGGTTATAAAAGCAAAATCTTTAGGACTTAGTAATTGAATGATAGTGGGACAAAGGAGAAGACAAAAAAAAAAGTGAGTCAGCAAGGCTGGGCATTTGGGAGAATGGGAGTGACAACAACAAAAATGGAACTTAATAAAGAGATAGGATTGGGAAGGCATATGACATGGTGTGTTTTCAACACAGTGATTTTAGGATTTGCTGAGTAATCTTTCAAGCATTTAGAAATAAGTTTCTGGCAATGTGGGAAAGTTGAAATGGGGGATATATATATATATATATATATATACACATAATTATTATTATTATTAAATCAGGTTTCTTCTTCTGGTATTCCATTCTTTTTACCCTTTCTCCTTCTCATCTTTTCCCCTTTTCTTTCTGTCAGTGTACATATTAATCCTTTGCCAATTTAAAATTTGACATCAGTTAGGTAGAAACATCTATGTATTCGATAGAAGAATGCTTTAGTAGTCATTTTCAAAGGAGAGTTGAAACCTTAATCTATATACATACAAGCCTAAGCAACCATCTGACCATCCAACCAGTAGCTATGATGTGCAATGACCAGGGGACAGACTCTCTGACCTGTAGCTAAGACACACACTGACCACAGGACAGATGCTCACCACAGGAGCTGCCAAGCTGTGGTGACTTGGTAGCTGAGATTCTCAGGTGACGCACCTGGAACCAGAAAAGAGGGAGCCCGATTCCAGGGTGCATCACCAAGAACCACCCTCTCACAATCAGGGATCCCTTGGGGGATGTTGGAGAGCCGGTTTCAGCCAGATCCCTGCAGGCCAGGCCAAGAGACCCCACCAGTGAACTAGGCCTCTAGTTAAATTATAAAATGTGTATAAATGCGTAGAATATGTCATTGAAATGCCTAGGAAAAGAAGAGAAAAATTAATGTCAAGAACTTTAAGGGGATATTTGTATTTCTCCATCATGAACAAACTGAAAGTACTATGTGTAAAATAATACAAGAGTATTCACTTTATTAAACTTGGGACTTATATAATTTCTTAATAAATTTTGTGGCCTTGACTACCTGTTGATCAGGCGTCATAGCTAATTTATCCTAAATTTCAATTGGTCCTTGGAAATTAAATAAGTTCCACAGGTAGCACATTCTGGGTGAACTTTCTTACTTAACTAGTGAAAAATAACTGCTATAATACTGTGCAAAGTACATAATTAAACCCTTGAACAGTCAGTACATGTTTTATAGTAACTTAAGACAGATTTGAAAATATGCATTAACTGGGTCTGTGCAGCACCCTTATAACTTTGCATCTTCCCATTTGGCATAATAAAAATATAGAGCGTCACAATTAGATCAAAAGTTCATAATTCACTCTTTACTTTAAGGAGCCTTCATTCATTTCCCTCCTTTTCTTTCTTTTCCCTACTTTTCTTACGAATCTCTATAGTATTATAAACTTTTCTGTAATTCAATAACGTAGGAATAATGATGCAATCTTGTAAGACCATGAAAAAAATCACATAAGCATTACCTGTGGACACAGACAGTGGAGGAGTGAAGGCCTGGGGTGGGGCAGGTGCTGGGAGGAGGGGGTAATGGAGGAAACGGAGGGAAATGGGGGACATTTGCCATACTCTCAACAATTAAGATAAATTAAAAAAAATAAATAAAATATAGTGTTAAAAAAGATTTATAAAATTTTAGACCAGTGTGTAAAATTTGCTGAAGAGGTGTTTGTTTTTTAATTCCATTTTGAACTAGGATGCTCCTTAAACCAAATTTTAAGACTTATATATTATTTTGGGGGTTGTACTAAAGAGGAAATACCAGCAGTAACCAGAAAAAAGTCTGACTTTGAAGGTCTGTCCTGACCGTGGGTGCCAGAGGTGGCCCTTTCTGATCCCCTGTGATAGATGTCCCCACAATTCTGAGTCCTTATAGAGCATTTACTATAGAAACCAGTCCGGCCTGGTGTCCGGGCCCATGATTCTGGCCCTCCTTACAGTCCTACATCAGTGACTTCCTCTCCTGTCACAGAGCTGGGCACACTTTCCTCCCTACACTCCTACCCATCCGTCGGGTCAATCCTAACAGAAAACCCATCCTCCGCAACCGCCCTGGCCACTCTCTCTGTTTGAAGCAGTGGCAACAGGGTGTGCGATGGCTGGAAGGGAATGCAGAGCCCTGTGACAGCATTGCTCCTAAACCCGTGGCTGGCAAACTGCGGCTCGAGAGCCACATGTGGCTCTTTGGCCCCTGGAGTGTGGCTCTTCCACAAAATACCACGTGCCGGCGCGCACGTACAGTGTGATTGAAACTTCGTGGCCCATGCGCAGAAGTCGGTTTTCAGCTCTCAAAAGAGATTTCAATGGTTGTACTGTTGATATTTAGCTGTGTTGACTAATGAGTTTGCCGACCACTGGCCTAAACCTTCAGGCAGGGCCATTACTCTTGGAGCCACCCCAAACTCGCCTTCCCTCCCTGCTCTGCATTTCTCACCCAACCCCAGAAGCCCTGTTCTGACCTCCCCTTCCCGCAGATACTTCTAGAGAGAGAAAGAACGGCGATGGGCTCAGGTGACAGTGCCCTCCATTCCACAGCCACCTTCTAGGGGAGGAAGCAGGTGCCGGAAGACAGGACCACCTCTCTATTCTTGCTGACGATTGCCGCATCCTCTCACTTAGCATCATTTTTTAAATAGCATTATAACCTTCCCCTTTCAAGATTTTAAGTACATCATTATGACAAATACCTCTCTAAAAACAAAACTTTCTATTTAAGGAAATGTTAATCAGCGGCAAGAAACAAAACCAATTAATTTTGTTCCCCATCTAACGTATTTCCTTGGTGTCTGCTGAAGCCACGTATCCATTGGAATCAAATTAGACAAATAGAACCCTCATTTCTTCACTTTTCACTTTTTAAAAAAATATATTTTATTGATTTTTCACAGAGAGGAAGGGAGAAGGATAGAGAGCTAGAAACATCGATGAGAGAGATACATCGACCAGCTGCCTCCTGCACACCCCCTACCTGGGATGTGGCCGCAACCAATGTACATGCCCTTGACCGGAATCGAACCTGGGACCCTTGAGTCCGCAGACCGACGCTCTACCACTGAGCCAAACCGGTTTCGACTACTTTTCACTTTTGTAGCTTGCATTGGGGGGGGGGGGGGGGGGGGGCCACGGGGCACGCACGGAGAGAGGCTTCTGTGAATGTGTTTTAAGGGATTCTCAGTTGATCAGTTGAATTACTGCAAACCTGAATTGTCCCGTTAACCTTTAAGAAGTTCTCATAAATCCCTTTCGCGCATGGGTGTTATTAGTAGATTTCAGTGGTTCTACCCCGTTAATGTCTAGTGCTATTAATGTAATATACTAAAAGCGAGGGTTTCATCCTCCATAGAGCAGTTTATTAAGGTTAGTCAGAGGCAGTTGGCTGGTCTTGGTTGGTTCTGTCCCCTAATTTTCATCCCAGACCTGCTCCTTAGGCTTATCACCTTGTCTTCAGGGAGCCTAACAACTTGGAACCTGAAAAGGCTTCTGATATTACCATGATTACAAGCCAACTTCCTCTACTTTGGTCACACTTTAAAAAAACAACCTAACCTCCTAGAAATAAAAATCACCCAGCAGCCCGTGGCTCCTCCTGAGCTGTGTAGGAAACAGTAATCTACTAGCTTCCTGGAGCTGCTGTCTGCCCTGTGAAAGCGCCCCGAGAACGCAGTCCTGGAAACGGCCAGTGAGCCTGGCAGACACGATTTACAATAGCAGCCATGCTGCTTTCCGTTTAGAAAATGGACTTTGTGGGTCTAACGGTAATTTGACTTCCGCCGTGCCTGGCATTAGCTTAATAAAAGGTCCTATCCTTCACTTGTCAAAACCAGGGCGAGCAGACATTCATTTGGCAGAGCACAAGCTGGTGGCAGCTTTAGGTGGGCAGAAATAGCAGGGAGCTCCCATAATGGAAGGGCCCCTAAATCCTGGGACCTTAACGTTTTATTGTCTTTTCCCCCTTCTTTACACTCTTGTTATTCTTTTTGTTCTTAGACCAAGTGTAACGTTGATGGTTGTGCCTCATGATGAGATAAATCTCGGGTTTTTCATTGTTCAGATCTGAGGCTGCCCTACTGTGTGACTTTTCAGTAGAAGTTTTATGTTTATTTGTTTTAAGTTTTTGCATAGGTTATCTTCCTTTTCTTCCCATCTTCAGGGCATGACTCAAATTTGGGCAGTATTCATGACAAAAGAAGCAGGAGATTTATTTAGTGACTTTTATTAAGCTGAGATAGGAGAGCTGGGTGCTGTGTATTGGCATTATCCCTCTGAGAATAAAGATTTTTACTTGCCTCAAGCATTTGGTATAGTTATTAAGTTTCATCTTCTCTCTCCTATCTCTCCTTTGGCTGGCTGCCTAGCTGGCATTGATAGCATCAGACTTGGAGTTTCACCTGCCAAGACGATTATTTATGCAACACACATGCTACTGAAAGGGTTTTTACTGTGTTTTCTAGAACCTTAAACGATGATATTTATTCTTTTTTTGTATGGTTTGGATTTTGTACACAAATGTAGAAAAATTGACATCAGGTCCCCTAAGAAAGACATGATTTTCTTGTATGTGAAGGCTAATTTCTTATATTAAAAAAACAAATAAATGTGCACAAGCACTTGTTGAGCCCTTCTTTTTAATGTAGTGTGATCAATTTCATTTTCTTGTTTTAAAGAATACATTTCAGGACACTTTTTAGGTTTTTTTGTTTTGTTTTTTTTTTGAATACCGAGTCCTTATAGTGGTAATTAATAGGATTTAAGAAAAACAGTTGCAGATCTGAAACAGATTCTAACTGGTTATTTTAATAAATTTTTCCATGGTTCAATAGGTTAATTCCATTAATTGACTTCAAGTTCAGAAGTAACATCCTTACAGTAGCATCTGGTAGTCCTGTCCTGTCTTTGGCAGATTATTATGCTTGTCAATATTTGCATGAAAATATTCAGGTTGTACCCTGAAATGAAAATAAATGAGAAACAAATGAGAAACATACTTGAATATTGGAATAGCAGGTACATCCCTTCTCCAAGTATATGGGAATTTGCCTTCTCTGCATTCCATTTAGAAATAAAATTTCTATGGACATTTAGTGTCCCCATTCACCAGTATTTAGGAAGAACTTGCTGTAATAACCCATTGCCTATTTGTAGATTATCAGATTTTCCAAATTTCCTTCATATTCTGAGACGAGAAATGAGATCCTAGCTCTTGGGGGGAGGGGAGGAGAGAAAGAAGAATGGAAGAAGAAAATCTCAGTAAATGAAAATGACATCTTACATCCTCCTATTGCATCTATTAATTTATTCTGTTGTTTAATTTCTGATGAGTATATAATCACTTTTATATGATTCATTCCATTTACATAAAATCAACATTTTTCAGGGTTGATTTTTGAAGGTACGGGCTTTGAAAAGGAAGGTACTTAAAAATGACAGTATCATAGCATTTAATATAGCAAATTTTTTCAGGGCAATTTCCTAAGAATTTTTGCTTTATAATCATGATTTCCATATCCCTTCTGACAAGTGTGTGGTTATTTTCAATTTGCATTGTTTGCAACAACAAAATGAAAGACAAAAAGAACTTCTAATAACTCCTCCGCTCATTTCCAGAGAAGTGACCTCAGTGTTCAGTGTTTTCCATTCCTCTCACTGATAGTCCATTGCACATCATTTCAGGTGCTTCCCGTGGGTCTGGTTACCACCCAGTCTGCACCAATTTCCTAGCAGTAGCATGGCAAAGATGCCTCTCCACTTCTCTTCTCCTTCCCTCCTTCATCTTGGAAATACCACATCAATCTAGGACAGTGGCCGGCAAACTGCGGTTCCAGAGCCCCATGCGGCTCTTTGGCCCCTTGAGTGTGGCTCTTCCACAACATACCATGGCCTGGGCGAGTCTATTTTGAAGTAGTGTTAGAAGAAGTTTAAGTTTAAAAAAATTGGCTCTCATAAGAAATTTCAATAGTTGTACTGTTGATATTTGGCTCTGTGGACTAATGAGTTTGCCGACCAATGGTTCTATGAAACTTTACAATTGGAAGGGATCTCTGCAAACTAATTTATTTCACATCTCACATTTTTTTTCAGTTAAGAAACAGGAGATTTAAGAAAACAAGGCGCGCGCGCACACACACACACACAAACAATGCATGATACAGATGCTAATAGAAGAGCTGTGATGGAGACCTGGCTTCCCAAGGAAACCGAGATGAAAGTGAGAACCCACAGCAGTCTAGGGGAGAGCCACATGGGAAACATGCTACATGGAAGGCAGAGAAGAGAGTGGTGATGAACAAACAGTGTGGAACTTTGTTGTTTTCTCCCTTCTTGAATCTAAGGATTGCTTTCAAAATAAATGTTAGCTCTAGTCACTTAAAACCATTTTTCAGTGACACATAACTGGAAAACAGTGGGAGAGAAGAAAAATTGTACAAGGGATTAGAGAGTGGAGAATAAAATGGAAAAGTAAAATGTTTTTGGTTTTAAAAAATGTCCAACTCTAACATAATTTAAAAACCCAAGGACATAAGACAAGTGCAAGGAAATAGAAATATAATTAAAAGGCCCCCTCTCAAACCACCATCAGTAGTGTTTCAGCATATTTGTCACATCTTTTTATTTGGGGAAGGGGTGTTTATTTTCATTATTCCTCTCATATATATTTTAGTATGGTGGTTATGTGGCTTATCATGAATCATAGGTATTTCTCATGTCATATTACAAAAAATTCTCAGTTGTAACTTTATTATTTGCATGATGTTTCTTTAGTATGCCATGGTTTGTTTCACCAAACAAATTTGTTTCACCAAGTATTTGATATTTTGGGTACTTGTAATCTTTGCTAAATAAGTAACATGATGAATATCCTTGTATCCTTACCTATATTTTATGGGATTCTCATATACTAGCAAAAGAAGTCTAGAGCTGGAAACACAAAACGGATAGTTAGTAGAATTTTCAGGGCATGGGTCAGGTTAGGAACACTTAAAGGAAATGGAGGACTTGAGAAAGCCTCCAGTTTATAACCTTTCATAGTTAGGAGACTTTAATTCTAAATCTTAACAGAAAACAAACAAACAAACAAACAAACAAAAACTTTGCTATGGCTTTGGAGGCTTCTTGACTCAACTTTGAAGCAGATTGCAGAGTTAAGTTTCAAGGAAGGCAACCCCTAATAATATCCGGGTTAGAGAGTCACTTTCCCATTTTTGTTTCTTGCCAAACCTTGTAATTCAGGGCCACATGCTTGTCTCTTTAACATTTCCTAGAATTTATCTTAAATCTCACTAATTTTAATAGCTGAGTGGTGGCAATGCTGCTTTCTGGCAGTGTCCTGATAGCGGCAACAAAGCAAAGAGCTAATATTTCTCTCACAGTGATTGATGAGCTCATTTTGTTACAGAGGACAAATTGGATTTTTTTTTTAATACTTGTAATAAAAATTAATGTGTGATGTTGCTTTCCGGATGTTATTGGATCTCTGCCTTAATACAGGTTTCTTCAATAAGAGCTTTAGCTGATAACTTGACCAGAAGTTAAAGGCGCTTCTCTAATTCTGTAATGACTGGCACATTTAAACTTGTATGTTTGTATGTTTGTGTCAGTGGAAATGGGGAGGGCCATGGCAAGGGGGTAATAGTCTGTGTTGGAATTTTCCATCTAATTGTGATCAATTCTTTTTATTTCAGCACCTCCGAGGTTTACGCGAACTCCTGTTGACCAGACGGGGGTCTCTGGTGGAGTTGCCTCTTTCATTTGCCAAGCTTCAGGAGACCCAAGGCCTAAAATTGTCTGGAACAAAAAAGGAAAGAAAGTCAGCAACCAGAGATTTGAGGTATTAGGTCCATTGTTCTGTTTCTCTGGGGGGGAAGAATGGATCGGCTGTGTCTTTGGTTTGGATGTTACTTGCTTGTTTTCCTCTGTTACAAGGTTTCCCAGTCACTGAGATGTGGCATTCTTTATGTTGCATGTGATGGAAAAGTCAACTTCCAAAGGCGTGTAAAGAAGAGGAATCTGGGGGTTCAGATTGCTCATGTTGTCTTTGCACGTACCAAGGCTCATGTGTTCCTAGCATCTGTCTGTTAGCCTCATTCTCACAGGGAGGCCCTCATCCTCCTACAACCGAGCTTAGAGGATACGTGATGGCTTCCTGCGCCATTCTGTTTCTATGCCATTGGCTCTTTCTGACTTACTTGTTTGTTCTTAAACCAATTGGTGTAGACATCTAGTCAGTACTACTAAGTTAACTACAATAGAATCTACCTCTTTTGCTTGGCATGAAGTTAGTCCCATTTAATCCCATGGCCTGGCATGAAGGATCTGTGTTTTCCCAAGGGGATCAAGTTCCTGTTACCAGGAGCAAAAGGGATAGAGAGTGGGTGGAAAATAAAGTTGCCCACTCCACCTTGCCCCAGTGTCTTGCAAGTATCTGGAACTAGAATAAGAAATTTGCTCTATGTGTTAATGCAAAGTAATACTCTCTTAAGACACACAGCCAACCGGGTTGAACTTGCAGGTAAACCGATTGAAGAAGTCCATTTTCTTCATTCAGAAAGCTCAGTACAATGAAGAGGATGAAACACAATTTGTATATTATTTTGGTATTTGTGAGAGCCTTATGATTTTGAAATTTGCTCATTCGGGGTGAGAAAGAATAGGTGGTAGCTACATAGAAAAATATTGGAAGAAACACAAAATATTATGCTTACAATTTAAGGTCTAAATAAAATAGCTTTATTTTTAGATGACAATAAAACTTCCAAATTATAAAACTCACTTCCTCATAGTTGAGTTTCTGATGTACTCCGTGACCTTATTCACAAATTGGCAAATTAAGGCAATTTCTTGTTAAAGAAACATAGCCATACAAAGTTAAGAACTATTTGGTAATACTCATTTTTCACTGGTAATCACAGAGCAATAAATAGTCTAAATGCATAAAGGATCTAATTAATTGCACTAGTGAAAATTGAAATATGGACTGCAGTTTAGAAATAAAAATATTTTTAATTGTTTATTTGAAACTCAGATCTCAACAGTGATTTTAAAATCAATAAAAGCTAACTTTAAATCATCTTTGGGAAATATTTCTTACAGCCTTTAGAAAATGTTCTTTGGTGCACATTTTTAAAAAATTTAAAAGAATACTTTTTGACAAATACAATAGTTGTGTGATTTCATGCTTGCTAATGATGATGGCTTCTTGACAGAATCATAATTATAATATAATGGTAAATATTCAAAGCATGAACTCTGTTTAGCACAACATCTCTAATGAGAATCACATAAATATTTTTAGGAAAAAATTATTTATTTTCACACAAAGCTCCTTCATCAAATAGTATCAAGTCTTGGGCTGGGAATCTTTAATATCTGTAACAAAATATATGTCTATTTTTGGTTTTACTCATTTATAAGGCCCATGAAAGCAGTACATAAAACTGATTTTGTTTTTTCTTCTATCTCCAGTGCCAAATACAGTGTCTGGCCTAGTTTAGGTACACTTCATTAAATACTGGATATTAAATAGGGTTTTCAAATCAGAAATTGCAACACCAGCTTTTAACATGTGGCATAGTGTTTGTTGTTAGAGTTTTCATCTAAATCTAGGAAATAGTTCAGAAAGGTAAACTTACAATGCCAGGTAACAATTAATGAATCCAAATTTAAATTGGTGTTAAAGATGTTTAAATCTTTTCCCCCATTAAGCCATAAGATGCTCACAAATGCTTTAAAAAAAAATATGACATGTTTGACAAATCCTATATAATAAAAGCATAGTATGCAAATTGCCCCTTCACCAGAGTGCTTCTGAGAGTTCCACCAGGGGATGGGCCTGTTGGAGGAAAGGAGGGAGGCCCTAACCAGGGGAGGTGGTGGCTGGCACCTGGGCGAGGGGGGGGGGAGAGGGGAGAGGAAGTGAGGGAGTAGTGGGCTGGTAGCCAGCAGCCACTAGGACCCTACCAGTGCACGGATTTCGTGCACTGGGTCTCTAGTATTCTTATAACTGTGAAACTCCCAAGATATGCATAGTAGATTCATTCTAAATGCATGCTTAATAGAGTAGAAAGTGGATTGTGTTGCATTGAGAAATGAGACATTTTGACTATATTTGCGGATTTTAAACATAAATACAATGCAGAAAAAAATTGAAATGGATATATTTTTAAAATATTCTACCTTTTTTTCATATGCTGACATATATACTCACACACATCATCCTATAATGAACATCCCATCAATGTATTTATAAGGCATTCTCTCTTTATTCATAATTTAAGCCCATGCACGTATCATTCACAGGGAAATGCAGGGGGAAAAACAGTATTTCAGTGAACAGCTAAAAGTACTCAACATAGTTACAGAAAAGACAGGTAGAAGAGTCCATGGTTTATTAATCATCATCATCATCATCATCATCATCATCATCATTTAAAAGTAGTACTTGAAGTGGCTGATAAATACCTAGGATTACTAACTCTCTCAGCAGAGTTCATAATGATAGTGAATTCAGGCTGACTGTTTAGGACATTTATTTTCTGCCTGGTGAAGCAAGCCTCCATTTTACAGCAAAATGCCCTAAAAATGCAGAAAATGCTAAGCTAGAACAAACACTGGAATGATTTATGGCAAAATTAATGCATGCCATTAGGCTCTTGGATTGTGAAAGCCTTCTTGTTGGCTGCCTCAGTGCTAGATTTATGCAGTTTCTCTTCATGGTTCACTCATCTATACTGTTCAGGCTCAGGCATTTTAAACCAGAAAAGCTTGGTGGTGGCACACTTTATTTCTTCACTTTACAGTCCAATTATTGAGTGGATCTACCTGTGCATGTATGTTTTCAGAGATAGAATAATTTGAGAAGTTTATGCATCCTAGAAACAAGTCTATTTGCAGAATTAATAGGATCACATTGCCCTAGATACACCTAATGGAAGATTTTCTTGAGTGAATCCATGATGATATTCAGCAGAGATGAGAAATCTACATTTTTGCATATGTAGTTTCATGTCTTTTGTCCCCTTGTTCGGTGGATTCATTAAATTAATCCAAACATTCGTGTCGCCACTGTATGAAAATGCAATCTCAAAATGCCGCCAAGTTTAATCTGAGCCTAAAGGCTGGTTCACTAAATGGTTTCATTCAGAGGTTTAGCTTAAGAGGTGGACAATTGTAACAACACCTGTGACAGCTATTGCTTCCTCTAATAGGTAATAGAGTTTGACGATGGATCTGGATCAGTTCTCAGAATACAGCCCTTAAGAACTCCCCGGGATGAGGCCATTTATGAATGTGTGGCCTCGAATAACGTCGGAGAAATAAGCGTATCTACCAAACTCACAGTTTTGCGTGGTAAGTACTCAAGTGCAAGTCTGTTGCTTGTGTCTTTGTTGAAATTCTATATCCCAAGTGTCCTATTGTAAAGCCATCAAAAAGACCAGTGTTGTCCTGACACATCGGAAATACATTGCAATCAAATGGTTGGTTATAAGAGCTCAACTTTTACACAGACAGTGGGTGACTTCTTTCATGAGTCTTGGAAAATGCAAATCAGAGAGAGAAAAGAAAAATACCAAAGAAATTCTGATTTCACATGCCAGATACCACCCTTTTTATTTTGGGTGGAAAACCTAGAAAGAAAACAGGGTATGCTCCTGTTTTGCATGTCAGCAGCATTCCTTGTGTATGGAGATTTCATACTGAGCTCAGCCACTCCTTTTCACAAATGACTGATGTTTACAAAATGAAAGGAACAACTTCTAACTTACAGATAGTTGTTCTGAAGCAGAGGAATCAAAGCAAAAAAGGCACCTTTCTTCTTTAAGTCAAAAATTATGTGTTTTTATTTCAGTCTTTTATATTTCTTGAATGAACATCTGTTGACTCAAAGTGACTCCAGCTATGTGGCTTAGGCAGTTTGATCAAAGCATGGCATGAAATGGGAAATACCCAGTGCAGGGTGTCTGCTTCCTAGACTGTCTTTAGAATGACAGTACTAGAAAAATGAAGGATAAAGGTTAATAATACTGTGTGGTATGTATTTAAAGCAGGTTTTTGGATAGAGATAAGAACATTAATTGACTAGGCATGCCTCATAGTTAATATTTCCAGACTAACCTTTGTACCTGTATCTATCTCCCTTTCATACATAATTTACTTGTTTTATTTTGTTTTCTTGCACAATATATAAAAATAGGCATTCTTAAGATGAAGGGAATTGGAAAGAAGGAATTGAATTTTAATATTTACAGGGGGAACATGTAGATTAATGATATTACTCCTCCATTTTACTGTTTTTCCATTGATACGAACATTAATTGACTTGGCATGCCTCATAGTTAATATTTCCAGACTAACCTTTGTACCTTTATCTATTTTTCTCTCACACATAATTTAGTTGTTTTTGCTTTTTACTTTGCTTTCTTGCACAATATATAAAAACAGGCATTCTTAAGATGAAGGGAATTGGAAAGAAAGAATTGAATTTTAATATTTACAGGGGGAATATTTACAGGTTAATGATATTACTCCTCCATTTTACTGTTTTTCCATTGAGGGATTTACTTACTTTATGTGTTTTATAAATTCAAAAACATTCCTTCTAGAATTATTTAATACCAAAATCAACTAGTCCAAGAATCTTAGAATATTAAATTATTTACATTATATGCTGAAATATATTTTAAATAACATAAGCATTTTAGTCTAAGGTGACATATTGAGCAACTAGATACAGATATTTGAAATGCATGTAATGGAATGCTGCTTCAAAACAATTAAGACAGATTTGAGTTATATTCCTCACCATTATGACAAGCTCAAGTTCATACAGAAAGTTCTTCATCCCCCTATCAACACATAGAGATGTTGATAAAATATCTGAAAATTTAGATTAAATGCATGGGTAGGCTTAAAAGAAGAAATTTCCAGGGGCTAAAAACAAAGAGACTTTCCAGAGAAGAAATCCCAACATGATAATCAAATGGATGCTAGGCTTTCAGACTGAAATTTATCTCTCCAGCAGGAAACAGGCTTACATAAGAGGCCTGGTGCACAAATTCGTGCACAGGTGGGGTTCCTTGGCCTGTCCAGTGATCAGAACAATTGGGGTATTTGGCCCATTCCCTATCGGGGCCGATCAGGGCAGGCTGCCCTGGGGGAGGGACTGTGGGAGGTTGGCTATGGGAGTGCATTGATCACCAGGGGGTCTCTCTTGTGTTGAGCATCAGCCCCCTGATGGTCATTGGATGTTGTAGGGACAGGTCAACCAGTTGTTAGGTCTTCTGGTCTTTCAGTTGCTTAGGCTTTTATATATATTTATTTCACACAGTACGAGGAGAATGATCAG
The DNA here is from genome assembly GCF_964339955.1 of Pipistrellus hanaki. Classification (NCBI taxonomy): domain Eukaryota; kingdom Metazoa; phylum Chordata; class Mammalia; order Chiroptera; family Vespertilionidae; genus Pipistrellus; species Pipistrellus hanaki. The sequence goes on along the minus strand of NC_140513.1, from coordinate 46,613,015 downwards.
TTTTTAGCATAAGGAGAGACTTCCAGTGCAATATTCAGGACCCAGAGGCTAACCTAAAAGCTGGTCAGAAACAGTGAATCCCATAGTGTGTGGAACAGGCAGCCATGTAAACCCTCACCTCTCAGAGACACCCTCACTCCAGGGCATTCAGCCCCCTATGAGATCATTCAGGCCCCATTGGGCTCATTGGTTCTAATTCTACAGCACGAAAACCAGTCCCATTCACAGTGCACACTAAGCCTAGTCAATGGAAGTAGAAATCCTAGTCTCTGAACTACGGATGATTGAACTGCATGAATGTGTTTTAAAAAATAATTTTAAATTATTTTGAAATACAATGACTATTTTTTGAGAACATGTATTTTAAATACCCGAGAAGGTAAAGGAAGGAATAAAATGTATCAGACAAGAATCAGACATTAGGAAAAAGGAGGAGACAGGAATTAGAAGTCAGATTTTAGAACTGAAACCCTTAAAAACAATTATACAAACTATTAATACAAACTATAAGAAGTTTGTACATATATTAATATACATATGTACATATTCACATAAACATATATAAAAGATCTGAAAACTGTAGGGCCATTTCTTCTAAAGCAAAATCAACTCATTTGTAGATCTTTTAAATTTTTCATTTTCATTTATTCACCTAGTTTAGAACTTATAAAGGTCTAATAAAGTGAAATTTACCAGAAATTTATTTTTTGCCTCCTGAGTTTCTTGAACAAATTCCTTAAAAGAAAACAATGATAGTCATTTGGCTTGACTTAATTTTCATGCATTTAACGAAGACATTAACAAAAAGTTGGAGAAGCCGAAACCGGTTTGGCTCAGTGGTAGAGCACCGGTCTGCGGACTGAAAGGTCCCAGGTTCAATTCCGGTCAGGGGCATGTACATTGGTTGCGGGCACATCCCCGGTAGGGGGTGTGCAAGAGGCAGCTGGTCAATGTTTCTCTCTCATCGACGTTTCTAGCTCTCTATCTCTCTCCCTTTCTCTCTGTAAAAAAATCAATAAAATATATTTTTTAAAAAAAAGTTGGAGGAAAATATGACTTCATGTAGACATTTACATGGAATTACGTTTTGCTGCCTCCCAGCTTTCTGGAGTCCCCCAATCTCATCTGCTTTTATCCAACTGGCCCCCACATAAAACAAATCTATTGGGAAATTTTAATATGATATTGACTTTCTATGGGACTATCTATCATATGTAAGTACATATGTGTGAAATTTATGATTCTAGTAACACAGTGAAACCTTATTTTTTTTTAAGACTAAGTTTAGCAATTTTGGAAATGTTTCATGAGAAAAACTCAAAGGTATTTTGGATAATGGAAAAGTAGTCTAAACATAGAGTTGAAATAGATTTCTTTCATATATCCTCATAGGATGAAATAAATGCGTTCGGAAATTAGCTTTGTGTCTTCAGGTTACTCCTTCATTTCAACATTTTAAATAACTATTGATAATTCTATTAAGCATCATCTTTTAAAAATATTCTAATGGTAAACTAACTTTCCTAGAATATGAATGTCGTTAACAAAAGTGGAGGGTTTCCTATCACGCTCTGTGCCCATTCTAAGTTAGTTTTCCCTCACAAATCTCATTGGCAGGTCCACTTGCTTTGCAGTGGGCGGGAACTGCTTTACATGTTGTCATCCAGAGGCCTAATCAGATGCTCATTGGGTGCGCATGGGTCATTTACGTTTTTCCTCACTTTGCTGATCATGCCAAAAATGTGCCACCCAACCTGACGGTTTTTTGTCTAATTGGACTGGATGGGGATTACTAATTTATTTCACGCAGGCTCCCAGAGAACCTAATTAATTGCAGATTTAAACATCTAACCTGTGTGGCTAATGCAGAAGACGTGGAAAGAATACCCTGGCCACCCATGTGCATTGAGGGGAAGAGTATCTGAGGGAAAAGTTTCCCTCCGTAGCGTGTTTCAAATGGCCCCGCTCTGAAAAACTGTTTTCATAAGGAAGGGTGACAACAAGCGTGGGCTGAACATGCCCTGGAATGAGCTATTTGGGCAATTACCACGTATACACTGTACACTGCAGTTCCTAGAAGAGGTCTTGGAAGAAGGGGGAGTTAAATGTGGTAGATACAGCCTCTCGGTCATTTTTCGAGTTTTTGTGTGTGGCTGTGAAAACATAAGCAAATCCCAGCTCTCCTGTTCTGGGGCGGTTCAGGATGCTGAGCGTATCCATCATACCGTGTGTTTTCCCTGCTCAGCAGAACTTTAACTGGAGGCCTCAGGTGTCACACAGAAGGTATTAAGGGCTGAGCCTAACTAATTGTAGATTTCTACTAAGGACTTGGGATTGGATATTAGATTTCTAGTGAGGGGTAAGGATAGGACCAGAGAGGGTGTTTTTAAGAAGAGGGATCATACGCCAGAGGGAATTGGTTCTTTCTGAATCTTGGATTCACTGGTCACTATTTCTGACCAAAGACATCAGGAGGGAAAACTTGTGATATAAATTTATACAAGGACAACTGGGATGTAAATGTCCTCTCGGTGATGTTATCAGCCACTGGGCCTGGGAGAGGAAATATCGCCCTCCAAAGACTTCCCTGTAAGGCAGTCGTGGCTCTTTCAGGCAAGTGGAAGGACACCAAGAACCCTTCCTTCTGGCTACATAATTCCCGTTCTGTGGGAGATTCACAGGAAATTTAATCAAGTGTGCCTCTAATTGTCTGACTACATGTCATGTTCTTGAATTTATATTTTTAGGTAGAAATTAGAAAATACACATTTTGTTGTCATCCCAAACAGCATGTAAAATGTTTTTTTTGTTTTTTTTTTAAGTTTAGTGGATTGTTTCCCCCCAGACTTGGCCATTCCCGAATAGCACTGCCCCCCGATACACCATCAGCAGTAACATAAAGCAGGATTAATAAGGGGTGGGGCAACTGTAGGTTTACAGTTGTGAGTATGCAAATACGGGGTTTATTCTTATGTTTAATTGATTAATTATTGTATTATTTTCCACACGCACAATTGTAAATCTATGTTTGTTCCATCCTGTTTATAACATATAACATTGTTGCTCTTAATCTGCTCATAGGAAACCAGTTTGGCCATCGAACACCTACATAATAAAATGATTGTCTAAAAAAGTTAGGTGACCAAGTGAGACATTAAATTACCTCGTTTTACAGATATATTTTATGAAACAATACTTACATTGAGTATCTACTCCATATAAATGCATCATATTTTACAAATGATCATCATCAAGACAGAATACAATATACAAAAGTCCTCAAGTCTAAATATCTAGTAATCTGAGTTTCAACTCTAGCTCTACCCCAAAGTAGCTGTGCATTTGAGCAACTCTGTTAACTATCCTGATGTTTAGATTTTTCCCCCCTCTCATCACAAGGAAGGGGTTGGGTTGGTGATCCCTCAGATCACTCCTCTCTTGCTTTCTGAGATTCAGTGACACCCCCATTTCATCAGGTCCATTCCTGTAAGGTGGAAAAAACATGCTCTCGGAAGGGGCTGGTGCTGAGACAGTAAAACAGAGAGTGAGACCTTGGATGAGACAGAGAAGGCTTTTCATTGGGAAATGGAAAGACGCATTTGCATAATGTGTCAGTTTCAAAAAAAAATGTAAGCCATTATAGAAGTTGTTAAAAAAAAAAAAAAAAAAAAAAAAAAAAAAAAAAAAAAAAACCACAAAAAAACTTTCGCCATTTTTCAGGGGGAAGGCAGTAGACGCTCCTGCCATTGCACATGGCCCTGTGATCAGAATTAGCATGTTCATTACGGCCTCATCTTATTAATGCCTCTTTCTGAAGATGAACACAGCCATCCCCGCTGTGAAAATGGTACTTTGCCGTTTATGTTATAAAGTGGTCTCGGCTGGGGATCCAGGCGAGGAACATTAAAGAACAAGGCACAGCTGCCTGACTGTCGCACAAAAGGTTTTTTATGAAAGACTGAAACAAAAGGAAGGGTGGCCAGCACAGGGAAACTTGCTGACAATGAGGGTACTGAGTGAGGATGCCTGGAAAAGCCTTATAAAACAGTTGGATACTAGGAGTGCATTGATACCGGCATGATAAAACCCTCCTGTGCACTATATCTCCATGCTAAAGGGAGGTGGTGGTGGACAGTGCCCTGTACGTAAAGAGGAACTTCAGATTTAGTCCTTGAAGTGAACTGTTCTTGGTGAATCAGTGTTCACAGGGCAGGAGCCCACGTGGACAAGGTTCTGAGATCGTACTTAGGAGAGACGTCGATGATATTTGGGGATAATGGCACCTTGAGCTGAGGCTGTTCATGGTCCCCTGGGATCCCTCTTTTAAGGACCATTGTGTTGGTGACGCAGGCTGCTTGCTTTCAATCATCATTACTTGTTTGCTTTCACCCCCCCCCCCCCCCCCCAGTCTGGGATTATGTCTTGAAAGGGCTCAGAGAGGATGAGTGCACTTGTAAATCGCTGCCTATAAGTGAGAACAGTATTGTTTTGGCTTCATATTGTAACATGGTTGTTATCCATCTAAACATGAATATTGAGTCCTTGGGTGCTTACTGTTGATTGCCTTGTTAATAGAGCTGGAGAAATGTGGAGCTGGGAGGGAATTTGTTAATCGCCTAGTCTAATCTATTGTTTACGCAAGAAATGATGGACCACAGAATTGGAAGTGATTTTTTTTTTCTTGGTCCTACAGCTAAGATTTCCTTTGGGTGTCACCCAGTTAGAAATAGTGTGGTGATAAGTATTCTGGCTCTTTAAACTTGTTTAAACTTTTGTTGTACATACATCATCATACTCGCTATCCGGAAGTAGAGCTTTCCTATGCCCCTCATAAGCTGAAAGGGCATACAGGGAAGAAGCGATTACCTTAGGACGCATCTCACTGGGATGCACACAGTCAATCAGATGCAGCCCAGATGCTCCCAGAGGCAGAGCTAGAGCTGGTGATGCTGAGAGGCGGAGTGTAGTTCCCAGGGAAGGAGTTGGCGGGGCGCTATCGCTGCCTCTGTCAGCTCTTTTCAAAACAAACGCTGAACTCTGTTTCAGCTCTTCACCTTTCCGTAAATGCAAAACTCATCCGTGGATTTCTTTCTGATTGCAAAACAGGTAGTAAGGCAGGTCTTTCATAAAGGTGAAGTGACCTGAAGCAGATTTTTCAGGAAGGGGCGGGGGTGTCTCTATAAGACATTGCCCTGGAAGGAGAGTGTTCTACCGGCTGCCCAGACAAAGACAGGCGTGATGTAGAAGTGCTGACACGCTATGGGTGCACACAGTGAGGAAAAATCCTACTTTGATAGTGCATCATGGGAGGGAGGAGACCTCTGAGTTGAGACTTGAAGAATATATAGGCTTTTATCAGGTGGCGCTAGTGAGAAGGACTATCAAGGATAGGCCTTCATGAGCATAGTTGCTTAGGTAAATATTTGGTGGTGGGTGAGGAAGGTATATTAGTCAGCGGTCCCCAGAGAAATGGCATGCCATCAAAAAGAGGATGGAGCCGAAACCAGTTTGGCTCAGTGGATAGAGTGTTGGCCTGCAGACTGAAAGGTCCTAGGTTCTATTCCGGTCAAGGGCATATACTTTGGTTGTGGGCGCATCCCCAGAGGGGGGTGTGCAGGAGGCAGCTGCTCGATGATTCTCTCTCATCAATGTTTCTAACTCTCTATCCTTCTCCCTTCCTCTCTGTAAAAAAAACAAAACAATAAAATATATTTTTTTTAAAAAGAGGATGGAGATATACATATATCATAAGGAGTGAGCTCAAAGACTGGCACACTTGAGACAAGGGAAGAGCAGATGTTTCTGTTTGAGTCAAGGCAGGCATAAACCAATGTCCCAGTTTGAAGGTGCCTAAGCAGGAGGAATTCTCTTACTCAGGGTAGGGCCGTGCTCTTTATTCTAACGTACATCTGCAACTGATGGGAATGAGCCCACTCACATTAGGGAAGGCAATCTGTTTTACTCAGTCTACTTACTTAAATGTTAATCCCATCCAAACCAGCCCCACGGAAGCTCTCAGAAAAATGTTTGGCCAAATTCCTGGGCACCTGGTTGCCTGGTCAGGTTGACACATGAAATGAGCCACCACAGGTAGGCATAAACTATGGTAGCTCAGAATAGAGAAGTAATAGGAGTCATAGTAGAAGACGATGAAAATTGCATACTTTATTGGCTAAAGAGATTAAACTACACAAGCCAGGAATCATGTGAATAAGTTAGCATAGAACATTTCTACATGAATTGAAATTTGCAGAGAGGTTTCCTGGAGTTCTTGAAGTGATATAGCATACTGGTACTATTCACAGTCCTTTATACATAATTATTGTTGATATATCTGGCAGCTGGATATCAGGTTGCCCTGGCCAGTGGTGCTCAATGGTTAGAACAATTGCTCACATACATAAGGGTCTCAGGTTCCTTTCCTGGTCAAGGGCAGGTACCTAGGTTGCAGGTTTGATCCCAAGCCCTGGGCCCTGGTTGAGGCTCCTTCACGAGGCAACCAGTCCATGTGTGTCTCTCACATTGGTGCTCCTCTCTCTCCTCTCCCCACCTCCCTCTCCTCCATGCTGCCTCCCTTGTACTCTCTTTTATAAGCAAAGGAAAAATGTCCTCAGGTGACTGTTAATAAAAAATAATAATAATAACCTCTGGATATGAGGTTAGCTTTCATTGATAAAATTTAAACAATTCTTAAAAATTCAATTTCCCGATTTCCAAAATTAGTTTATTTTTAGCTACTAATTAGAATACAGTTTTAAAAGTTGTGCATGCATAATTTATTGGGATTTAGGGCATAGATATACCAAATGCCTCATCTAGGATTTAATTATCAAAATCCTAATTACATATCTCCTTAGAAGATCAAGCAACTTGTTCTATCTTATTAACAAAACAATGACTTGTGAATTACTGCTACATTAAACACAAATATGATGATACACACCCTGGTGTTCTTAATATATTTTGTTAAGGATAGTAGAAAAATCTTAAGACGATCTTATCGGTGATGTTTCAAGATGAGCTTGGGTCTTAATTTATATTTCAAGACTTTTCATGCCTTTTTATATCTATACACTTTATTTTAGATTTTTAACCTTTATTTTGCACTAAATATATATCATTTGGTCCTTACACCATGGATTTTTTTTCTAACTAATAAATTTTGGATACAATTGTATGCCTATTATTTATTTTTCTTAGATGCCTGATGATATGCGTGTTTATTAAGTGATACATTTGATCTCAGGTTTCCTGGTCCTAATGTTTAGGTTTCCCCACAGGAGAGTCTATGTTTTTGTTTGTATGTTTGTTTTACTTTTTAATGTAACACCAAAAGAACTGTTTGAAAGAATGAAATTGTGTATCATGAGTGAATCTAGCACATCAATATGAATAGTTTTCAGATATTTTTTACCCTGCTAGGTTGAAATGGACACTTCTTTTTGTTTGCTTTGTATGTTTGTTTAATTCCAAGAATTCCTCACCCATGAACTAGATGGACAGGTTTCATATTAACAGTCCAGTGCTTCTGTTCTATCTGGGATTAGGCACATTAGTTAATTCTGAATTGGAAGCTCTTCATCTTTAGAGTGGAGGATAACCTAGCTACCTTTTATGATTGTTTTCAGAAATTGATAATGCACATGTATAAAGCATGTGGCACCATGACTAGAATACAGAAGTTGCTGAAACATGTCAATGTTTTATTTTTTTCCTTCATCGCCTTTTGAAGTTAAGCTTGTCCCACTTTGCCCCTGACAAATCCCCAGATATAGAACAATACCTGGCTCATAGTAATTCAAGACGAGTTTATGAAATGATTGCATGGCCATGGTGATGGGAGGGGAGCATCAACAATCCTGGGAAAGAAATTTTCTGTGGCTTATCAAACATTGCTTAATCCAGAGAACTGAAAATAAGCTTTTCTCATGAAAATAAGTTGACATGAAAGTTTGAAAATGTATATTTATTACCAAATTATTTGAAAGAATTTAAGATCCTTTATTGTTGCAGTGTTCTCTAATACGCAGTATCAAGAATTTCTTTTCCCCACCTTTTTAGATTTGTGTTGAATGTAATTTTAAGACACATTTCAGTACTTTAAGGATGCTTTTACATTAGGACAAGGTAGTCACTAGCTTGGACTATGGTCACACTTAAAATATGATTTCTGTTCTGTTACATCTGGGTTCTCCTAGGTCATGGAATAGGTAAAACCTGTAATTGTGTATGTGATGCCTATGAAAATGCAATGTCATTAGTTATATACTTTTAGAAGAAGGACAATTTCATGTATCAGTTCCACATTTAAAGAGGGGACAGGAAAGGGTTTTTGCTTGTTTTTTTGTTTTGTTTTGTTTTTGTTTTTGTTTTTGTCTTTGGGGTTGTTTATGCTACCACCTTTGATACAGGAGTGATAGAAGGTGTGGTTGTGAGTTCAGTCTGCAAACAAACAGATCTAAGTTCAAATCCTGACTATGCCATTTGATCTGTGTCTCTTTCTTAACCTCTGGAAGCTTCAGTTTTTTATACATCGGGTGGAGATATCAGATGACCTGCTGTCTTACATTGAGGAGATGATTGCAAGAGCTGATGCACAACTCATTTTAGCAAAGTGCAGGGCTCTTAGTACATCTCAGTAGTGGTTATCATTATCATCACCCACATTATTGCTACCAGTGCTATTATAATTATCAATAGGTAATTTTAAGTTATTTTGATTAAAGGGAACTGTCACATTTGTAATGCAGAATTTTCTGGGAATAAGGGCCATCTTTCTCAGGCTGGGGGCGGGGGGAGGGGGCAGATATTTTTATAGCTGTTAAGTGAGTCTGCTTTGTCCACTAAATAATTCTGTTATCCAGATGTGTAAGCCACCATTGGGCTACTGTGGGCTCTGCAAAGCACTTGAAATTTGAATGTCATCCTGTCTTGTGATTAGGGAATGTACTAAGGAAAAATGAGACATAACTTTCCTTTCATCCCAGGATGATGGCCCTGCTTAGACCAGAAGTTTCATGAGATCAGGGCTATGTTTTGATCAAGACTGAACACCAAGGGCAGTATTTGACTTGTTATAAATTTTCAGTAAATGACTGAACAAATGTCAACTTGAACAAATAATTTTCTAAATAATGTTTTCTTCCAGAAGTACTTCATTTAAAATTTTATCTTTAAAAACCAGAATTAACAGCAGATGTTGTTTCCACATCTAGCTTAAGCATTCAGTACAGGAAAAACAATTCATGTTAATTCTTGAATTTATTTATTTGGTAATATGGTTCTCTCTATGCCAGGGATTGTACTAAGCATTGGGAAGACAAAGATGGAAAAGATATTACCACTGTCTATCTTCAATGAAGCTACAATCATTGTTTGACAGGAAACCATAATTTTGATTACAGTGACAAGACAGTTATCTATGTAATGTATGGGGATAATGAAGTCTATTTTTAGAAGTGCACTCGCAGTATTCAGTTTACACCTTTCTAAGTTAGTACTTGCGTGAGAACTAGTGTCTCCTTGAGCCTCCCATCACTGTGACAGTAAGGCTTGTTGAAATGTAAGGTTTGACATATTAACCTCACAGTTTTTTCCTGATGAATATAAATGTTCTGAAAGAAAATTATATTTCACTCACAGGAAGATTTTGAATATGCTTTGCTATTTTAAGAAAACATGATGTAGTTGAAAAAAACTTAACCTTTAAATTAATATTTCTATTTATCCTTTTCCCAACTAATAGGAAAAGGAGTTTTTATTAATGCATTCACTGTTGTTTTTTTTATGACTTTTTGCCAATGATGACATAGTGACCCTACATATGAAATTATTTTATGTACTAGTAAAATACCTTAAAAGATCATGTCCCTCAGAAGACTTTCTTAGAAAAAACTGATGTTCTTTTTTAAAACTAAATATGTTTTCATTATTTTTTAGAGAGAGAGGAAAGGAGCGGAAGAAACAGTGATGACAGAAACATCATAAATTGGCTGCCTCCTGCAGGGCCCCTACTGGAGATCAAACCCTCACCCAGGCGTGTGTCCTGATGGGAAATTGAACCCGGTGACCTCTTGGTTCTTGGGTTGTGACTCAAGCTGAGCCATACGGGCTGAGCAAAAATTGATTTTCATAATAAAGTGTTTATTGAAAAAATGAGAGCTCAGGTGTTTTTACCCCTTAAGAAAAGTATATACTGCAAACCAAATATGCTACTTCCTAATGTCTGACAACTAGGGTTATCTCCCTGTACTCTAAAGAGCCTTTCATTTACTCTCAGATTTTATGCATATCTTTATATCTTATGGTAGATAGAATTTTTCAGGTATTGCCAAGCCTGTTATAAACTGAGAATTGCTGAGCTACTTGGAAAATACTAAACCCATCATATGTGTGGTCTTTATTAAAAACAAACCAACAAACAAAGTAACAAACAAACAACTCCTTCAAAGAACCAGAGGCATGGCAATCTCCTTTTCAGAACACAAATATCATATTTTTATAGGAAAATAGGGCCACTTTTGGAGCAACTTTTTTTCATTGACTGTTTTGAGTTGAAGTTGGTGGAAACATTACAGGACTTATTGTTGAGGAGGTGACTAAAAATTCTTATTTTTAGGCCAAAGCATCTGCAAATTAAGACTTTTGAAATCAGCATCGAGAAGTTCCTCAGAGTTCTACTCAGTTGGACAATTCTTCATTACACTGACAACTTAATTGGGTGTAAAAAGTAATGGCAATTTAAAATCTAGGGCTTTAAGTGGGACAGCCTACCAGTTTCAAAGTTGGTATAAAAAATAAATCAGGAAGACACAGAGAAGGTACATCTTTAGTTCTCTAATTATTTATTTTTTTATTGAGTATGTTCTGTGCTGAAATTGCCCTATCAGATGTATCTTTTAATGATGAATTTTGCAAAATAGATAGTGAAGAAATTAATTCATCCTTTTATGCATAAATATAGATTATACATATAGAAATGCCAACTTTATGAAAGTTTATTCATTTAGAATTACATTATTTCAATGTTTCAAGGACTCTATTTTCAATTTAAATGGTTTGGATTTTTAGAATTTAAAAGGATAAGATTATAAAGCAAGAGAATTAGTTTTGTTGTTGTTGGTTTTTGTTGTTGTTTCTTTTAAATATTGTTTAATCCCATGAGGGAAAGATTTGGGTTTGACTTCACAAGGGTGCTATGGAGGAGGCATTAAAATATTTGTTGAAATAATATGTCAGTCAATTTTACAAGTTGGTCCTAAGTGACATGTCCAAGGTGTACAGCAGCCTGGAAGTTAGGAATAGACTTCAATGACCTTTATATTAGGTGTTGCATATCCACTCCAGAAGCAATCATCAGACATGTATCCAAAATGATATTGCAGTTCCTTCTACTGAGAAATACACAAATGTCAGCATCCTCTTAGATCATAGATGAGTGCTCCATATACTAGTCTATGTCAGAGACACTGGGCAGACATCTTCCTTCTGCTCTTCCTCTTCTTTCATCTCTATCTTTTTTTCGCAAATATTTCGGGTAATTGTCATTAGTAGCCATCAATTTACTTTACATTTCACATCTCACATATATTTAATGAATTTTCACTTGGGCATCTATGTATTTCTTTTATAAAGAGGGACCATTTAGAAAAAGGATTTTTTTAAACTAATATTTTTTTATTAAAAGTTTTGGAAAGTAGAGTATGGTAGTGCTAATGTGGATGTTTGAATAAATGTGATTTTATATTCTGAAAGTCCCAAGTTAGATTTCATTTCTAAATGACGAAGGAGCTGTGTCTGTATCAGCTGAAGTTCTGGGTGAGTTTCAGATTTGCTGAGAGAGTTTGTCTCAGGAGAACTAATCACTCCAGCAATATTAGCAGTACACCTAAATTATAAGTGTGCTTAACCAGAGTCATTCAGAGACAAAGGAAAGAAACTGCCCAGACCCTCTATAATAGTGTCAACAGTTGTTATCTTTCACCTTGGCTCTGTATAGAAGATATACCTTGAAAGTTAGGGTATTTCTATTAGAGTAGTTATCAATTTTGCAAATCAGAGTGTGAGTATGATAGAAACAAGCCACAATCTTTTATGCTAAGAAATGGTGAGTTCCTTTTCACATTTGCCATCATTATTGACTCATTATTCAGCATTCATTAGCCAGAGGCCATGATTTGGTATTATCTATGTTTACCATTCTTTACTCAGTCTCTTACAGAATCTGGAGTAAGGCCCACTGTGTTCAGTTTTGAGATGCTCCATTCTGTCACAGCCAGTTTTAAAAGTCTATGAAGAGATGGTTACTATCAAACTCATGAGGCAAGGTGTTAAATATTAAGTACAGTACTGATATTATGAAGACCACATATTTGATGAAATTTTAGAAGTAGACTAGCTCATCTGACAGGTTAAAATCTGAAAAGTCTCCTGACATCTCAGCACTCCTATAAGCTTGGTGGGGAGGACACTATTGTCTTTTTGACAAGTTCATTGGCCCATTGCAATTCGATTGACTTGTATTTATGGTCCAGTACTTCAGATAACCTTCATTTCTCACATAATTAGAAAGTCCAAATGTGATGTTTGATGGCAGAGAGAATTATATGATGCATTGATATTAGATCATTATCTTTGAACTTGCATGATTAAATCTTCTTTTTGAAACATCAAGATTATTCTTCATAACTTTTTTCTTTAAAGTTTGTGAAAGTTATGGGAACAACAGAAAATTAATTGTTTTAAATGGTACAGAATAAGTCAAAGTTATTTTTTCTCTGTAGAGGATTGATCGTGACTGTGGCACAGACTAGCTAACATATATTGATATTTTGAGTCTCTATCATGTATTGATTCCATGTTGAAAACTATTGGATAATCTCTAGAATGAGGTCGATGAACAAAATCCCAAAAGAACAAATTTATTATTTGAGGAGAGCATTTTCCTCTCAAATTGATTTTTTTTAAATGCCAGCTGTTTGTGTTTTTTTCCCCCTTTTAACTTTAAGTTAGAATACAGCTATTGCATAGAAGGCAGGAAAAGCCACTGAGTGTATGTAGATACCGTGTATTTTATGTGTTGGAAATTCACTTAAGATGGTCTCAGTTTAATTCGACATTGTTAGCCCTGAGGCTAGTTCCTTAAGTGCTGTGGACTAGTGCTTGTAAAAACATAACTGAGCTTTTAAAACAGAAGGGTGACACTTTCCCAGAACACCGTGAAAGGCCATTGTCTACATCTAGGAGGATCAATGAAATGAAAATGGGCCTCATTTGGCTAGCTTTCTCCATGGTTAAATAGCAGGGAGAGCTGCTTCCCCAAACTGAGCACACTTGATTTTGCATGAGTACTCAGTGTACTTACTTTGTCCTCCTAGAAAAATTTGGGCCATAAGGTTTAATTGCATGCTCATCAAGCAAACAGACTTGGAGGTATATTCTCCGAGCTGTGAGCTCCCACAGCTCCCATTAATGCTAATGGGAGTTACACGTGTGTATTGAGGAGAGAATAATACCGCCTTTGAAGTTGGAGTTACTAATTGAGTGCTTTCTTCAGCTGTGCTCAGCTTCAGTGGCTAAGCTGAGTTAGAGTGGTCTGAAATGTCATTCTCCAGAACATTATCAAAGCCGACTGGCAATGAAAGAGGCAGCTAAAGAAAAAGTCTTTTCTCTCCCCCCAAAGAGAAAGAGAATTAACAGGCCAAACAAAAGGAGGACCAAAGAAGTTCCAAGAATAGATATTCCTTTCCTATAAAGTGGCTCAAGCTGGTTTAGTTCAGAAAGTGGGAAAGTAAGAGGTTCTTTTTGGGGAGGGGAGTTGCCTGTCCCGTGTGGATTCCTGTGAAGTATGAGTACTTCTCAGAATTGAGTATTGTGTAGCTCTGTTTTGCACTTTGGCCAACAGACAGGCAGAAGAATAACGTGTCCCTGTGAGTGATTCAATGCATGTAGTGTCATCCTAAATGCGCGTGATGCAAAGATTCCTGGACCCTTGTCCCTCCTTTTTCGTTTTCTTTTTTTTTTTTTAGATGTTTTATTGAATTTATTGGGGTGACATCAATGAATGAAATTATATAGGTTTCAAGTGTGCAGTTCTGTAATACATCATCTATATATTACATTTTGTGTTCACCACCTAACAAGTACCATATGATCTCTTATATGCGGAATCTAATAAACAAAACAAACTAACAAAATAGAAACAGACTTATAGATACAGAGAATAGACTGACAGCTGTCAGAAGGGAGTGGTTTGGCGCTTGGGTGAAAAAGGTTAAGGGATTAAATAAAACACACACACACACACACACACACACACACCCCTGAAAAAGTAAAAACTCATAGACACAGACAGTAGTATAGTGATTACCAGAGGAGAAGGGGGTGGGGGAGTAAGAAGAGGGTAAATAGGAAAAATGGTGATGGAAGGAGACTTGATGCTCTCTTTTTTTTTCTTTTTTCTTTTTTTTAATATATTTTATTGATTTTGTACAGAGAGAAAGGGAGAGAGATAGAGAGTTAGAAACATCGATGAGAGAGAGTCATCGATCAGCTGCCTCTTGCACACCCCCTACTGGGGATATGCCCGCAACCAAGGTACATGCCCCTGACCGGAATCGAACCCGGGACCCTTCAGTCCCCAAGCCAATGCTCTGTCCATTGAGCCAAACCGGTTTCGGCTCTCTTTTTTTTCTTGCATGAATTCTTTGCAGCAGCTGTCTTTGTAAGGATATGAGAAAGTTTTAGATTTCTACAATGTAGGGACTACAAGAACAGGAAATGAAGTTGACTAATACACTAAAAAATGTATTAGTGATTATCTTCTCTGTTAGACTTGATCCTCTTTATTGATGGACTTCATATTGATGAATGCACCTATGTGGTTAAATTTTTGTAGCTCCAAATCAGTTCTCATGGCACTTTCATGGTCATTTCACAGAGCAACCAAAAAGTGTGTCACCCAATATGTATTCCCAGCTGAGGTCAAATGGGGCGACCAGTTCATGCAGTTGTTGTGATATGAGATTAAGGAGTTCAGAGGTTTGATCATCTTATGACTGGGTATAATTTTGTTCATAGAGACTTCCTGCCTGCATTCAGTGTGATAACATACCACACAGATTAATAGTGGATGCAAAGCAGGATAAAAGTTGTGGCTCTTTCAGTACAATGCCATTGCTACTTCTGGAAACCTAATTTAAGTCGAATTTACTAATAATGGATTAATCATGTCATCTTTATGTCTAAAGGGAAATATATTGCAGCTAATAATGCAGTATCAAAAAAAACCCCTCAACAACAGATGTTCATATTCTAGCTAATTGAATTCCAAATTTACCAAAATATTCCAATTTTACTATGTTTTAGAGAAAAAATTATGCAAGAATAACTATATTCTTATTTGAATAGGAACTGTTTCTGAGAAGACAGACTACATTTATTCATTTAAGAACTTTCTTGCAGAAAAGACAGTTGGGCTGAGAATATGGAAATATAATTGCTTTGGTCCCTCAGGGGCTTAAGAAAAATAACTAAACCAGTTATGACTCTGGTGGTTGCCTCTGTGGACTGTCATGTAGAAGAAGGATTAGAATCATTATGTCTTAGCTTGGACAGCCCAATGAGGATCAGAGAGGGGTAGGTTTTTGGATTGGTCTGAAGAATTCTCAGGAATGATCTCACCTTCTTGAAAATGACCCAGGCAATTTTCTGGGGTGCTGGAGAAGCAGAGATTTCAAGGTTTGTGTAAAAAAAAATGGCATCATGTACTGGCCAGTGTGGTTCAGTTGGTTGGAGGGTAGGGGGGTGGGTTCAATTCCAGATCAGGACACATGCCCAAGTCCCAGGTTCAGTCCACAGTTGGGGGTGTGCAGAAGGCAATTGATAGATACTTCTCTCTCACATTGATGTTTCTCTCTCTCCCTATCCCCCCTTCTCAAATCAATAAGAAACTAAACATGTCCTCAGGTGAGGATTAGAGAGAAAAAAACTATAAATTTGGCATGCTGGTGTTCCAGATCCTGTGATGCTATGATACATTAATATGACATTTCCATTCGGATTTATTTATTAATAAATAAAAGAGTCAGTGGAGGAATAATCTGTGAACTACAGCATTTATTAGGATGGTTGAAGTGTTCTGATATGCATGAAGGCATATCAGTGTGTTGTAATATTTACACGCTGAGAATTAGTATTAGGGATAGGACCAATACTTCTCTCTTCCTTCTCTCCTTTCCTTCCAGAAATAGATGAGACCACTGACTGAGATGAAAAAATGCAAATTATCCTTTTAAAACATTTGCTTTGCAACTTTGTCATAGAGTAAATCATTTTTACTTTTGTTATTCCTTCTCTTCCAAAACCATTTGTGTTGAAAACCTATTACATGTAGAATGCAATAGACTACAACACCCCCTTATAATCACAAGGTATAAGTAAAATATAAGCTCTTTATTAATGGAAGAAATCTTAGGGTTCTATTGACAGAATAGTAAATGCAAATCTTCAAAATGTTAGCTACTGATGTGAGAATGAATAATCCTTTTCATGTTGTAAATTTTAATGCACAGTATTATCACTAATCATAGACTAGTTCATGATTTAGTCATTTATTATAAATTTTAGTAAGCATATTTGAGGTCATTGTTAAACCATGTTCTTAGTCTTTGATAAAAAATCATGTGACATTTCTTTACATTTTAATGTGTTCCTTTCAGTTATGAAGCATACATGATTGATCCATAAATGTATTCTCTTTGAAAGCGTGTAAAACCTTATAGAACTAAAACAATGAAAGATGTTCTTCAAAACCTCATTCCTGAGAGGTGGCAGTTTGCTGTAGATCTTTCTGGATCTTTTTCAGTTATACTGAAGTTTAAAAGCTATGGAACGCTTTGGTTTTAAGCTGTCTTGCTTTAAACAGTGGGATTATTTTATATGCATTGGATGTTATACAGTTTGTCTTTATATTTATTAAATGATATCTTGTCTGTGTTTTCTGTGTCAGGACATATAGATCTACTACTGTGAGGCTACATTGCTTGCATTATAATTTTCCCCTTTTCAAATAACTGCTTTGTTGTGACATGATTCATATGCAATGAATAATTTATTCCATTGTTAAGGACTGTTTCATGCTATCCTAAAACAGAGCACACTGCAAACATTCTTTTTAGAAAACTTACCTTTATTGTTTAAAGTATTACAGATATCCCCTTTGTGTGCTTTTTCCCATTGACCCCTTCCGCCCTGCACCCGCCCCTCCCAGGCCTTCACCATTCTATTACAAACGCTCAAGAGGTACCTTTTGAATGCACAAGGGAGGGTAGCTGTAGGATTGTCACCTAAAAGTAGATTTAGTTTCATTTAAACTAGTATCAGTCTGGTAGGTTGTACATAGAGATTTACACAATGAAAACTGCTCTTCAAGGATTAATAACACCAAAAGTAATCTGAACTAGAATCTTTTGAAAATACTACCTCATCTCATGAATTGCTTCTTTATTAATTAATATATTCTTGAAAAGTTATTTTAATGAATATTTTTCTCATGTACCCAAGATTCGCTTTAGACTCGCTGCCTGATAAAATTTTAACCAGAACTGACATGTTTTTTTTAAGTTAATTTTCCGGAGTTATTTTTATAGACATTCTGTAGACACTCCTAGCTGAGAAAGAGGAAAGACACACACATGCAACTAAAATTGACCTATATAGTAAGTCCTATTGCAACAGGCACTTACTTTGGTTGTGGGCACATCCCCAGTGGCGGGGTGTGCAAGAGGAAGCTGATTGATGTTTCTCTCTCATTGATGTGTCTCTCTATCCCTCTCCCTTCCTCTCTTTAAAAAATCAATATATAATTGTACCAGGCTGTGATTTCCTTACAGAAACACATATCTTAGTATTTATTAACTTGTGACCCAGCCATGGGGCAGACATGCAGTTGGCACAGGCTGGATCCATACCTCTCCGTGATTTCCTCATTATCCCAGTGGGTACCAGTAGGAAGAATGATAGCACAAGGACTTAATGGTAGTGCTTTTTGTCAAACAGCAGCGACTGTTGCACTGATTCTTGTAGACTTTCATGCGTCCTGCCACAAGACTTTCATGCAGGCTTGCCTGGGTTAGCCCTTGTCTGGGGCAACCTGCGCAGAGCTGGTGAGTGGCTTCTGTTGTGGGCACAGAACTTAACCTTGTTGTCCTTCAGAGTTGAAGTTCCTGGCCTGATGGCCTGAATGTGTGAATGCAGTGTTTCTCTGCAAAGGTCAGCCCGTTGGGTCTTCTTTGCAATGGCTCTTCCAATGGAAGGCTCTTATTTTAGGGTTGGAAGCCTTTGGATTTCCCTTGACTTGTGCTTTTCGTATCTATGTCTTCTTACATTATAATTTACACAGTGGCCCGAGTATTTTTTCATTTCTTTCCATTTTGCTGCGAACACCTGAATTAAGCAGGATTTTCATTTTCTTACTGTGTTAGCTTTTCAGATGCTCCATCCACAGTCTTATCTCACACCCCTTGCCTATCCCTGGTATTTCTACCAGATGTATCCTTTGCTCGTAGACTCTAATTCATATACTTAACCTTGGCATTTAAAAAGATTTATAGTCATCAGTATTGAGTTTATGTGGTAGAACATACAAAACTAAAACAATAGAACATGAAATATAAATATTTTACTGGGTGAATTATATAAAGGAAATCCGTTTTAGACAGTATTTAAATACAAAAAGGACTAGTTATCAGTATTAAAACTAGTTTTTTGAGAGTTATAGCATGCTGCTGTTTCTGCTCTCTTTCTTTACAACCTTGTATTCTTCTGCATTCCAGTAATTTACACATCTTCACCTCCTACTGATTTATTTATATATATAAAAAAGTGGCGATCCTGCCAATATGTGTGATGATTTAAAAAAATATTCTGTTGCTTGGATAGAGTTAGGCTAATTTAGCTTTGTGCTTGTTGCCTTTGAATTGAAAAATCGGCCTTTCCCCCTTCATCTATAGGGGTTGTATTTTCATAAAGAAAGGGGTTTTTAGTTGTTAAAAAGTTAAGAATTAGATTGATTTTACTTATTTTATGAAATGTCATATTTCATATTTCTTCCTTGTTTTATCAGACAATAAGAGTATCTAATGAAGAATAAATCACGAAGTTAAATTGAAAGAGTCATATTTCAACTTTAAAATATAAAAGCATCATGTATGTTTAGGTGGAAAATTTTTATGTAATTACCCAACCTTAGACAAATTTGCTTCCAGAATGGCAACAGTTGGCTTATAGCATTAATTTTCTGGGGCTTGTTTTTACTTTTTCACTTCCTGTTTTATAGTTTAATGAAATAGTTATTTGGAAAAATTTTTAAATGTCAGGAAATTAAAGCTCTTTTAAAACTAAATATAATAACACAGTGGGACTAGACTGAATGGAATCATGTCCATATGGTTAAAAGTAATGAATAAAGCCGCTCTGGTGTGCCAAAGCAGTGAATTGCCACAGTGCTATTAAACTGAATATTTATGAGTAAATATTTTAAATGCCATTCTGTGAAGCTTAACATACAGAGCCACTTACATAACATACAGTGCTAGTTTACTGTGCCTATCGAATGATTATGTTATAATTTTGCCCAACAAAAGTGAAAAGGGGAAAGGACCATCAGCCCTTGTCTTTAGCTTGGGTCCTGACATCTGTAGGAGACCATCTAGCACAAGACACTAGACTGTGTATCAGGATCCCATCCTAGAATCCATGCTCAATGTCAAAACGATGTTAACCAAAAACCCCAGAACCTTTCAATCTTACCAGGTTTATTTCTTTTAAAGACTGAAATTGATAATACAGGCCAACATTTATTGAGCACTCACTATGTATACTTTTTGGTACATAGTGCTCAATATATTTTTTGCTTTTCACAGCAATCCTATGAAGTATTACCTCTGCTTAATAGATTGAGGTTTAAAAAGTCCAATAACACCACCAAGTCTTTTTACCTGGGCGTTAGCAATATAGAGACCCCTCAGGAGTTCTGGCCACTGACTAACTGCCCCTTCCCCTGCCAGGACCTCTTCACAAGACTCTAACTAGTGATGTTACTGTAACCAAAAACTCTATTTTGTGGTTTAAGGGAAATAAAATTGACTACTTTAATTAAAAAAAAGTCCAATAATCATACAACTAATAATAATAATGAGTAAAAATAGGCTTACAGCCCTAGCTGACTCAGTGGATTAGATTCTGAGTTTGATTCTAATCAAGGGCATGTACTGGGTTGAAGGCTCAGTCCCTAGCCTTGGTTGGGACTCTGTGCAGGAGGCAACCAAGTGATGTGTCTCTCTCAGGTGGATCTCTCTCTCTGTGTGTCCTCCCCCTTCCTTCCACTCTCTCAAAAAAAAAAAAATATCCTTGGGTGAAGATTAAGAAAACAAAACATACAAAAATGGGCTTACAAAAATGGGCTTACTAAAATGGCACTACTATGCCAAAAATGGTTCTTATACTTACAAGCCACTTTATTCTACATATTAGTCCATTTAATCTCAATATAAGGCCTGAGGGGTATGTACAGAATTTTGTGCTCCACTTTTACTAATGAGGAACTTGAATTACAGTAAGCTTTGGTAGCTCAGCTCATAATCAGAGCTTGTTGTAAACTAAGCTTGTCTTATTCCACATTTATATGTGAATTTGCATTGTCTAAATCAGTGGTCAGCAAACCGCAGCGGCTCACGAGCCATATGTGGCTCTTTGGCCCCTTGAGTGTTCTAAGGCCAGTTCTTCAAAATAGACTCGCCCAAGCTGTAACCTGACTTCTTCACATGGGCCACTAAGTTTCAATCGCATGGTATGTGCATGCCTGCACGTGGTATTTTGTAGAAGAGCCACACTCAAGGGGCCAAAGAGTCGCATGTGACTAGTGAGGCGCAATTTGCCAACCACTGGTCTAGGTAAAGAAGGTAATGGTAAGATCTCCATTTTATAATTGTGTATATTCTATATGAGAGTCTAGAAATCTTGAAAAAGAGTTTAGAGGCCCTACATCCATCCTATTCTGAGCAGAATGTGGAATTAAGTTAAAAAAAAAAGACACACACATACACACACACACACATTCTCCTGGGGCATGCAATGTTAGGACTTCACATTCTATAACCCTAGATATTTGTATCCCAAGTACGGTAGGAACTCACCATGTTAACTTAAATCAGTTTAAAATTAATATTTGGAAATGCAGTGAAAATAATAGTTGTTTCACATAAAGTCAATCCCACAGTTCATAGAGATGAGCAGAAAAGCCTCTAATTGGTGTGTCTGTTCAAGCAAAAAGTAAGGTCACAAGGGCTAAAGGCAACCAACACGTATCACTGCATGTCATGTACAAAGGCACTCTGCTAGATGGCTCATGTACATTCTGAGTTCATCTCCACAGTAATCTTAAATGGTTGACAGCATTTTCTTTGGGAGACTGAGGCTCCAGAGGTGTAATAACTTGTCCAAAGCCTCACAGTAATGAGAAGAACTGGAATTGGAACCCCTGTTATCCGACTGTACCTTCTGTGTTTTCCAGCGCTCTTCAGTGGAGCTCTTTCCTTTTGTGACACGAAAGGACCCATGTTCTTAGATCCAATGGTTTCAGGTCATGTCAGTCGTTGTTTCGGTGATGTGGAAAGTGGTTCTCAAATATTTTCCCTGCTTCAGTCAAGTGAGCTCAAAGAGGAGGAAAAATTATGATAATGAAGTTAAATTCATAACCCATTAGACCTAAGCCGCTAGTTAATTCCAATTACGCTTAGCACTTTAGGCTTACATAAATATTAAATTGTCAGATTTAATAAACTTCATCCCTCATTCTTCCAGTTTCATTGTTTTAGGCCTTCTGAGGCATATTGCATTGCTAAAAAGGCTTTCTTACTGATCTGGTTGATACAAGAGTTGATTTGTGGCACCTGATTTGAGGAAGATGAGCAGCTGCACCTTTTGGACAGGCTAGAGGTGATGTACAGTGGTTCAAATAATAGGTTTAAAAGATGGTAGTTTTGTTTTTCAAAAAACTTAGGAATTCAGAAACCAATTGCCATTGATTCTTAATAAGTTGCTTAGCTAGCCACACCTCTTCCTCCTCTTCTGACTGTCCTTAAAGGTCTAGCCTTCCATGCTCATACTGTCATTTTTGTCCATATTTTATGTAGGATATCACTTGCTTTCCTGGCCTCAGAGGCCAAAATCCTGATCCTTAAACCCCACCCCCCCCCCAAATTAAGAACTGAACACATTTTGTCTCTCATTTCTTATATTTCCCATCATAGTAATGGCACAACCACACTCCTAAAAGCTTACAGTCTTACTTGATTTCTCTTTTGTTCCTTATTCCATAGAACTAAGCTTCTGTCAATTTTATCTCAGAAATGTGTCTTAAAATCAGTCTCTCTTCTTCATCTTTTCTGTGGTGGACTTAACTAAGGCACTCATTATTGCTTTTGGAACCTTTGCAAAAGACTTTATCTGGTTTCTATTCTTGGCCTCTGTTCATCTATTGCTAACTTTGATATCATTCCACAGAGCCTATAGAATACAATTCACACTCGGTGGTATAACCAGAATCCCTCTGTACCCTCATCTCTGGCTGCTGTCATCTCATGAAAAGTACTTTATGCTCTTCTCAGACTAAAATCCTCTTCATTCTCTAGTGGCATGATATGCTTTCACCATTTTCTGCCTTAGCACAATGCAATTTATTCCCCACCCTACCTTTCATGTAGTTAATTAATATTTCCTCATAAAAAATCTGCCATTCCTCTGGAAAAGATCCAGCCAATAGATGACTTCCCTGTCTCCAATATCTAATCTTCCCTCCAGTGCGCCACCATGGCACTTTGTACTTTCCTCCCTTGGTTTTTTAACCCCTTCTTACTTGTGCTGCCCACTTTCCTGGGAGAATCTTGAGAGTAGAGACTATATCTTACTGTTGTTGTTTTTTTTACTTCCTTCCTTTATAACAGTACATTGTCAGTGCATTTTATTAATGACTGAGTATTCTGTATGTTGAATGTGGAAGAGAGCACAAGCTTAGTGAAAGATTTCATTTTGGATGTTTTTAGTATTTCAGGCTAGTTAGTAGACGCTTAGATGCACATTAATGGAAAATACCTTCCAGTGCTAAAACTCTTAAAGTCATAGCTTACGTTATTATAAAGGGTCAGAGAATCATGAAAACACCACTTACCGGTGGTCACCCTTCTAATTGGTTAGGCTTTTCATTAAAGGGTTTCAGTATGATTTCAGTATGACTAAAATGTGAGATAATTGCATTGGGAAATCATGTTTAATCTTTTCTTTCTTCCAAGGTACTCGGAGTATTTCTAATCAATATATATTTATTGATAGATCAATTGTCTCAGTGGGTAGTATAGTTAGGACATGTACTTTATGTCCATTTCTCTTATAACTTACAATTATCATTGAATTTATATCTACATGGGGTTAGTCATCTAATTTCTTGCTGAAATTTCGTGACTGTATTTGACAGTATCTCCTTGATAATGTATAAAGTATTTAATTTAGGAAATGGGTTTTGGGGCTCTAAGCTTCTTTCCTCTTTTTAGTTAGGTCATGGGGGGAAATGTTCTCAAATTAGTGAGAAAGCAAATATAAGAGGACACAGCTCTGATGATGCAAAGTAAATAGTTTTGAAATTAAGAACTGGAGAAAGCTGTCTATAGGGACATTCACCAGTCTTTCCATCCTCACCAAGAGTTTAAACTACAATCTAAATTCAGCATAATAACTAAGAAAAGGTAGATTTTTTCCCCTTCAATTATTTTTATTGCAATTATAATAAAATCCACCTTTAAATCTAGTTTAATCTAATAATTGTCTGGGTAGTTTCCCTGCTGATGTTTGCAAGAAGTAATGAATGATTTTACTAAGACTGAATTAAGCAACTTACAAGTGGTGAAACCTCCAAAGTCAATGCAATTTTATTAAAATCATTATTAGTTTCTTGTAAGGATTATAATATACTTTCCATGGAATACAAATCAGCTTGCAGGGAGTAGAATGCTATTTATAATTAAACATGCTATTTTAAAGCTAAGAACTGACTAAGGCAGATTCAGGTTCTATATTTTGTTGTAGTGTTGCTGGAATCTATCTTTCAGTGGCAGCAGTCTGAGGAAGAATAAGTAATTTGGTTGTGCGTTTGACTAAAGAGAAATATGTTGAATGAATATATATATAGAAGCGTAGAGATAGAGATGTAATTAAGACTGTGATACACATATGGATAAGTAAACACACATCCGTGAGGATGTGTACTAGATAGTGTGTGTGTGTGTGTGTGTGTGTGTGTGTGTGTGTGTGTAATGTATGCACATACATTACATATTTTTTGTAGTTTGGATATGAGGATGACACTGAAAAAATACTAATGCAAATTAGTTCATGCACATCAACAGTCTTTTCTATGTAAGGTTATCTGTGGTGTCCAAACATATGAGAATATCATAGGAGAGGTTGAAGGGAGAACTATTTTGTTTATATGCCAGATAAAACATGCCAATTCCTAATGTATATTTAACTTTAAAAATATATACAAATTTATTTGTATGTTATCTCTCAAGGAACTTCAAGGAATTTATCATTTTATAAAAGGATGGTCTCTGGTATTCTCATTCCTGATAAGCCTCATAGTAATATCAGATAGCAAGAATCATAAGCAAAGTGTAATAAAAAAGAAAAATAACAGCGCTAACCGGTTTGGCTCAGTGGAGTGTTGGCCTGCAGACTGAAGGGTCCTGATTCCAGTTAAGGACATATACCTTGGTTGCAGACACATCCCCAGGAGGAGGTGTTCGGGGTGTTCAGGAGGCAGCTGATCAATGTTTCTGTCTCATTGATGTTTCTAACTCTCTATCCCTCTCCCTTCCTCTCTGTAAAATAAATAAATAAATAAATAAATAAATAAATAAATAAATAAATAAATAAAATTTTAAAAATAACAGCTGAAAGCCACATATGTCATATGTAGCTTAATTAACAACTCTTAAATTGATATATTCTCATCAAATGTTTGAATGTAAGAGTTATTTCCCTGCCTCCCCCATCTTCCCATCTCGTCTGCTGTTCCAAATCTCTATTTAATTGTAAAGAAGAGGCATTATCACAGGCTTTTACAAACAAGATGTGAAGTCCCGGGAGTCTTAGACAAAGAGGAAGGTGCAGGTCCGGGTTGCCTAGGGGTCTTTGTGCCTTTACAAATAGATCAAGTTCAAAACACTACGTGCAAACATGTTAACTGGTTCACATTTGGAATGATTGGGTTTTGTGTCTTTTATCACTGGATTCCTGCACCTGATCCAATACTTGGCAGAACTGGAGCTTGATACATATTTCTTGACTGATGGACCGAATTAATAACTAAATGATTTTTCTAAGGCTTCATTTTTCATCTCTGATAATATATGCTTTCGATCATTCAGTTTAAGCATTATTGTGTTACAATACCATCAATCCATAGAGAGAACACTGTAAATAGGGCAAAACTAGTAGAAATAATAATGGTCCCACGTTCCCCAATTGGTGGGGAAATAGTACAGTTCAAGCAAGCTGAACTGTGCATGGGTTTTAAGATAGGCCTATTATTTTGGAGTGATAATTGAACATGAATATTTGGGGAAATGCAAGTAAGGTGGTACTATTTCTTTTTTTATACACTCAAGACTTTCTCCTATGTTTTTAAATTTATTTTAGAGAAGGCAGAAGTGAGGAAGAGAGATATAAATATCGATGTAGGAGAGATACATCCAGTGGTTGCCGCCGTACATGCTCTAGTCTTGGATCAATCCCGCAATCCAAGTATGTGCCCCACTGGGTGTAGAACTCATGGCCTTCAGGTGCATGGGACATTGCTCCAACCAACTGAGCCACTCCAGCCAGGGCTCAAGTCTCTTTTCATTTCAGCAATATTAAGATACATGGGAAATATTGTGATTTATTCTCAAAACCACACATTTGGTATGTGACGTTTAAGAGCATAGTAGTTGATCCAAACAATAATTACAAATTAAGTTTAAATGTGATAGTTTTTGTTACAGATTTCCAAAGCTGAGAAAATATACACAATTCAAAATATTTTATGTTGTGTGATGTTTTCCAACCTTTTTCTCTTTTTCCCCCTCAAAGGAACAAAAGCCTACAGCCAACTATTTTTTGCCTCCAGGTTTTAAAATGTCTAGACCTGAGATTAATAATTTCATCTCTGCTCATAGATTGATCACGCAATTCCTTCAACTCCTTGGGATGTGGCATTTCTCTGCGAAGGTCAGACCATTTGGTCTTTGCAGTGGCTCTTCCAGGGCACTTTGTGGCAGTCTGAAAAATGAGTGGGGCTGTACAGGGGTAATTGGGGGAAGAATCGCTGGGGTTAAAATGCAGCATCTGATAGGAGCATGTCTCAAGCCAGTTTCCTCATGGTCAGGTGAAGAGACTGCTCTTTTCCGCCGGCTGATCCTATTTTCCCTCTAATATTATTTCACCAGTGCTTTGACTTTTTGCAGATACGGGTTATTCTTTTCATGATATACTTCCTCATTGTAGGAAAATTGGAGAGTGTAGGAAAGTCTAAAGAGGAAATTTACAATTATTCTGATCCTGTGACTCTGCGGATAAGCATTATAAATGTGTTAGTGGATACTCATCCAGACCTTTTTTTTTTTTTTAAATTAGAGTTTACATTCAGTATGATTTTGTATAGTTTCAGGTGGACAGCACAGTGGTTAGACAGTCATATATTTTATAGAGTTATTCTCCTCAATATTTCCAGTAGCCATCTGGTATCATCAGGCTTTTCTCAATGTATGTTTGTATGTTTTAATCCTTCTCTGACTATTAAGGAGATAAAATGGTCTCTCTCTCTCTCTCTCTCTCTCTCTCTCTCTCTCTCTCTCTCTCTCTCTCTCTCTCTCTCTCTTCTTTATTCCCCAAAAGAGAGACCTTAAAATATGACTAACAGTATCAGTAACACTGTCTCAAATATAAATGAACAAATATACAAATACAATGATTACTTTGAAATAATTCATTTTACTAATAAAAAGTAAGTTATTGGCAATTTTGTTCATTATGATGTGTCTTTAAACAAGTTAACTCAGGAAAAATGGGTTCATTTTTGTCTTATATAATAAAAAAAAATCTGGGATAATGGATTACACTTGTCACAAGAGTTTAATGAAGAGTGAAAAGTATTATCTGAGTGTAGTTACCAACTCAGATTCTGAAGCTACGCCAAGCCACAGAAGTCGTTGGAAATATAGGCAAAGCTGTAGCTAGGATCCAGTGTCCAGGGCCATATTGGATAACACAGCTGAGCTGTTGGGAACATCAGTGAGCATGAAATTGCTATTGATTTAATGCCTGACAAAAAATGTTCTGAAATCTGAAATGTTTTTCTGAATGTAAACTTAAATACATTTTTTTAATTTCATTTTTTTTTGTTATTTTCACTTTGTTCTGGTTTCTTCACCAAATTTTTAACTTTAAAGTATTTTTAATATTGTATATATAAGTACAAAGTATGCTAAATTCTTTCTGGAAAACGGGAATTTTCTTTATATATATATATGAATAAATAAAACCTATAGTAGTGCAGAGTGCGGGTATAGTAAATTTCCTTGAGTAAAGGTGAGAACATAAAACCTTCAAAAAGAATAGGTAGAGCCGAAGCCGGTTTGGCTCAGTGGTAGCGCGTCGTTCTGCAGACTGGAAAGTCCCAGGTTCAATTCCGGTCAGGGGCATGTACATTGGTTGCGGGCACATCCCCGGTGGGGGGTTGTGCAAGAAGCAGCTGGTCGATGTTTCTCTCTCATCGATGTTTCTAGCTCTCTCTCTCTCTCTCTCTCTCCCTTCCTCTCTGTAAAAAAATCAATAAAAAATATATTTAAAAAAAAAGAATAGGTAGAAAGTTAGATATTTGAACTTATTCTTGTCTCAACATTTTCTCTCCTTTCTCTCCATTTTTGAGACTAAACTTGGATCCCTATAAGCTATATTATTGACTGTTAACCAAAGTCTGGTGTTCTAGGGTTACATCTTGGAAAACAAAAAATACCACTTAACCCTTTACTTGGGAATAAATGGAAAGGAAATGTTGATAATGACAGCCATTTGTAATTTATGGTTGTAGTTAACAAGTACACTTGCTTGTTCCTGTTACAATTGATTTCTTTGAGCAACTCGACCATATTTTCAGTATAATTAATAGAAGCCATAAATCTTTGCAAGCTGTTTCTGTTAACAGAAGAATAATATAGGAACATGAGGTTTAAGGATGACATCCTGTTAGATATTTAGCTAAAATATTCTTGCACCATTTAATAAATGTGCCAAATGGAGTCCACACACAGTATATTAAAAACTAAAGCTATCAAAATTTCCCTTAGTTTCCCAATACTTGATGTAGTACAGTCATACTTTTTCATAATAGTTATTATTTTATTTGTCTTTATTAGCTTAAATAGGAATTAGTATAGCATTATGTTGGTCTTTTAATCTAGATATTAGTAAATGTAGCTTATGTGTTTAAATATATATATCACAAGAGTTCAGTAGTATATGTATATATTTTAAGTTTGTTCTTTTAATTGAATTTTATTAATGAATGGATATTGTTTCTAGAAGTTGCTTTTTCTAAAGTGCTATAAAAGCTCTTTCATTGAAAATCTTCCATTTTTCTTCTCAAAGATATCAACCTCAAATGTTTTAATATAGTGTTTCATATCAATAAGAAATTGTGTATCTAGGCATTTACCAGTATACTATTGAAATAATACAATCTTCCCTCACAACATTATTAAGATTTTTCTTTTTTCAATTCTCTGAGGAATTAGGAGTTTATAAGGTAGATGTTAATATAATTCTGAGAAGATATAGTAGCAATATCTACTATCTTGAAGTCTGGGAACTTGCTCCTTACAACAAAGATGAGTTTACAATATACAAAGCCTACGGTAAATGCTCGCCCTCTCTAAATATCTGTGGTTCACACTACTCTAGGCATCAAATCCCAGTGGTCCAGGGAGACTGAAGATTTGTGTGACTTAATAGGTAAGCCTCTTCCATATCAGGTTCTAAAATTTCCTATCTATAGTTCTTAGCAAAACTTGACCTCATGAAAGATAATTATTTCTCATGCAAGACCCTTTTTGAGTCAGATGCTTTCAGTTGAGCATTTGGTTTTTTATATAATTGTCCAGCATTTTGGGGGTATGATTACCCAAAGAAGTCTTCAGCAGTGAGAGTAAGTAGACCTTCTCTTTGGCCTTGACCTTCCTTCCTGGACTTGTCTTCTGCTGCTTCTCTAGTTCTTCCTTTCCCACCAGCCATGGAAAACCACCCTCAGTTTCCCCAAATGCACTTCGTTTATTTTTGTCTCTAGGAAACTGCTTTGATATTTGTCTGTATTATACTTTTTCAATCTCTCTGCCAAACAACTACCCATTCTTCAAACTTTAACTCAAGTATTGCCACCTGTTTTTTACTTTCTCTGGTAGAATTTATTTCCTCCTTGTTGTTGAAGTTGCACTTCTATATAGTAGCTCCATTTACACTTAGCGTGTTAAATCATAATTATGTGTTGTCATTGAGGCACTCACTAGGCCAAAATCTTTAAGTACAGTCATCTTTACCATTGATCTCAGTATCACTACTCAGTATCCACGCAATGCAACCTTTGTTGAGTGAATAAAGGAAATCAGGAAGTCTGCTCATTATGTAGCTCAGATACTTTAAAGAACAGTGAATCCAGGAGAGGGGTCAATGTCTCTAGCATGCATGCCATTGGTGTTGAGTCTAATCAAGATGACAATGTACAATCCTTGCTATATCTACTCTACAATTGAACAGCTATGCATATTCCCAGAGCTATCCAAGCAGTCACTCACCTCAAGAGTCTTTTTTAGAAGCAATGTGCACCATTGTTTATTATCACTGACACACAAGGGTGCTTATAAAGTGATTTTAAAGTTCGTTCTACTAAAGGAAGAAGGTATTACATGTGACCAAGTCAGGATTGTTAGGGGATTGTATCTGAGGGAGTACTTTTGAGTTTGCATAGTTATTTGAGAAATTGAGCTTCAGGAAGATCCTGGAAAGAGGATATTGAAGTTAACCAGAAGAGTTTAGCTTGGCTAAAAGTCTATATGTTTAGAACCTCGTATTTTTAATTCTCACTATTTCTCTTAAATTTATTTATTTATTTTCTTAGTCCTTACTCGAGAATGTTTTTTTCCCATTGATTTTTTTCTTTTTCTTTTTAGAGCCAATGAAAAGAAGGGAGTTGGGGAAAAAAAGAGACACCCACATATAAATTGGTTGCCTCCCACACTCACCCCTACTGTGTCCAAGGAAGGAACCTGTAACCCAGGTGTTGCTCTTGATCAGAAATCAAACCATAGAACTATACCAGCCAAGGCTCAATGGATTCTTTTAAATTTGAATTTCTAAGTTAAAGTCACTGTATTTAATAATCTTTTACTCTGTGTCTAATCTTAGAGTTGTTTTGATAAATATATGATATTGCAAGGCTGAATTCCGATTATTCTGTAAAATCAACAACCAGCTGTCCAATATTTGTTTCACGTCTGCCCAGAAATTTGTGTTGTTTTAGCCGAGTCTTAACTGGAAGGGAGAGAATTGAACTTATTCTTATTAATGGCCAACTACCTTCTCAGACTGCAGTCTGTAGGATTAGAATGTTTAGATGGTCAACACAGTTCAAATTAAAATCTGGATTTAGAGTACATCCTATACCTGAACTGAAATTCTGTGACATGCGATATAAAGTAGGTTATTACAACTTGGTTTGCTCTCAAGGCTCAAGGAATGGCAGCTTACTCTCAGATTTGGTGGTTTAGCCAACTAAACCATCCTTAGGATCTGTTCTTTAGAAATTCTTAAACTAATCTCCAATTAAATTACTTGGAAAAAGTTCCACCCCTCCCACTTTTTTCTCTATTTTTTTCTATTTTCCATAAATTATTCTTCTGGATTTTGATTGCAATCAAGCTGTTACTTTTGGAAAATTAAAGCAGTCCTGCCAATAAAGAACCACCTTGGATCCGTGTATACAAGACACTGAAGTCAAAATTGGAATGAGGAGAGGCAGTTGTGTTTTAATTTGAAGAAGCTTGCCTGCCCACAAAGCAGTGGGAATATTGACTTTGATGACAGTAGTTGTGATGCCTAGGTCTTAATTCTTGCAACCTGTGTGTTACCTTAAAAGGCAAAGGGAAATTCTGGTTGCAGATGGAATTAATGCTAGTAATCAGTGACCCCAGGATATTCTAGATCAGTGTTTCCCAACCTTCTCTCATGATGAGAATCACCTGGTAGAGTTGTTAAAACACAGATTCCTGAATCCCAACTAAGAAGTGCTAAACTAGGATTTTTGGGAACATATAGGTAAAATTGTATACTTAACTAGTGCTCTAAGACAGATGTTATATACAGAGCACTAAGTTAAAATTGTATACTTAACTAGTGCTCTAAGACAGATGTTATATACAGAGCACTAAGTTAGGTATGCAATTTTACTTATATGTTCTCAAAAATCCTAGTTTAGCACTTCTTAGTTGGGATTCAGGAATCTGTGTTTTAACAACTCCACCAGGTGATTCTCATCATGAGAGAAGGTTGGGAAACACTGTAGATCACCCAGGTGAGTCTAATGTGATCACAGGGGACCTTTCAAGTGAAGCAGAGAGTTAGTCAAACTGATGCCGCGTGGGGAAGGCTCAGCTGCCCTTTGCTGGCTTTGGAGCTCGCAAGGAGCCTCAAACAAGAGATCTGGGCCCTTTCTAGAAAGGGGGAAAGGCAAGAAAGCAGTTTTTCCCCTGGAGCCTCAGGAAAGGAAGGCAGCTCTGTCAGTGCCTTGATGACACCCAGGGAGAGCCCTGTGGGACTTCCGATGTCTGAGACAGTGAGTTCATACATGTTTGTTGTTGCTGGCAATGAATGACAGCATCAAAAGGAAACTTAATTTTATCCAAACTAGCTTACTGTTTGGTCTCCAATTGATTAAGTTCTGATGCAAATCGTTAGTCGTTTTTTCCTTCCTTAGTATTCGTGTGCCCTGTGACCCCTGCTCTTACACTGAAGAAACATTTTCAGAGTCCCTGTGAGTCATTTGTTTGTGTGAAAGCATCCAGGGAGTTCATGCTTAGTGCCAACTATGGGGACTACAGAAACTTTATTGGATCTGGGTCAGGGCAAGGTTAGGAAAAAGCAGCTACAGGCTTTAAAGGCAGAAATAAAAATCTCTAGGAATAGAAAGATGGGAAAACTTTGTAAAAATGTCCATAAATGGAAAAGGCCAATGCATGTAACACTGCATACTACCCACACTCTGGTAAGTCAGCGGCACGCCTGTATTTTAGGCTGTAGCACATACCCATAAATGTATTCTCCAGATAAAACACTCTGGGAAGCATGACCAGCCTACCCCAAAACAAGTCATTACCACTGCAAAAAGCCCATGCTTGTATCATCACCCTGCAGATCTCTTATGTTGTATTTTAATACTCTCCCTTTTAAAAAAAAAAAAAATTGAGCTATTTTCTAGCATAGCTTAGGGGAAGGCTATATCTGTTTCAGACACTTTGACCATCTGGTTTCTATTATGGGCCTTTATGAAATTAATTCCAGCTCCCTCTGACTATAATATCCAAATACCCTTAAGGATGGCCATATTCTGTGTGCAAAAATCAATGCTTACAACCCCAGGAACCTTCTGTCACCGAAGGCCAGTCATCATTCACTGGCCATGTGAAAGCAAGCCATCTCTTGTTTTGAATGCGATTTCCTTCCAGGAACTTTCTCTCCTTTCATCTCCCCAGTTGGAAAATCCACATTTGCAATTGCAGCTGGCCTCCCTGAGACTTCAGCAGCGTTCCCTGCAGTCTGCAGGATGTGGCAGCAGGTTGTGTGGGCGCAGTTCAGGAATTGGGGGGACTCGTCACACCTCTCAATCACACGGAAGCATGACTGCCGTGATTTCCGAGGTGTCAGACACGCCAAGGCATCCGAGCACCAGGATGCTATCCAAGGCAGGTTTCTGGGGAGGAACAACCCCTGCCGGGAACTCACTGTCATCTCCAGAAATCGGGTTGTGTTCTGAACTCCATGTTCTTTTTTTTCGTTCTTTTTTTCATAAATAGCTTATGGTGATAGTAAATTCCTATTCCAAGCACAATCTTATTTTCAACTTCGTTAAGGCAGAATGACTATAATTAGGTTGGAGGATTTTCTTATTTTCTTTCTTCCATGTTCCTTCTTATTTATCTTGAGAGCCTATTCCTAAGAAATTAGAAGACGGTTCAGAAAGTAACTGCAATTTATACTTGATCGTTTATTTTTTTCTATCCCCAGGATTCATGAAAACTCTTTCATCTACAGTAGTTTACTGCTTTAAATGTACAAGATGTGGGCATTCGTTGTCTGTCAGTTAAAAGTTGTGCTTGTTCCAAGGGTAGAAGAGTATATATATATATATATATATTCAGCTTCTTGAAAGCAGTTGTTTGGTTGGTGGGTTGGGCGGTTCATTTAGCACAGCTGTTCCCTACCTTGTAAAGGTTTACCGATTTAAATCCCTGTCACTACAATATTTTTCTCAGTACATTCCTTTGCAGTTGGAATTCTTATTCTGGATAATGTTCTCATACACTTATGTATTACTCAGGATTAAAGGAAACATCCTAGGCCTTTCACTGGGAAATCTGGTTCGGTAGGTCCGAAAAATGGCCAGGAATTGCTTTATTAATCATCCAGGTGATTTCTAATGAGTAGGTACATTGCCTACAGTCTTCAAAACAGTGGTGATTATAATTGCTTCTGCTGGTTGATGAAGAAACTGAGGCAAAGCATTAGTAATTTTCTGTGGCTTCAGGACAGGGAGAATCTGGTTTCATGTGTTCTTTCCATTGGTTGATGTCACATGGTGTGTGTGTGTGTGTGTGTGTCTGTGTGTGTCTGTGTGCGGGCGTGCATGCTATAGGAAGACAATGAAAATAACTTTTTCCTAGGTATTTTCTCATACCTGTTTTTTCCCCCCTAGATATAATGTGCATGGAATCTAAGTTATCTAAACACTAATTGTTGTATATTGATATGTGAATATGCTTTTTGCTAAAGAATGATTATTTCTATAAAAACAGAGAACTTAAGCCCAGTGAGAAATTCATGGTAAAAATGGTTTCTTCCCTTTTCTACTGGTGCATCTTTTATATATCTTGTAGTGTTAGGAAATAGAGCTTCCAAAACACAGTTTGGTTATTGCAGTTGCCAGGAGCTTAATATGACTGATACAAAGATATGTCAGCTGGTGCAATTTCCTTCAAAACATCAAGACTACAGCTGGCCTCTTATTTTTGTCCATTTTTGAAGATGCTGTGGCTAGCCTAATTTGTAGGGGCCCACTGGATCATGCCTAATTGAGTTAATGAAGCTCTTCTGTAACCAGAACCCTCTAAAGGAAAATAAAAACACAGAATGAAATTTCAGAATGCAAATTAGCCTGGCTTTGCTGGCTTTCACTCTCCTGGGTAGAAGGCACAGTAAAAGAAAATCCTTAAATTAAGGACAATTACGCCACATAGTCAAAGATCAGGTTTACCTAAAATTGTCGCAGGGGAGCTGCTGCCTGTGTTCTGGGGGGAAGAGCCCAATCACTGGTAGTTGTTGGCACTTGACCCTGCCTCGCTGTGGAAGGCTATTACTCTCTGCTTAATTCTGGTGACTTGATTAGCTCAAGTGTCTGTCCACATCGTTGAGGGTTTAGTTTTCTTCTCATCAGTGAAAACATAGATTGAAAATTAGCTGCCTCAGTGGAGACTTATCTGTATGGATCTTTAAGTCTGGTCCCTTCCCACTAAGTCATTTGTTACTTGCGTATAACACACGTTTCAGATTTCTTGGTTCTTTGGCAGCAAAGACCACGTACAGCTTCCTAGGGCGGTTGAGGTTAAGATATTTCAGAACTAACAATGCCTTTATTTTTCTTTAGGGATATCGGAGAACTTTTCGTCTATTAAGCTTAATTTGATTTTATACCCCTCATTCAGTTTTCCATTAAGCTTTATAGGATTAGGAAACTATACGGAATTTGATAATAAAATGACTGTATTTTACTGGTTTTACTTAAATTATTTTAATTATGTATTTTCCTATTTTATAAGTTTGTTTAAAACCGTGGTTACAGCCAACATAAATCTATTCTCTTCCTGTATATGGAAATGAAGTCAGTGAAAAATAGGAAAAAAGCCTGGCATGACTCTAAAGTCTGGTTTTATTTATTTTTAATTGTTTAGAGGTGACTATTGTATCAGAATATGTGGCTGTTTCCTATGCTAACTTTTATTTTTTTGTAACTGGTCTCATAACCTGAAATAAAAATAAGGTGATACCCTGGACTCTTAATATCTTTTTAGTCTTAATGTCTTTATGGGTAAAGTGAAGGGATTGGACAAGAGCACCTCTTTGAATTTTTTGTCTAAGAGTTTGTATTTTAAAAACTCGTGTTAATATAAGGTATTGGCCCAGCTGGTTTTGCTCAGTGGTTGAGGATTGACCCAAGAACCTGGAGGTCACGGTTCAATGCACATGCCTGGGTTGTAGTATCGATCCCCAATAGGGGGCATGCAAAAGGCAGCTGATCAATGATTCTCATCCTTGGTGTTTCTATGTCTCCCTCTCCCTTCCTCTCTCTAAAAATCAATAAAAACATGTCAGCAATCAAAAGAGAGGCCAGGATATGGGACACTTTCCTATTCAACAAAGTAGTCCAGTGGTTGTTTGCAGGATGTAACCGAAAGACATTGTTTATAGATAAGGATTCCTTTTCTCATTGATATTATGCAAATATAGTTAAATGAGTCTGTGTTTGTGTATGGAAAATACATTTGCCACCGGGCACTGGTAAAAATAAACTTTACTTTCTAAAAATGAAATTAGGAAGGTATAGAAAATAACACAGTGGACAGAAATCTAATAAATCCTTCTGTAGCTTCACACTTCGGAGTTAAACAACAAAGCATTGTTGTTTATCCATTTTCTTCAATTATTTCCCTTCTCTCACCTCCCTCACCAGAGAAAAAAGTACCCTGATTTCAGTATATATTATCTCTGTAAAAGTTTGTATTCCTAAAGTATATAGGTGTAGACACCATGAAGAGTAGACAACATAGTTTTTCATGTTTATAAACTTTACATAAATTGGTATCATAATTTATTTAAGTTGTATTAATTCTTCCACTTAGTTTCCACAGTGCTAATTTTTAAAAATTACAAAAAACAAGATTAAAAGAACCCAATTATATCGAAATGTAAATATCAGATTTGTAAAAATAATTATCCATGTTGAAACCTATCTTTTGATTTTTATTGCCTTTAGGTATTTCATTGAGTTAATAAATCATAGTTAATAATCTATTTTTAAATTAATGAGTACCTGGGTGGTATCTCATTGTTTCTAATTCCAAACAGAGCTATAATTGATATGTTCATATGTGGGGTTTTTTTCATATATAAGGGAGAAAGTTTCCAGGGACTGACCTATCAATTATGGAGTCAAATAGTAATAAATAATTAAAATCAAAAGCCCATCAATTTTACCAAATAATGCCATATTTGTCTCTGATAGTTATGTCAATTTATATTTCTACCAGTTAATAAGTAAGATTTATCTTTCTACATATCCATGCCAAAATTATAGTTTGTCAGAACTTTAAATTTGCCACTCTTATAGGTATGAAGGGATATCTCATCGTTAATTTCTTTTTCCTGGTTTCTAATGAAGCTAAACAGTCTTCATGGGCTTATTCTTAATCTGTGTTTCATCTTTTATGAATTGCCAGTAAATACCCTTTATTGTATCATCGTTCTCTTTTCTTCATATCAATTGCTACTGGAAATGCTTTTACCTTGAGCATTTATTAAATTGCATCTATTCTCTCTTAATATGTCATCAGGACACATTGGTTAAAATAGAAATGCATTTGTCCATACCCAGTGACCGTCTTGTTGCAGATTTCTGAAAAAGCTTTAGGAACTCCGTTGTACTTGCCCCAAACACTGACAAATGTGTTTGACTACCACACAGGAGTGAAGTGTAGGCATTTTGCTGCCTTGTTTTCATGCCTCTGATGATGTCACCGCGGGGTGATGAGCAAACTATTTAGCATGCCTTTAACTTCCCATCCACGCCAGCAGCAGTGTTCCCATCCTGAACACTGACCAGTTTTACTCAATATCTTACTTTCCTCTCAACAGGTAGGGCCACTCAGTGCTCCTTCCATTTAATTTTCTGGTCTTTCTTTCACCATCTGGCAGATCTTCCTTGTCTGTCACCATCCAGCTCTTTGAAATGCCTTTTTGAACCTGTTCTCACTTTCTT
Organism: Pipistrellus hanaki; assembly: GCF_964339955.1. Lineage (NCBI taxonomy): Eukaryota > Metazoa > Chordata > Mammalia > Chiroptera > Vespertilionidae > Pipistrellus > Pipistrellus hanaki. The sequence goes on along the minus strand of NC_140513.1, from coordinate 46,575,568 downwards.
CTCCTTATCTCCTCAGTGCTCCACTTTGATCTGATAATACATTTAAAAAATACCTTGTATTTCCTTGAAGTCCTTTGGTCTGCAACTATATATATATATCCTCCTTTGTTCACCTAGAATGTGAGTTCTTTTATGGCAGGGACTGTGGGTCTCTTGTCCTTTTGTTGCCAAGACTTATTAAAAGGGTTGGCATGAACAGGCCATCAAAAATGTCAGGATGAATTCATGTGAATGAACAATTCTTTTTCCTCTGTTGTTGGACATATCTTGACACAGAGATTCTATGTCTGATAATGGGGTATATTTTTAGCAAAATTCCAACTTCACAATGTTATACACATTACCTTCATTAATTTAGAAAAAATATTTTATTGAGTATTATATCATAAGCATAGTGTTAACATAGACATAACATGAAACGATGTTTGTGTATTATAAAGAATAATGCATGGAAAATATAAAATGCTCATTTTTATCACATAATTTTAAAAGCTATTATGCCCATCACTCTATCTCTTTTCCTCTGGTTTCTTTGCCATGGTTTATTAATCAGAGTATTAAATGTTGAAGTAAATTTCTGCACAGTCTGTAAAATATTTGGAAATGTAAACCCTAAGATCTACACATAGAAAGTGGCATCTGTGGGACGAGAACCCGGGTCTTACAGAGTCATTCTCTTTCTAAAACCCTATTTTATGCCAGCACACAACCGAGCATCCCACCTCGGATTCTAGTTAATTTCTCTCTGTTGAACATTTTAAAACACTCCAGCAACATAGGGCTGTCTTGTTTTTTCAAAGGGCAGAAGGAAGTGGAAATATATTACATTTTGCAAAGATCTGAGTTTGCATACATTTGGTCTCGTGTTTTCTAGTGCAAGTAACATGCATGACATCTTACAATTTATAATAGCACAAAATCAGTAAACTGTAGTTCCACAAAATGTTGTTTAATTTTTTTAATAGGGTGGGTACCTTCAGAATGTCTTAAGAGCTCAGCTGCCAAGTTTTAATGTGAATAAAGTTGGAATAACATTTGAGTATTATTGGGTTGAGTAAAATCTATGAAACTGAATTTTGTCAACTAATGAGATTTTTGTAATTCTAAGTAAAACTTAATTCTAGTAAATTATTATGTTTTAAATATTTAATACACTAATATTTTAAGAGTAAATGGCATTTTATCTTAAAGAGGGGAATATTTAATTTCCTTGACATAAGAGGAAATAAAATAATTATGTCAATATCAAATCCCCACAAATGGTTTTAGGTATCCTGTTAAAAATGTTACTGACTGTGCACTTTGTATCAATTTACTAAATAATTATTTATTGAGCATCACTTGCATCAGGCAAATTCACTTTCATTTTCATATTACATAACTTACAAATAAAATAAAAAAGGAGAAAAGTGTTACTCCCCTAAAATATCTCCCTTTAGTGCAATCTGTCTTAAATCATAATCTATATGTCATCTAAACAACTGCCATGTCAGTAAAATGACTGTAATCCATTTACATAGCATGACATGGTTCTTTAGAAATCATATTGGCACTCTTTGGAATACTTTCTACAATTAAGCTCCAATTTATGGAAGTTTTTATTGTTTCCCTATTTCCTTTTTTTTCCTCCCCTCTTTTTTCTTCCCTTTTTTCTCCCTTTGCCCCCATTCCCTTCCTACCTTCCTTTCCTCTTCCCTAAACATTGTGCAACTTCCAAGAAGCGTGTTGTATTGGGCATGCAGAGATGAAAATAAACCATCTCTGTCCTAAAACACCATCCAGATATTTATTAATCAAGTTTAATAAAATGATAAATTGAGGATCAGCAACAGACAGACTATAAAATAGTGGGAGCATGAGATAATGCTGAGAAGGCTTGATTTTTGAAGGGCTGACACCATGCAATTTGAAAATAATTCCTGTACTTTTCCTCAAAAATATTTAGCAAAGTCATATTATCATACATGGTCAGTATTGAGTAATTACCACCTGGCAGGACACTGAAGATGGCACTTGGGATGGAGACTAGAGCACAAAGTGTGACACTCAGTCCTGATTTCAAACACTTATAAAATCCCAAGGTTAATTACTACCAGAATTTCAGCTCCTTTGTGCATATTCAGAGGGAAGGAAAGAAGATGAAAACCATCCAGGCCATTGCAATTAGGTGTAGAGGTTGATGGGGAAACACATAATCTCAACAGGACACGGGTTCTCCAGCAGCAGCATGCTTCAGAATCACCTAGAAGGCTTGTTTAAACATAGATTGCTGGGTTTCATCTTGGTAGTGTCTGATTCAGTAGGTCTGGGAATTTGCATTTCTAGTAAGTTCCCAATGATAGTGAGGCTGTGCTCTGGGACTGTTTTTTTGTTTTGTTTTGTTTTGTTTTTAACAACTATTGAAGCTGAGTGTAAGTAGAAAGACAAAGGTGTATCAAAAGCACTTCCAGAATAGAAACAGCAGGTCCTCAATCCATTTGAAAAGTTAGGGGAAGCTTTTCAAAAGAAGTAACACTTGAGCTAAGACTTAGAAGATCCCTCAAATTTTTCCCACGCAGATAAAAGTTGTAGGTAATCCAGGCAGAGAGGGCATTGCTGATGCAATTTGGTTGACTCACGGAACTCTAATGTAGCTCGTGTTCAGGGGTGCCAGTCAGTGTTGAGGAAAGAGGGAAAAGTGGAAGCTGGAGCGGTTGGGGTAGCCTACGAAGGAAGATTTGAATCAGGAGAACCCTACTAAAATATTTGCTGTCTGAAAGTTGGCTTGGACTACAGTGAAGAGGAGAACGGATTAGTTGAATTCAGCATGGAAGTTAAATAGACAATCAATGATGAGGGTTTGGACTATTTTAGTGGCATTGAGGTTGAAGGGAAGAGAGAAATGGAGAGACTCAAAAGGTAACATCAACAGCAATAGGATGTGGCCATTGATGAAGAAAAGTCACAGGAGGCACTTTCTGGATTGGTTTCTGGATTGTATGTTGAGATGGGTCCTCCAGAAAATAGGATATATTTGTGGAGATTTAGTGGTGGGAAGTAATTTATTTTGTATTTCACTTTATGGATTATGCAATAGAGATGTGTAGGAAAGAGATAGGGACGTAAATATAGGAATTATTTTGTTGCTATGCCTTTTCCTAGATTAGGGATGGGAACATCGGGCCTGTGAAACCATTTGGTCTGGCCCTGCCAAGGCTTTGGGGTGAGTTAATTCAATGTTTGACCAGATACAACAGGCTAATGTTTAAGTTGATAATTTTGTATGGGCCGAGAATGATGTTATAACTATCCAAATGGCCCTTGGCAGAAAAAAAAAAGGTACCCCCCCCCCCCCGCAGAGAGATGTAGATACACTTAAAAGTGTATACTTCCATCTATCTAAACTCAAAAACCAAAGCACACATGACCCTAGTTTAACTATTATGATCTCAGTCTATGTGTTTATTTTGACTCTACTATATGACTCAGGAAATAACCAAATGCTGAAATTTTAGAGAACATTGGAAAAGACACACGTTATAATATAATAGGTAATCATTAAAAATTCAATCCATGGCCATAAAGCAATCATCATTTCCCCTACAAATATCTATGAGTTCCTGTTGGAAGCTTGCCTGAAATGCAGAATTGCCATTTCAGTAAGTTGGAAATGGCACTCTTAACGAAACTTAATATGGTGTTGTTTATAGTTATTACAGGTATTGACATTATTTTTTACAAACACGATAGAATCAGGAATTGCTGCTGGTACTGCATGCCAACAGTTGGTTGCAGAGTGTGCACATTAATATTTAAGAGGAAAGAGAAAAGCCTGCAATAATCTCCCAACATTTCAGGATTTGGTGTTAGAAGGATAGATAAATAATTTGTGCAAATATTATCTTCCTCCAAGCCACACACATACTAAACACCATCCATTACACCATTTGAAGATTTAAAAGCTGTTAGGGAAATCTCATTTGCAAATGTAAACGAGCCCCAGTCATTTCTCTGCAGCACCTTTTCTGTTTGACAGAGCTGAGCCCAGAGCTGGGCCCTGGGAGGAACCACCGCTGTCCGGGCTGTGCACTGGGTTGGCACACAGTTGTAGCCAATACAATTCAGTTAAAGCATTTACAGCTTAGAGCCTCTGCATTTATTGCATCCATTTTCCACTTGTATTTGCAACTTAAACTCATTTTGAAAAAACTGAACAGGTTCTTTTTTCTTTCTGAATGACTCCTGAGCATAAGGTATACTTACCTGTTTTATTTTCATGGGGATTTTGTGGACTTGAACACTTCATTGTTGGGGGGGGGTGGGGGGAGAGAGAGAGAGAGAGAGAGAGAGAGAGAGAGAGAGAGAGAGAGAGAGAGAGAAGCTCTTCTACAGCCACATTTTTAAAGAGACATCTGAGCAGATTGACTTAATTTGGTAAAGGCAGTTACGGGGGATGCTTTTAGCCTGTCATTTATTTTGAAGAATTAAGAGAGAATAACAGAGGAAAACCATTCATCGGTATATATATATATATATATATATATATATATATATATATATATATGAATGTGCATGTTGGCTACTCCATTTAGAACTATGTACTGAATTTGCTATACTCTTAGAATCGAATAACTGCTTTTTGTATGAAAACTTGAGGTAAGGTGTTGAGGAATGAGGAGAAAGTTTGGGGGCATTGCAAAACTTGAGTGTGTTTATTCTGAGAAATAAATGAACTAAATCCAATCAGGCCCTGCTTAAAGTACTGTATACAAATGTATGATCATCTTTCCTTCTTCCCCACCCCACTTCCCCCTCTCTCTCACACACATGCAATCTGAGTTACCTTCAGGAAATATCTAGCTCACTTGGTAAATGAAACATAGGGTATAAGCACCATCATTAAAAATGTCGTTGTATTATAATTATAGTCAGATCTACCTCGTCTCAATCTGAATCACAGAACCTGTATTCTCAAAGCACAAGGTCATTTCTGTAGACCCTCGGATAAAGTATTACCTGGGCACATCACTTTAATAAAATAGATGCTCAGATTATCCTCGTGACATTATTGCTAAGATTGGATTCATTGGCTCTTTGCTTGTCTTAATTGAATACTGATTTTCTAATTTACAAACTTACTTCCTCTCGAGGGCATTCACATTCTTCTTTTTTAAGTTTATTTTTAAATCTATGACTACTTATGGAAATCAGCATATGACTGAAGTTTTGAGTGAGTCATTCATATGAGATTGGCAATTAGTTGAGCAATTAATTGAGTTTTAATAGCTCTGGGGGAGGAAGGGAAGTCTGGCTAAGATGAGTATTCACTTCAGGGAGTGGAGAAAAATGGAAAGTACCCAAAGGAAACTGCCTTGAGCACTAAAGGTAACAACAAAATATCTGTGGAGTTTAAGAAAAATATTCTCTTCCAATAATAATGTAGCCTTCCTTCAGCTATGTAAAAACCTAGTATATTGAACATTTCCTAGGTACATTCAAAAAGCTGAGATTATACTGCTTTCATGGTCATTTTACTATTTTATACCATTTTGTATTATTTTTAACTCCTTATACAATAATGTAGAGGTGTTTTTAGGGCTGCCTAGTTATTATCATCATTAATTAAAATGTCCAGATAAATGTACTGGAGTGGAGAGGACAACATTGTAACAGCTATAAAAGTAAAACATGTCCAAATTGAAATCTTTAAAGTGATTTTATTTTGGAAATGTGTTTTTTGTTGTATTTTTTTTTTTTTTTGAAAAGTGGTCCTCTTGATTGACAATGCCAATAGGGTATTCATTATTACAGCTTACTATCAATTATTCATACATGTATTTTGATGATAATGATTTTGGCAGTTTAGCCAGCAACTACCATCTTCTTTCATTCTTCTCTTGAGATGGATTGAGACAGGTTTCCAGCAGGAAGATGAAAAGAGGAATGGTATAGCATGCCCCTGGTCACGTCGGTAGTTACTACTACCCTGTTTCCCCAAAAATAAGACAGAGTCTTATATTAATTTTTTCTCCCAAAGTTGTGCTAGGTCTTATTTTCAGAGGATGTCTTATCTTTCCATGCGCTAGGTCTTATTTTCGGAGGATGTCTTATTTTCGGGGAAACACGGTAGGTGTGCACAGGAATTGAGAAGGAATATGAAACAGTAATATAATCTGATAGAAATGTGTTTGTACTGAGGAGGATGAGAAATTTTGGAGCCTGCTACTTCTGCCAGCTATCTGCAAAGATAAGGACGAATGGTCAGTATTACCATCTAAATGAAAATGAATATCTATTTTTAGAAAAATTATTTTCTGCCAATTTCAGGCATACACGAACTCTAAAATCATTCTGCTAGAATTGAAATATAACCAAAATGTAAATAATTACTTTCATTCATATTTTAATCATATCAGTGAAGAGCAGTAACAAACTGTTCTGCGTAGGTGAAAAAGGCAGAATTGATAGCAATGTTATTATAAAGCCTCCTATTAATGCCGCTTTCTTAAGTGGTACAAATTATGCACTACTTTTTTATTGGTGAGGTAATTTTTTATCGCTTCCATGTGAAAGATGGAGGAAATGGAACAAAAGCAATTTTCAGGAAGGTTGGAGAAAGATGGTTCCATATATTTCGAAGTGAGAAAAAAATACACTTAGTCTGGCATTTAGCCATTTTTTATAGCATCTGGCTGATGGCCAGGGACCAAGAGGGAATAAACTTTGAGGAGCTCCTGTATCTCTGTAAGCTGTGATTCAGAGTCTCCCCAACCTCCTCCAACAACTGAGCTTCCTCTTCCGTGGGCGGACCTGGTATTTCTAGATTATTCTTATCTTCTCTGTCATTGAACGTCTTGCCTAAGTAGATTAGATATATAACAATAAATAAATGTGCATATCTTCAGTAGCATCCATAGTTATCTGTTATCTTAAGTTGCATAAAGATGGAAAATAATTTCATACACAACTCTAGAATTTTTGGAGCATGTTAACCTGATAATAAAAAACCCAAGGGTATTAACAGCAGCAGCAGCAGCAGCAGCAAAACAAATAAAAAAAAAAAAACAGGACAGGCTACATAATTTTGAGTCTGTTCAAAATGACAACATGGAGCCCTTGTTCAGAATTTCTTTTAAAAATTAAAGGTGGAAACAGTGGAGCCTTAAACCTTGCAGGGAGCCCTGTGTGACCGCCTGCACAGGTTGTGCACAGCTGAGGCAAACCCCGAATAAACAAACAAATACAAAAGTGTATTCTCACTAATGATAAAATATGCAAATTATTGTTCCATTTCTATCCATTTGCAAAATAATTTTAAAATTAAGTTAGCATTGAATTACATTTTAATATTTAATTTTCACATTAAGTTATCAGCATGGTAAAATGTCACCTGCCTGCTGCCATCCATTCATGCATGCCTGCGGCCTTAGAAGTAGCGACACATAGCAAGAGGCTTAAAATACTCATATCCTTCGAGCGGGTATTTCTAGCCCCAGGAATTTAAATTACAGACATAACTCAAAAGATGCCAAAAGATTCCTGAACAACAGTACTTAGTGTAAGATTGTTATAACAGCAACAAATTCCAATCTAACTGTACTCAACTAGAATAATAAATTATGATCTACCAATAACTGCTAATATTAATACATTTTATAAAATTTACTTTAAATGATGTTGAGGTTTGGGATTGCTTATGGTACATATAAAAATAGCATCATGAAACCAATGTGGATATTATTCTGGTAAAAATGTGGAAATTATATGCAAAAGATGAAAACTGGTGTTAAATGGTGGATATGTGCCTGCATTGTCCTTTAAATATTTTTCTCAGGACAGGGAGTGACACTTCAATTCAAGTAGGGGCTTCCCTAGCCTTCCTACTGGATTTTTATCTTGCCTGTTTTCTAATGCCTCCAATGAGGATGATTTGTGTACCTCTCTGAGCTGTTAGTTATGCTCTCGTCCTATCCCCCTTGCAGAGTTTTTTGTTATGTCTAATTTTAATTTCTTCTATTTTTAGCTTTAGACCATTTAAAATATTTTCATAGATCTTAATAAATTCCTCATAATTGCTTTTTCCCTAAAAGAGGAGTTTGCCTGTAGTCATTCTGTATATGTAAGTGTCCTGTGTGTTTAGGGTATACAGTCTCATCTCTTCAGTGCTATTAAAATGCAGAGATCTCTACCCTCAGATGATAAACCTAGGACTCTTTATGTTAAGAGAATATCATAGCAGGTTTGGGGGGAGGGTTTAGTTTTGCTTTTTATTAGGTAGAAGAGACCTTAGAGATTCTCCCCTGACAAATAAAGAAACTGAAGCAAAACGTTTTATTTGTCAGAGCCACACCTACTCCGTGGCTAATTCCACCCAGTGTTACTGACATCCAGAATATGCCTATCTTGTTGACTGAAAGAGCTCATTCAGTATTATCTGTAGCTCTTTATAAATTATGTAGGAAAAGCATTTTGCATTGTGATGTCAAACTTAACTGGATTTGGGGTTTGATTTCTGTATAACTGAACACAATATTTTTATCAAACTTAGTTCTTTCCTAATTTTATTCCTCCCTGTATGGTGTAATCAACCTGAAAGAGATAGAACCAAGATCTACCCCCAGAAATGTTCCTCTCTGGATGCTGTGGATGAGTGCTGGCTGTATGTGGATAGAATCTTATCAGCGCATGCTCTCAGAGATAATGGGCATTTTCCTTAGGATCCAAAGCAGTTTCCTTACAGTTTCACGGAGTCCTATGCTTTCCTATGGGAACAAATTACAACCATTACTATGAGTTCCCCTTAAAACAAAACAAACAAAATGGGAGAAAAAAAGGCCTTACACTAGTTATCAAATACAGTTTCCTAACTCTATAACTGAGATTTTAGGCTAAATTACAATATGACTTTGCTTAACTGTTATTTATCCACCTAATAGGTAACACTCCTCAGCAAGATATGTAAAGAAAACAAGCAACTATTGGTTTTGAGTTGATTAACTCTTCAAGGGGCTTGTTTTCATGTGTGTGTGTGTGTGTGTGTGTGTGTGTGTGTGTGTGTACAGATTCTATAAGCTAAGTCCTCATGCTTGAGATTATTATAAAGTCCTACAGACCAGATATTAGAATTCCCTGTATTTTTTTCTTAAGTTCTGCTTCATTTGCTGACATTTAGATGTCTGAAGTTGAATATTCCAGAAAGTGGAGTGTAGCTGCTTACTATAAAGCTTTAAAAATTTTTTTAATTGAATTTGAGGTGATAATGGTTCTCAGTGGAAACCAGCTAACCCTTCCTCTTCCCTGGGACCTCAAACTCTTGGGTTTCCCTCGGGCAGAGTTGCAGAGGGAGAGGGAGAGAGAGCATTAGCAGGAAAGCCTTCCAAGAGAAGTGTACTGAGGACAAGAAAGCATAACTTGTTCAACTTCAGTGATAAACACCAAATGGGCTTACTGCTCGGGGTACACGGTGATGGATGGGCTGTGCCGCGGAGACCCGTGGGCAGGAGCACTTTCTGCATACCTGTGGGCGAGGCGGCCGCCGGGGGCTTTTATGCGGGAGCTCTGTGCTTTTATGTGCCAGCCTGCGGACACGGTTCCGCTTCTGCAGTACTTCAGGAGTGTTTAAGGATAATGGGCTTTGTGCCTGCCTGGCCTGGACCCGGTAGAGCTCACTCAGCCCATTCAGCTTGAACTCCATTTTATCTAGCTCTTTATCCATTAATTTCCTTCCGACCTTGGGCATAAAATATATGTGCTTTTGATGCCGGGGCGCTTTGTGCAGACAGAGAGGCATAGCGTAACCTATCCATCACCATTATGAATGATGCAGCTTAAAACAAACACAGGTCAGAGACAGATATTTTAAGAGCGGATTTGTATCGATTCCATCACAACATTGAGCTAAAAGGAAAGGAACTGGGAGACTGTAAATGATGAAGCCAAGCTTTGACAAATAGCCGCAGTCACAAGAGTTGACTTAAGAATGTGCCTCACGGGCAGTCGTTGGTAGGAAAACAAAATTTGTTATTGTTATTAAAATCCACCGCCCCTCAACGTATTTATTATCATTGTTTGCACAGCAGGTTGAGCATGAGTGTTTTCGCTTTGTCAGTGTCTCTGGCGGGCCCCTGAAAGCTTTTTTGTTACGAGAAAGCCCAGAGCTTATTAGATCCCTTAATCTTTATTAAGTTGTTGCTTTTGAAATATGTAAACTACCCTTGAACCGCAGGAGGTGGGTATTTGTTTTGCAATTCGGTTTGGAACACATCTGTTCGAGGTTTTTGAAAGTGTTTGTGTTATGGCAAACAGCGTGTTATGGAAGCCTGATAAATTATGACTAGTGTGTTTATCATCACCGTGACCGGTAATAATCTCCATCAGCATATAAAGGGTCCCACTAGTTAGTAGTCATATATGTTAGTGTGTTACATGGTCCTAACCCACTTTCTCAGTTGTTGAGGTTCCAGTGGACTGGATGTCTGCTGCTGGAATAGTGGTCCTGGCTCTACAAGAGACCCCACGACTGAGGATAATGCTTATTCATGTTACTATGGTTGCACTTCGTAGAAGATTTAATTCCCCCCCCATCCCCAGCAATTCAGTGTATTTCATACTCAAATGTTATGTTGAAATGACAGCAGAGAGCTAGAGAATAGATGCCGAAAAGAAAAGGAAAACACACTGGGTATCATGTGTCTTTTTGAAACCTCTGAAAGGACAGAGAGAAAATAAACTGTTTTTCCTGAGTGGTGGAATAGTCGTTAATGTAAGTTTATTTTCTTGACACTGAAACATGGCCTGATGAAATATTTTGTAATTGAACAGAATGAACCGTTGTTGCTTTGAAATTGACAATATCTTTTAATAGTGTTCTCCTGATGGTATCACCTCCTCCTGTCAGAATTACGGTGACAAATCATGCGTCCCAGACATTGTTTCATTTGTATATTTAATGTGACGTAAAGCTCGCAGCCACATATTTATTCAGTTGGCGTTTTTAATGCAAAGCCGAATCTCAGTCTCTTTAGGAGCCTGATCCACTGGTCTCAGTGGTCGCATTGTCTGGATCCCACGCTGTCTCTCCCTCTGAATTATTGGGTTGTGAACAAAGGTTCTCAGAAGTAAGTTACTTTTTTCCAGGTTTCTTTTCATTTTTTTTCCAGTGAAGCTAAGTCATGAAAACTGGAAAACACTGGATTGGAGGCCAATACATTTCTGGGATTGATCTCCCATTGGCCCCAGAGGAGACATTCTCTGCTTTCAGTTTTCTTACCAAAAAAACAGCAGGATTGAACCAAATCACTGCTCCTCCATCTCTTCCTTCCTCTTCTCTTTTTCCTGTCCCTCTCCATCTTCCGCTTGCACATGAAATATTACCTGGGATTTCTGAGAATGGAGCACCAATGTCTGAAAGGGCCTAGCACACAGCATTTGCAATGTAACAACTGCTTAAAAAATGATAGCCGCTCTTCCTTCTTTCATTTTTATTTCTTCCCCTCCTGTCTCAGTATTTCCCAATCAGGACTCCCCACTTGAGGTGCCATTATGTGCAAAGAAAGTGCCATTATGTGTGATGCAAGTGCACTAATGAATTGTTTGCAAAACCTCTCCTGAATTTGTACAGATTCTGGCTTAGGGGGAAGAAAATACTATATACAGATTAACTTATTAAAGTTAAATTTCTTATAATTATTAATTGGACAACACCCTTATGGGCCCAAAAGATAATAATCTGAAATCATTTTCTTTAATACTGATTAATTAAATTTTGCTCATAGACTTAAATTATATCCATAGGGCTCAATGTTGATAAAAAACAAATTTATTTTAGTAGGTTTTCTTACATCTTATTCCTATTAAAATTAAGGTAAATTTGAAAGGTAATTAATTAGATCTTTAGTGTTATCAATATCACTTCTTATCATTAAGCACACAAAGTTACTTGTATGGTGATAGTAGTACATCTATTTTTTTGAATACCTACTAATGAAAAACAAAAAAAGCAAAACCAACCCAAATGCACTATCAAGTAAAATCCCTCTCATAACTAAAATTTCATCTTTTGAATTTTTTAAAAGAAAAATGACTGAGAGTCGAAAATATTTGCTTATTTTTTTAAAAAAAAATTTACACTAGTAACAGTAATAAAATTTAAGTATAGTAGGCTTCATTTCAATGTGAGATGCAGGTGTATAAGTCAAAGTTAGAGAATGTCATGAAGGTGAGCTGTTTGTAACTGTGGTGAAGTGAAAATGTGATGACAGTCTAGACAACATTGTGGTCAAAGCTTCGTAGTCCCCTACTTAAGATATTGAGAGGCTGGCAGAAGAATGACCTGTTCCCACACAGGCTGAAATTCGGATCCAGGAAGGGGTTCCAGATCCCTGGGTGGGGACATGTGAGCCTTCTGTTCCTTTCCTTCCTTTCCCTGCTGGAAACGTGTGACGCATGTGACTCCTGGAGGCCTTCTGCCTCGCAGAGTGGCTTCGGTGACCACTGGGGGAGGAGCCCTTTCAGAAGTAACGGTGAAGACTCAGGGACGCTAGTTTAGTACAAAGCTACTTGGTGGGCCCAAGTATGCAAGTGATGGCTTAGGAATCTGTCAGGGGTAGGACATAAAGAAACAGCAAGACAGGAAGGTGGAAAAAAGGTTACTGTCGTGATCTGAAATCGTGTGTGAATGTGGAACACTCTGGGTTTGTATGTAATAGACGGCTGTAAATGTGCAGTGTATAGCCACGTGTCCAAAATTTGACTTTTTGCATTTGGTTTCTAAAAAAAATATTACAAAGTCACTAAAATGCATTACTACGCTATTTTTTATAGTCTGTATGTTTACTAACCATTCAATTAGAGATGATAATTCGCTCCTATAGGAAGTCTGTGGGTTTTTCTTTTCATTTTCATCTTAATTGTATGAACTATATTGACCTATAGTTGTTTTTTTATCATTGTGTCTGTATTTTGATTTCACTGTTTTTGCTTATTTTTATAAAATAATAACGGCAAGATGTAACAAAAGATACAATGATTGCTCCATAGAGTGTTCTGCAAAGAAGAGCCGGTCTGTGGGCAGCATTACAGTTTCCCAGTCTGGGACTCTGGATAAACGGAAATGTTCAGATAGTCTGTTTTGTCAATTTTATCTTGAATTTATAATTCAAGTAAAACAATTACAGTGTTTCCAGTTAGTAGCATTTGGTACTTTGATGTTTTTTTTTTCTCTTTTTGTTTTATAAACTAATGACTTCCTGATGTAAAAAATAAGCAAACTTTCCTTGATAAAGAAGATGTGTAAGATCTTTTTAGGGAATTCTTTTAAGTCAGTGGTCAGCAAACTCATTAGTCAACAGAGCCAAATATCAACAGTACAACGATTGAAATTTCTTTTCAGAGCCAAATTTTTTAAACTTCTTCTAACGCCATTTCTTCAAAATAAACTCACCCAGGCTGTTGTATTTTGTGGAAGAGCCGCACTCAAGGGTCCAAAGAGCCACATGTGGCTTGCGAGCCACAGTTTGCCGACCACGGTTTTAAGCATTGAGAGCTTTAAAGTCTCTCTTAAGGTTATTGTGTGACTGCTCAGCTTTGATATATCAAAAAGAGTGAAGCAGCCCAATTGTAAGGCGTGATTCTTCTTAATTTTTGTGCTTTGAAAATTTAGTTACCACTAGATGAAGGGGACTGTAAACTCACCAATGATAGTGGAGCGGGGGGAGGTTTGATAACTGGAAGGCTCATTCCCTTTCTCTCCCCAGTTTCTATAGAAAGTTATCTCAGATATTCCTTAAAGAGAAAAAGAGCTTTTGAAAGGGGAGATTAGTTAAAATCTTGTCTTTGCCTGTCTATAGCAGAGGAGAACAGAATTTTCATCTTACCCTTAATTTCTACAGGCTCACAATTCTAAACAGCTTGGAGGGTAGCTGACAGGGCCCTAGAATTTGGGGAGCAGGGGGCTTTTTTCTGCAAAATATTGGTCTTGATGCCTGTAAGGTCACTGCCATCGCTCTTCCTGAGGCAAGGTTTGAGGCTTGAAGAGATAGCAACTCCAGAACGGAGGGATCACAAGCCATGTGAGGGAATACTTGAAGATGAGTTTCCCTGAAATGGATTAAACAAACTCTCCAGATTGAAGAGAGGTGTTTTTGGCCTTAGAGAGGAGAACTCTGGAAGCAGAGAGGGAAGTTTCTAGTGGGACGTGTAAAATGTTGCAAATCATCATTTTGTCTAGGGCCAAATAGGTTTCTGAATTTAAGCTTGGGAACCATTTTCTGTGAAATAGAGATGGTGTCAGTGATAGTACTGCTGCACCGGAAGTATTGGCTTGTTGCGAATAGCATTCAGAAGTCAACAGGAGGCCACTGTTTCCATCCTGTTTTCATTAGGCAGCACATGGAATTTAAAAGACACGCATTTGCAGGAGCCCCTTAAAATATTAACATTTCCTCTGAATTCTAGGGAAAATACAGCCTGGTCCATGCCTCTAAAGAAAATACTTGGGGGAAACTCAGGTTTCTATTGGAAGTTTTTATTTGGCTTTTGATGCGAGGGTCATTGGAATTAGTGGTTATAACCAGGTTAGAATAGTCTAGGAACCCAATCGCAGTCTAGAAAAATAAATAAAAAATTTTACACGTACCTGAAATGCGGAGCCCTGACCTTTCTCTCCCTCTGCTCATGCTGAGAATCAGTCTGATGTGTTCTCCTATTTGTGTTTCACCAAAGGTTAAGAATCAGCTCTTCCAAGCCACTTAAATCCCAATCTGTTTATCCCAGTTAACAGTTTCACCTGGCAGTTTCATTAATTTTATCATAGGTGATCTTGGAGTGATAGGAATGAAAGTTTAGAAAGAGCCCTAGCCAATTTAGTTCAGTGGATAGAGCGTCGGCCTACAGACTGAAGGAAGGGTCCCAGGTTCAATTCTGGTCAGGGCACATGCTCAGGTTGTGAGCTCAATCCCCAGTAGGGTGCATGCAGGAAGCAGCTGATCCATGATTCTCTCTCATCATTGATGTTTCTCTCTCTCCTTCTCCCTTCCTCTCTGAAATCAATAAAAAATATATTAAAAAAACAAAAAACAGCAGCTACACACACACACACACACACACACAGAGAGAGAGAGAGAGAGAGAGAGAGAGAGAGAGAGAGAGAGAGAGAGAGAGAGATGAAGGCCAAGCCTCTCCTGTGGATAATGTTCAGGATGCTGCCCCATTGCCTTGCAGCCGCTGTTAGCAGGAAGGGAAAAAGGCATCTTCCCTCTTACTCAGGAAATCCCTGGTCCCAGTGTAATGCCGTTGAGATTTTCAGACCCAAGTACTAACTCCCCCTGAGGTTGATAAATGGCATTAACTATGCTGTGGCCCCTCAACAATGTACAGAGCACCTGCATGGGAAAGGTTTTGCTGATAAAACAAAAGCCTGTTGGATTTTAAAATTATTAATGATTCAGTTGCAGTATTTTGAAAATAACATGTTCCTGTTTTAATTTCAAAGCCTTGCCTATAACCTTCAGCTGCTCAGACATCTAAGGTGAATTCATTAAAAAAGGTTGCCAATGGGTTTTAAGTTTCCATGAAACAAAGGTCTCATCTCTAAATATCTACTCACAGCGATGACTGCTTTAGAAATAATCAATTTAATCATTCGTTTGTTCATTTATTCATTCCTTCATTTAAAAATGCCGTAGTGTACTAGAAAGTATACTGTGTTTAGAATCCAAAGACTTATGCCTAGATCCTGATTCCATGAGTAAATGTTTGTAACTTATCTTGTTGATTAGAGGGGAGTTGCATTAAAAAAAAATACGGTTTTTCTTGTATTATTGAACATTGCAGCACCTCTCCTTTGTAAGATGATTTTTGTAAAAATCATTTAGCAAAATAAAAAATTCTAATGTAGCATTAAAAAAGAACACATGAAATGTTATAAATATCTCAATTTATAACTATGTTAAATATGTAGCAAACAAAAAAATCTACATTTTCTTCCAGACTGAATGTGGTATGGTTCATTTGTTGATCAGGCATTTTGAATGCATACTATATACCAAAAATACTGAATTGGGAACTTTTGACCTCAGAGAGCTCACATAGTCTAATACAGGAGATATCACGTTAATGCAAACAATTTTATTTATTCATAAGATATTGAGCAGCCACTATGATAGTGAGGCCTAGTAAAGCATGAGAAATACCATGATGATGGTATTTCATAATATACTGAGTGCCGTTCCTGTCCTGAAGGGACCCAGTTCGGCGGGAGACACTGTTTTCCCAGATAACAGCAGCATCTGGAGGGAAGATGCGCTCCTGGTGTTATGGAAGCAAGTGGGTGGGCCATTAACTCAGCTGGTACTAGTAATCTTTCTTTCTTTCTTTCTTTTTTTTTTTTTTTTAAGTGACTCCCTAGCTGGATCTGTAAAGAATATGTGTAAGAAGGGAGGGAACAGTGTTGTGAGCTAGTGATGATATTCAAGGCAGAAGGAATAGAATGAATGAAGAGTGAGAGCAGCGTAGGCAGAAGAAAAATCATCAGGAATTCATGATGAAACACATCTGCTTTTGCTTCCTGGGTTTTTTTTGTGTTTTTTTTTTTTTTTTTTTTTTTTTTTCTGGCAGTAGGCTTTCTCTTTTTTTTTACTCCATGTGAAAACAGTTTTGAAAAACTACTCATAAAATATTGGATCACTTGGAAAAGGGACAAGTTGCAGCTATGGTAAACCGAAGATACTTCTTGGAGAAGGTAGTATTTGAAAGAGGTGGTTATGTAGAGTGTACATGAAGGGAGACATGGAAACACACCTTGAGAAAGAACATTCCAGGTGATGAGAAGACTCAGGCAGGAAGGGTGCTTTTATCCGAAGTAGCACCAGAAGGGGGATGATGGGAACCATCTACCCAAGGAAGTGCTGAGGCTGAGACTGTACAACCTTAACATGCGGCCATCAGAGTCCCTTGTTTGGAATTTCCAACCGGAAGTGACTGGAACTGTGTTTCATAATCACTTTCCCTCTTAAAATGTATAATTTCTAGGCAATTCACACTGCATGCAATCCCACCCTCACCCCCTTTTACTTGTCCATAGTGCTGTGCTTCTTGCAAAGAAGCCAAGGATGAATTGACAGCCCCTGCCTGCAGGGGGCTTCCCTCAGATAGGCTCACTGGGGGTCTGCTCCGATCTGTTCCTAAGACCTAGTCTTGCTCAGACGTGGAAATGTGGCTACATTGAGCTCGCATTAGGGGAAACCTATGTCCTTCATTGCGTGGTATTTTTAGTGAGGATACATGAAAACAATAGGGTTTGATTTTCAGCTTTTGATAGTCAAACAGCAAGCTAAGGAATGGGACTCCCAAAGCAAAGCCCCCAGTCTTAAGTTTAGGAACAGGATTGAAGCAAACAAGGGGGAGGGGGCATGGGCCCGGGGCTCTGCTTAGCTATTCCTTCAGATTCTGAAATAGCGGTTCTTTGGCTGGCTTCCTTCTTGAAGTAGAAATATACCTAAACTCTAGAGCAAGCAACTCGCCCGTTCCATACGTTTGCAACCGTAGTTTTATAAACTGCCGCTGCCAAAGGGAGGGCATTACTCTATAAAATGAAACCTACTGTATTTACCTTTTACATTCAGTGTTTTTCTTTTCAGAGGAGGTTTTCCAGCTTGTATTTTTTTATATGCAGCTTTGCTGTGGATGCTGGTATAGGAAGCTTCACATATATGATCTATGATAGAATCCTTCGAAACCAGTCTGGGGGTTCCTGAAGTCTCATAAAGCTTGTCTTGTTTTTTTTCTCTGTAAACAAACAACACTTGAACTGAGATTTTCTATTTAGTATACATGTTTGGGCAAAAGTAGGTTTACAGTTGTCCGTATGGAAAGTAATGCAACAATAAAAAAGAATACAATAAACTTCTACTCACAATTATAAATCTACTTTTGCCCCATACTATCCTATGGTTTTAAAGAGGTATACTTATGCTATTAATTCTAGAAGTGATAAAAATTACATGATTAGCCTGCCTGAATTCTTTATAACATGTATCTCAAAAATTGCGAAGATTAATTAGCCAAAGCTGAAATATTTTAGGATGGGTTTAGCAATTATAAATTAGGTTGAATGGAAGAAATTAAATATTCTGTTTTTTCTCTTCCTTTTTATGACTAAACAATTTAATATACTCTTATTTATGGAAATTTTGTTAAGTAGGCATGGTATCCCCAGCATATTAAAAAAACAAAACAGAAAACTTTGTATTTCTTATATGGTGGCAATATAGACTTTAAATATAAAGTGTCAAGAAGAGAAAAATGGGAGAGAAAAGTGCTTCCTGGAACACTACCCATGCTTAGGAAGTACATTTTAATTTCAAGTCTAATGCAATATGCTGTGCTTAATATTTGATGAGAAAATGAATCTCATTCTTTTTATAGGTAGTGAATTAATAGCTTATTACTTAAGCAACCGCATGGGGTTCTACCACAAAAACAGTGGTATAGGAAATTGCTACTCTACGGAATAATTACATTACAGTAGCAGTTGGATGATCACAGAAAGGCCTGCAACCTCAGGATCCATGTTCATGTGTCTGTCTGGAAGTGCAAGCTCTCAGGTGCCCCAGCCCCAACCTTCCTCCTACTCCTCCACGTTCATATGACCACTATTTCTTGTGTTGCAAGGCAGTTTGGGTAGGCTGACAACACAACTGGTAGGGAGCAGCTCTCACTGCCACATTCTGATCTCCCCCCTTTTATGTTGATGTTTTCATTCTGTCTTTTAAACTAGCTTCTGAATTACCTTTTGAAACATTTTTAAAGACTTCTTCAGGTTATTTTCCCAATAAGCAAACATTCAAAAAGCAACCACATCTCAACACTCATTTGGTAGAGACTTGATGTGTCAAGAACAATGTGACATGATTTGACTGTGAATATTAACATTGAAAGAGGAAGCTGTTGAAACATTTAGTTTTTACGTGTGTGTGTGTGTGTGTGTGTGTGTGTGTACACACGATATATATAGTGCATACCTTTATTGTGTTATAATGATAAATGATAAGTTACAAATATTTACTAGTAAAACTGACCATTTGATAAGTGGCATGTATACACCTGTGAAACCTTTACCACTTTCTACCCTCAATTGTGCCCCTCCCCCAATCTGAGCCCCAACACTCCCCAGGCAAACATTGATCTTTCTGTTGGTATTGATAAGTTTTTATTTTCCAGAATTTTATATAAATGAGGTATTTAATATATACAGCTTTTTGCCTGGCTAACACTAAATCTTATTAGTTTAGGATTCATTTATGTTGTGTATTTCAATTGTGATTTCTTTTTATTGCTGAATATTAGCCACATTATATGAATATATTAGTGTGATCATGCATGAAACTGTCTTTTAACAAATGGTTCTAGAAAAGGTGATTATCCATATGCAAAAGAAAAAGAACTTGACTCATACCTAATATCAGATATAAGAAGTAACTTACAGACACCAATGCATAAAAGCATAAAAAATTTCATGAGAAATTCTTTATGATTTAGATATAAAATATTTCTTAGCTACAACCCCAAAAGTACAATTCTCAAAAGAATACATTAGTAACATGAATATCATCAACATTAAAAACATTTAAAAGACATATTAAGAGAATAAAAAAAATCAAGCCACAAACTTAGGAGAAAGTTTAAAAACTTATTTAAAATTTAAAACTTACAGAAAAAAAAGTACAAGAAATAATAATATCAACAATCATTTCAATAATAAATTTATTTTAAAATATTTAGAGTATGGAGTTAGCTTAAAGTTTGGCTAACCTGAGTAAATCAAAGGATGAGAATTGGAAGTGTACATAATGAGTCCTCAGTACTTTTCACTGTGAAATTGTTTGGTCAATCCTGTAATTGATTGAGGCCTATAGGAAATGCTGTTATTAGTTAACAAAATGGGGAAAGAGGGAGCTCTCTGCCACTGTCACCTATTGGGGTATACATCTGCATTTGGAATTTCTTCTTGCTTTAAATTATCTTTATTTCCCTTTTACAGTAGTTCCCTTTGGTACAGATTATTCATGATTTTGTTGTTCAATGATAGATTCTTCAGGCTTTTGTTGTTCAATGATAGATCCTTCTCTGCTCTTGTTTATTTCCTTTGGTGGCATGAAAGGAGGAGTAACTACAAAAGTATATTCATCCTTAGTATTGCTACATCATCTGACTGCAATTGATTGAATGACTTTATTCGGGGCTCTTTTCCAGAGTTATGTAGACACTTATTTATACATACATGCATACATGTATTTTGTTCAATTCAATTCCATGTTGATTACTCATCTTATAAAAGAACCTCTATGGCATTTAAACAGTATATTCATACATATTTAATATGTAGTAAATATACAAATTTAAAACCTATATTGTTCATTATTCATTTAAATTGTTCCTGTCCAAATTACCTAGTTTTTTTCTCCCATAGCCCATTTTGCATTTGGCCTTGTTATCAACAAAGTTTTAAACTTCGTTATATACAAATACTTGTCTTGCTTATGACTAAAAAATATATCTCCTCTTTTTTTAACTTGGTTTAGCTACATGTAGAGATTATAGCTTGTTGAATTGAGAAATTACATAATCTGTTTAATATGTAATCCTTATAAAGCAAAAAGATGACTTTTTATTTTTACTGTTATGCAAATTAAGATATGCATAAAACATAATCATTTCTTCATTAAAAAGAGAAACGGCATCACTTTTGAGTTTACATCTCCCTTGACATCTAGCTCTTGTTGCTGGCTTACTGCAAACAGGCTTTGCTTAAGAATTTCCTGTTGATGATATCGGTTGAAGACAGTCGGGAGGACACCAATGCCTTGTTGCTTTGTTGGAGATACAGAAAGGCTGTCAATAAAGGCTGTCCCACAAATTTCTGTTAATTGCTCTAGGTAGACAGAAACACCATACGAAGGTTTATGTTTACATCGGGCATGTGTTTTGAAAGTCAAAATGATACCCTTTAAAGCTGACTTCTCATGGGGATTGTAAGTGACAGCTGTGAGAGTTAAACCTATGGGTTCAAGCAGTCAGCAGAGGTATGAGTTTGAAATGTGATGTTGGGATTTCTTTGTAGGTTGACTTCACAGCACATTTCTTTCGTGTGTGTGTGTGTGTGTGTGTGTGTCGCTCGCACACGTGCATTTTGCTAATCCTCGCCCAAGTATATTTCTTCCATTGTCCGATGATACAATATAAACATTTGAATTATTGGATTTTAAAAAATATATATTTTATTGATTTTTTTACAGAGAGTAAGGGAGAGAGATAGAGAGCTAGAAACGTCAAAGAGAGAGAAACATCAACTGGCTGCCTCTTGCACACCCCCCACCGGGGATGCGCCCACAACCAACGTACATGCCCTTGAGTGGAATCGAACCCGGGACCTTTCAGTCCGCAGACCGACGCTCTACCACTGAGCCAAACCGGTTTGGGCGGATTTATTTTTTTTATTTTTATTATTATTATTATTATTATTATTGTTATTATTTTTTTACCATTTCTTATTTTGCTCTTTTTTAAGAAAATTGGGAATTGATGTCACCAATGAGAATAAAACCAATTTAGTTTAAAACTAATAGAAAAAAGATGAACTGATGTTAACTATTAGTTTGTACAGCATCCCATGCCTGTGATTCAGTTTTTGAAAGCACCTGTACTTATGAATATTATTACTAAATAATTAAATACTGTATCTTGAACCTTTTCTTATTTAAATATTTTTAAAATCTCAAGCGTTATGTTGTGGCCATTGCATTTTATGTCAGTTCCTTACTGCTTGTAAGCAAAGTAATGATTACATACATGTAAAATAAAGAAGTCTTATAGTTAGCCTATTTTGGTAGTGGAATTATTTTGAGTCCCCACATACTCTAGACCAGGGGTCCTCAAACTTTTTAAAGTGGGGGCCAGATCATGGTCCCTCAGAGAACTGGAGGGGCAGACTATATGAACTACTAATTCCTACTGTAACACCTCGGCTGCGCTCACTGCCCAAAAAACCTGGCGGGCCGGATCAGACTCCTCTGCGGGCCGCATGTGGCCCTCGGGCCGTAGTTTGAAGACCCCTGCTCTAGACTAAATGGACAGTGACAACAGCAAAAAATGAAACGATACACCTTTTTTATTAGATGCCAGGTGTGTACAGTAGCTCCACCTTGCTGACTTGCTAGATGCAAGATTTTATTTGGCCTGCCCTGAAACTGTGTGCGTACCCTTCAGAGAGATGAAAACTAGCCATAATCTAAAAGGCTGTTTCTGGCTCTCTATCAGAGCTGTTCAAGCCTCCGGGAGGTGCCTGATGGAGAACCTGGGGTAGACTGTGTCGTGCTCTGTGGGTGGTTGCCACGGGGTGGGTACCACACCCTGACAGGAGGGAATAGAAGCAGAGGATCTGTTACTGAATTCTGATGACTAACCCAGAAGGGAAAGATAAAGGTGATTCTGCTCTTGCTTATTCTGCCTGGTGAGACTGAATGGAAAACAAAAGGGGGAGAAAATGCAGAGAAGGAGGACGAGGCATCTGTAAGTTGTCTACATTTGCTTAAGAAAATAGCTGATTACTGATCCGAGGAAAATGATGGGCATTCAACACTTAATGTTCAGAACGGTCACCTTCATTAGGAAGAGGCTTGCTTTCTCCCACCTCTCCCCTCCCTCCCCTCCTTGCTCCTTTTTAGCATCATCCTAAGCATGTTTACATTATCTTAAAATTGGTAGAAAGAGACAAAGGTTCACTTAAAAAAAAATATGTCATTGATTTCACCCCCCACGAATCACACTTAATAAACTGTTAAAGTGCTTCCTAAATTCAAATGGTGTCACAAAAGAAAGAAACAAACAAAACAACAACCATACTATTGGGTCGGCAGCTAAGTAATTGCGGATTTTTTAAAGAAAATCAAAGACAATTTTTTCATGGAACTAAATAACTTTATTCTGTAATGTATTGCCCATTTTGATCAATGACCTTTTGCCATCTTTCAGGCAGCATCATAATCCCACGTTCAAAAAACTTCTGGTTTTTATTAGCAAAAAACTGAATCAGGTACGATTTGACATCATCATCATTATTGAAATTTTTACCATTCAAGGAGTTTTGTAAAGATCGAAACAAAAAGTAATCAGATGGTGCAAGGTCAGGACTATATGGTGGATGTGGCAAAACATCCCAACCAAGCTCCATTAATTTTTGCCGAGTGACCAAAGATGTGTGTGGCCTTGCATTGTCATGATGGAATACAACACCTTTTCGATTTGTCAATTCGGGCCGCTTTTCTTCAACTGCATTGTTTAATTTCGTTAGTTGTTCAATGTAGACATCAGAATTGATCGTTCGGTTGGGTGGTAAGAGTTCAAAGTAGACAATTCCTTTGTAATCCCACCAAACTGATAACAAAACCTTCTTTTGATGAATATCAGCTTTTGATGTTGTTTGAGTTGGTTCACCTGGCCTGCTCCACGATCTTTTCCGCTTGATATTGTTGTAAACAACCCATTTTTCATCGCCAGTTATCAGTTGTTTTAAAAATGGATCATTTTCATTACGTTTCTTTAGCAAATCGCAGCTGCTAATGCGTTGCGTTAACTGTGATTCTTTAATTTCGTGAGGAACCCATGTATCGAGTTTTAAAACATAGCCAAGTTGTTTTAAGTGATTTTCAATGCATGTATGTGATACATGAAGCTTCTCTGCAATCTCACGTGTTGTACTGTGACAGTCCGAATTGATTATTGCTTTGATTAGGGCGTCATCAACTTCAACTGGACGACCAGAGCGTTTTTCATCTTTGAGTGAAAAATCACCAGAACGAAATTTGGCAAACCAATTTTGACACTGCCGTTCTTTTAAGGCTTCGTCACCATAAACAGCACATAACTTTTTATGAGCTTGCGATGCGTTTTCCCTTTGCGGAAATAAAAAAGCAAAATATGACGAAAATGTTCCTTTTGATTTTCCATTTTTCAACGAACGCCAAACGAAAACTACAAAACAGATCAAAAAACTTTTTTTACTGATTAACAGCTGAATAGCCAACTATCAATAACAAAATGTGTTTTACATTTGTACTACATCTGCAAACCTAAAAATTCAACTGAAGCCATATGTGTGTGAAACCCGCAATTACTTAGCTGCCGACCCAATAAATATAAGGGGTAGTAATCTAATAGTTTCATTTTCTGCTTCTATACATGTATATACACATGGATATATTATAATTATATATTTGCACATTTATAAGTTAACCAAGCTTAATTGTCATAATACAGAAAAATACAGATTTTGCTTCTGAAATAAAAAAAAAATGATAATCCTTTTAAAAATAAAATGTACTATAATAGGAAATATTTGGCTTCTAGTAACAAACCATGCCATGTATTGAGTTCTCGCTACATGTCAGGTGCTGCACTCGTCTGAGCTCAGTGTTCACTGCAGTAAGTTCTCTCTCTCTCTCTCTCTCTCTCTCTCTCTCTCTCTCTCTCTCTCTCTTCCTCTCTCTCTTCAATCCTTCCAGAATTTGTTTATGCAAATGTGAGCCAGCTCAAATATACTGATTTTGTCCTTTTATATAAAAGAGATTGAAAATTAGTTAATTTTATGCCCTTGCTTATTTTTCTATTTTGTTTTTCTTTTTTTCTCTTTATTGATGAAGGTATTACAAATGTGTCCTTATTCCCCCATTGACTTCCATTTCCCCAGTCCTGCCCTCACCCTCACCCCCTGTTGTCTGTGTCTATTGCTTATGCTTATTTGCATGCATACAAATCCTTTGGTTGATCTCTCCCCCTTACCACCACCCTCCCCTACCTTCCCTCTGAGGTTTGAGCATCTGATGGATGCTTCTCTGACTCTAGAACAATTCCTCTCTTATTACCCTGCCTTCCAAGATCCCCTCAGTAATGTACAGGTTACCCTCACCTCAGTTCACACAACCAAACTGCATTCATCTGTTCACTTTTTCCCACTGTGGCCCAGTCCCCGTCGGTGCCCCTTCCTTTTGCTGTCCATTACTTCCTTTACCACAAACTGTTGCCCATGATTATCAGCATCTGCTGTAAGCTTTGCTAGCATGAAATAACCAACGTGTTATTTTTTAATGAAAGAATTTAAAGGAATAGAAGCATTGAAAGATGGTAAAGGTCCCCTCAGGGTCTTTTGTTGGCCCGGGGTCCTAGTTTACTTGGCTGTTCACCTTTGTACGGTCAGTGACAGACACAGGTTCAGGGCTGTGACCTGGATCGTCTCCTCAACCCCCTTACCAATCCAACTGCCTTAATTTCAGGTTCCTCAAGCTTGGACCCTTCTAAATCCCATCTATCCAAAATCAGTTCCTATGCTCCACACCAGAGGCAGCACCGAAACTAAGTGCATAGTGAAAGTGGCCCCAAATATTGCAAACCCTTGTGTACGTGAAAGTGGGATTTCTTGAACAGAAAGACAATGCATATTTGTCCCAGTAGGTATAAGAAATGTAAAATACGCACATGTATTATACACACAGCCATCTACTTAGCACTTGCTGGTTAATGTCTGTCTTTAACACAGTTTCCTTTGGTGGCCTTAAAATACATTTTATGGAGTCTGACTCATTTCTAAAGATTAAAAGCTCTTGATTGGCCACAGATACATTTTTTGTTGTTGTTAGTGTATATCACACATTCAGGCAAGGCTGTTAGAAAAGCATTTATGGTTAAGTTTATTTTTGGTGTTTTGCAACACCAAAAACATGGGTGAGTAACCAAACATGGCCTGACTGAGTTGTGACATATGTTCTACACTTGGTAAAGTTGAACGCAGCCTAACAAGCTAGACATATACATACACAAAATGTCTTTAATGTTGCAGTGGCTTTCAAATACATTTTTAGCTTCCAGTGACAGAGTAGTGGAAGAATGACAGACGTCTGAAGAAGGGTGAGAAACTTGGGATTTTTGTCTCCTATTTGGCAAAACAATTCACCAGCCCAGATGTTCTCCCAGAGGAGAGCTTGCTCTTTCCAGATCAGCCAAGACACTTTCTTTACATCCATCTGTCCCGGCTCCATGACAAATGGGGCGATGTCTTCCCACATCTGCCCTGACCCATTTCCGTATTCCCCTGCTGCCCCGAAGGTGGCAATAAAAAGACTAGGATGGACCTTGATCTTCATCAAGTGGTGAGCTTTCCAGTGGTATTTGTTGCCCACTTTTTACCCATCTACACCCTGTGCTCAAGTGCTTCCCTACATGTGTAGAATCTGTCTCTAGAATAGTGGGAAATCCAGGACTACCTCACTATCTCCTCCTGAACATTAGGAGCTGCAATCTACATTGTGTCTGGAATAGAAATAAAATCCCACTTTTGGGAGGTGTCCAAAGGAGGACAGTGTGAAACCAGATGGCAGCAGGGCTTAGGGTACTCTTGCCAGTTGAAGATAGTGCTTCCTCTGAGAAATTTGGATTGAGGATCTCACATCAAATTCTCCAGAGGGGAGGGCACATGGATTAAAATAAAAATCCTTCTGAAAAATATGCTTAGTAACATCTTCTGTGCTAACCCTCAGCCTGCCCAATCTAAAGAATGAGTGATTACCAAATAAGTGTCTTGTTGCTTTTTTTTTTTTTCCTTTTTGAGCCTTAAATTTTAGAGAACATTTGTATTTATTCTGGGAGTTTAATATATGGAACTAGAAAATGGTGTTCTTTTTACATAGGAAGATTTGATAAATTGAAAGCCACTGTCTTGTAGGATTGTGATATATGTACATGTATGTATGTATAGACATATGTCTCCCTCTAAGCAGTTGGATCTTTCAATAGTTAAGTTAGATACTCATAGGTGTGAAGAGATTTTAGTTTCAAGATACTGGATTTTGATTCTGAGTGAATGGACTCTCCATACACCAAAGCCCTTAAAAATTGTTTTTTAAAAATGTATAAAAACACAAATATGTTGGTGTGCTACGGGATTTGTGGACTTAGATGTGCTTCATATGTTTCTATGATACCTCTATTATAGCGGTTTCCAACTGGTGTGCTGCAAGCATTTTTAAAG
This sequence comes from Pipistrellus hanaki, assembly GCF_964339955.1. Taxonomy (NCBI): domain Eukaryota; kingdom Metazoa; phylum Chordata; class Mammalia; order Chiroptera; family Vespertilionidae; genus Pipistrellus; species Pipistrellus hanaki. The sequence goes on along the minus strand of NC_140513.1, from coordinate 46,548,513 downwards.
CATGCAATACCTCCTATTTAGTCAGGAGCAGTGGCCTCTTTTCCGATGGACAAAAAATGACAACAGTCAATACAACAATAGTAGTCTGGTATGAATAAATCAAAATATACCTTTTTGTCAGATCAGCCAAAAATATATTTTTGATGTGCTGCAGAATTTTAGTAATTACTTTGTGTGCCATGAGATGGAAAGAGTTTGAAAATCACTGCTCGATAGTACTTAATCTAACAGGTCAAAATGAACAAATATTTGTTGGACAATGAATAGATTCCTGTCCCAGGATTAACTTTATTTCTCAGCATAATCGTTAAAAAATTATATCTCTCTGAGTACATAGTCATCTAAATTCACCTTACTACATGTAACAATTGGTTAGCCGCTCACTCAGTGTCCACATTTTAAGCTGTTAAAGAATCGGTGTCACCATTGCTCTTGGGGTGGCCTCTTTGTCAGTCAAACAAACTACTTGCTGCTGTCTTTCTAGACTCTTCACATACCTCTCAGCATACCCTGCACACAGTACACTCCCAAATTAAGCAACTTGACCATTGGTTTTTCATGGCTACTTAGAGCAGGTAAACAATAAATTCGCTTTCTCTATTTGAAAATGTTCTCTGTTAAAACATATTTCTATGTTATGAAAACTCAAGAAAATAATTGTCTCATTTCCAACATTAGGTTTCTTTCTGGTATTTAAAGTATAACTCAAAACCTTCCCTGCTACTAGAGCTTTGCTTTTGTAATTATCTCCTTCTTGGCTATAATCTATGATTCTTTTCCCTCTGTATGTTTAGGAACCCCTGCATCTTCTCTCTCACATTACAGCATAAATGCTCCACCTCCTTAATTGAGGGTTTTCTCTTAACTGGGAATTGCCCTGCTAACAACAAGGCCAACCTTATTTAAAGTTATGTAGTGTCTCTAAGCCCATTTAATCAAAGAATGGAGGATCTTACAGGGGTTTGTGGCTATTAAAAGAGATCATATAGCCGGGACTGGTTTGGCTCAATGGATAGAGTGTTGGCTTGGGACTGAAGGGTCCCAGGTTCGATTCTGGTCAAGGGCATGTACCTTGGTTACGGGCACATCCCTGGTGGGGGTTGTGCAGGAGGCAGCTGGTTGATGTATCTCTCTCATTGATGTTTCTGGCTCTCTATCTCTCTCCCTTCCTCTCTGTACAAAAATCAATAAAATATATTTAAAAAAAAAAAAAGAGAGAGATCATATAGCCCTAGTTGCTTTGGCTCAGTGGATAGAGCATCAGCCTGCAAACCAAAAGGTCCTAGGTTCGATTCTGTTCAAGGGCACATGCCTGGGTTCTGGGCTTGATCCCCAGTGGGGGACTTGCAGGAGGCAGCTGATCCATTATTCTCTCTCATCATGGATGTTTCTCTCTCTCCCTCTTCCTTCCTCTCTGAAATAAATAAAAATATATTTTAAAAAAGAGATCATACATTTTATAGTTCCCAGCATTATACTTATCATAAAGGTACACCTTGGTTCCCCTCTCCCATTTCTTTTCTAAATCTGCCTTGTTTATCGTGATTTTCTCCTGATAGGTGATACAGTGGTTTGCACAGAGTATCTTTCTAGCAAATGACTGGTAAGTGAAGGATTGAGCTAATTTAGAATGGAATTAACACATTTCACCTCTTCACCCCTCCAGAAAATAAGTGAAAGTGAAGTAAAATGCTGCTTGTCTTTGTCCCACACCATGTGACTCAGGACCACTGTTTGGGATGCTCCAAACTGTTCAAGGTTAGAGCAACTCCACAGAGACTATTTTCTGTTTCCTTAGAGGGCTTTCTTGTAGTTGTATTTTTCTTTTGGTCTTCCATTATTTCTGTAAAGAAACAGTTTAAGAAAAACCTTTGTAGCTTTTTTTTTTTAAGTTGATTGAAGATCAGAGTTCAGTTGGTATTTGTGGAATGCCATACTAAATTCGTAAAGCAAGAATGTGTGTCTTGCCCAACTCTTGGTTACAGGAAGATTAACATGGCAACCATTCTAATAATTCTCAAATTCTATGGCTCAGTTGTGCAGTTGTACTAGTCTGGGCCAGCTTGATTGATGCATCTTGGCTCACACATGCCTCTGTGGTCATGTGATAGGGTGGTAGATTGCTAGCTAATAGTGGAATATGCTCATTCACGTGTCGGGGTGGCGGACTATTGGCTCTGGCGAACAGAGGCAAGTAGGAAGTCTTTTTTACAGGGTATCCATTGTAGGGTTTACCAGGGCAGCACTAAAGCTCCATGACATGCCAAGTCTTCTTGTATCACATTTACAAATGCCCTACTGTCTTAAGCAGGTCATGCGGCCAACTCAGATTCAAAAAGTTTATAACCATTTTCAGTCTACCACGGAGGGCAGATGGAAGGCTAATTATTATCTTGTTCATGTTTGGTTTGCTCTTGCCTTCAACCTTATACATGATCTTTTCAGAGAAGGATAGTCTTATGTATTTGGTCATGTAGTCCTCGCCCTTGTATGTGCTGCCCAACCACTTCTCTAGTTGGGATTCCTGTGGCTTGGCCTTCCCTTTATCATTATGAGTCTTTTCATGAAGCTGCAAGAATGTCTCAGGATCTTATCTCCAGCCTCTGAAGAGTGCAGTGAAGTGGGCTGGTGGCAATACCTCTGTCTGCTTCCCAGGCACTTTCCTGAGACTTCCTTTCTCAGCACTCTGGGAGACAGCAGCTGGCAAATCCTAGGAACACAAGTCGTATTCTCTCAAACTATCTCATTCTGCTCAACACTGACACAGCAAGGAAAGAAACTTGCTATCTATCACTAACTAAATTTGCTATACCCCAAACTTTACCACGAGTCTCCCTTAGAGAAAGAAGCCTGTACATTCTGAGTACCTATTGACTTTTTCTTTCCCTGTCATGTAGAGATTAGAGATTGGCCAAAGGGATTGGATTTGGGGGGTTCCCTGGGTCATTATTGGTAATAGGTCACTTCTATCACCTCTTTGAAGTCCTGGACGGAGGAGACTGTTTCCATTATTTGTTCAGGTCATTGATAGAGTCTTTTAAAATAAGTAATGTGTTAGGGGAAGGGTGCTACCAATAGTCTTCAACTTAGGTCTTAGTTATAATTGAAGTACCATCAGAAAAGTTCTACCCAAATCTCAATATGCATTTTATCCATATTTGCTTAGTTCAACACATGGTCTTCTCTTTATTTGGAAAAGGCCGGCTGGATCCAATTTCTAGTTTGATCTATGTCTTTATTCTGCCGGAGGTGTTTCAATGAAGTCTGTGCATGTCTGTTTCAGGCAAAAAGAGTTCTTGCTTTGAGTGGCACTCAAAGTCAACTTTTAGGGGATCTTTATTATGTTTGGAAATTTGAATTATTACAGCTATAAATTCTACAGAAATGTTGTTAGCAATTTTCAGGGAATGCCAATTAATGATTTTGCTTCATAGTGAAGTGATTGAAAACCATCATTTCATCTCCCACATAGGTTGGGAACTAAAGCCATTTATTACTACTGGTTCTTCTGTCTGCTAAGTCTTGGATCTTTGTTGTTAATCTTTTAAGAATCAATAATCTCTGTGAGTTTTTTTTTTAATTTGGTTGTGTGTAGTTTAACAGAATATAGTGGAAAATGAAAAAAGACCTGTTATATACTCTCTTATATATAACAATGATGGCTTTTATTACTGAAGACAAGAAATTGATATGATATAGAACATAGAGGAATGGAATTAAGTGAGTTTGAATTATAAAATCTTGAATGTCACTTGATGGATAATAGTTATGTAAAGGAGACATTTTCTTATGTGGCTTCTATATTTTGAAAAAAATGAATGACAAAGTATGTTTTACTATGAACCATAGGACATTAAGATTATTTAAGAGATTACAGTCATTGGAAAAATGTATATTTTGGAATAATTAGTAAATGAGAGAGAAAATGCTCAAAGGAAATAAAGTATCTATTGAGCAAAATCTGTCCATAAGTTACAGACTTATTGATGCTTTTATAGGAACTTTCCGACCCACAGGTACCAAACACATGTCAGTAATGGAGTTTATTCAACCTTACTTTCAAGGTAGAATTGGTTGTGCTGAATAATTGTTATGGCAGTTACAGAATAAGCTCACTATCAAAGACAAGCATATGGATAAAATATTCTTTTCATACCTTGCTCTGGTATTACTGTTTTCATAATTCTAGTTTCAGTGGCTTGACTCCAGGCTAAACTAGCAGAACAGTAAACACTAGATCTGAATGTCTTGGGTATATGTCAGGAAATCTCTCCTTTAGTTCTTTAGACCATAGTAGCCAGTATATCTTTTAAGACATCTTAGGTGTGTTTTTATAAATTATATTGTATTCTAGTTCTGGTTTTCTCAGTGATAAAGATTTAGCTGTAGTTAAGTGACTGAAAAATATGGTGTCTTCATAGATGAGATACTATTCTGACCACACACTGTGCTGGAGAATATATATTCATATCAATACATGTATGTATGTGTTAAAATTGATGCATTGTCAAGCAGGTCTTTAGCTAACTAAAATATTAGTTGTACTTAAAACATGTATTTGAGGGCCACTGGTTATATACAATGTAGAATATATATATATTTTATTTTATTTTATTATTTTTTTTTTTTTGCTTTTTACCTGATACAATGTGGTAAGACAGTTGTAATTATTTACTCTATGACATGTCTACTTTAGAACACCATTCATACATCAAATCATTTAATGCAGTGCTTCAAGTATGGAAGGTACCATATGCATGTAAAATGCATGTGTTAAAGTGCATGCATTGAAATGTAGGTTTATTTATTATTATTTTATTATTATTATTAGAGAGAGAGAGAGATATTGAGAGAGATTTGTTGTTTCACGTATTTATGCATTCATTGGTTGCTTATATGTGCCCAGACAGGGCTTGAACCTGCAACCTTGGCATGTTGGGCCATCACTCTAACCACTGAACAAACTACACACAGCAAAAATGTATGTTTATTATTATAAATACCAGAACAAAATGAAAGATTATAGAACATGAAGAACACATTTTTGTCTTCAAAGGATTATTTTTTTTTTTAACAACATAGATTAAGCCTTCTATTTTTCAAAATCCTTGAAATAATAAAAAGCAGAGAGGCCATCTGTTTCCCTCACCTCTTAATGATTCCATGTTATGGTGTTTGCTCTGAACTTGGTTCTGCTCAGGTTAATCAATAGTGTTGATATTAGTCTTGCACTCCTGAATTAATTTCATTGGCCCTTTTAAATCTCCTTTCAGGTGTTTCCCAAGGGACTAGTATGTGAACAGCGATCTGAATGTAGATATGCTAACTAGAAGTGCTTGAAACATTGGTACCTTCTTTGCATGATAAAGCAAGAGATAAGAAGAGCACCCTTGTTTGGGAATCATTAAAATAAAAGCAGTTGGCTTGATATTCTAAGTTAATGTTGGGGGAGGGGGTGTTTGTTTGTTTGCTTTCTTGCTAATTTACAACTTGAATCATTTTGCACTCCCTATTCAAAAATTTTCCTTCTGGGTTATTTTTTTCATTTGTTTTAATTCATTTTCTGTCTCAAAATTTACATCATATTCTCATATGATTCTCTTACAAGGCAAGTATTCACACATTTTAATCTATATTTATAATCTGCAACTCTTAAACTGTAATTATTCTTATTAACATTTTTATTTAATAGAAATTAGCAAAGATGTTACTCTTTGGAAAAATAATTGTCAACAGTTTGTTTCATTTACAAACAAAGCATGTAAAAGTATCCCACATGATATGCTGAATTAAATCTCTATAAAACAAATTGGAGTTACTTTAGGAAATTATTGTATCATGGTAAAACCATTAAATCTGGTTATTACTAATACTCTTCTCATTGCAAATTCTTTCCTTGATCATCTCATCCATCCATTTGATTTCATCTATCACTTTCACGTGAATGATACTTAAAATTACATGTTAAATCTTGAGTTCTCCCTATGTGTTCCTATTAGGCAACATCACCCATCCTTGCCTAAGCACCACTGTTCACCAGGAGACTAGAAACCTGAGATTTACCTTTACAACAGTTGTCTCCCCTTAAAGAAAATAAATACTTTGTAAATCTTCCTAAGTTTCTCCAATGTGTATCTAGCTTCCTCTCTTCCATTCTCTTCCCATAATGATATCCAAACACAGATGTTTTTCTCTTGCATTACAACAAATATAGCCATGATCTTGTGCCTGACCACTAAACTCCCTTGACCAAGGTGTGTTTTAGAACATGAAAGGTTTCTTCTATCTTCCTTGGTTCAAAAAATATCCACCTCCATACTTCTTACCACATAAACCCTACAACCCTTCTGGGTTCTCACATTTAGGCTCTGTTCACAATCTCTGCATCAGGCTTCAACATGTTTTCCTACACAGCCCTCCCTACTCCACCCCAAACAAAAGCACCCAGGCTAGGCCCCACTTCACACTGAAGGCACCACGTAGTTACTGTATCTGCACCTTCATCCTACTTCTCCTGTGCCTTGAAGGTCCTTAACATATTCCTGGCTGTCAGAATTCTATTCATGCTCTTAAGCCTGGCTTCCCTGAGCCCAGCAAAATGCATTACTCACTGCTTTGTACTCCCTTAGCAGTTAATTCTTTCATAAATCTGCTCTGTTCACAAGCATGTTTCCACCATTATATTGTAAGACCTTTGAGAGACTGTTCTTGGAGCCCTCAAGTGCTGACCAGTGTTTGATGAGGAGAATCTGAGAAGTGTTTAACCAGTGGTTATTAAGTTGAACAAATAGTACTGATATTTAATGTTATATGTGAATATAATTCTCTGCAAGTAATATAAGAATGTGCTCTATACAGACTTGCTGAGTATATTTTTATATATTCATTCAATTTTATTGTGGGTTGAATATTTTAATTACAGTGATTTACCTGAAAAAGAAATAAAATGCTTAAGCTCTGTCTTTTTATACTTCATCTTTTCTTCCTTCCACATTTTTTATGCCTTATTCTCAGGGAAGCTCACTGTAATGAGGTTGGGTGTGGTTTATCATAACTTTAACATTTATCATAAACTGTTGTGGGCAATGTGGATTGGTTTCTGTGAGTGTTTCTTGACTTCTTGGAGGTCAGTTCTTTTGTTCAATATACATTTTTGAAAGATCTGATTTACAATACTTATACATCTGTGTCTGTTATCTCCTTGCTTCAAAGTGATATACAATTAATTTACCAAGATATGTTAACTATTATGAGATAGAATGTTGCAGTGGTAGAACAGGAAAACATTGGAGGAAGTTTAGTTGATGTGAGGAGTGAAGTTGGAACATGTGCCTTGGACTTCTTTCTCTGCCTGTCCTGGAAGTAGACCACCGTTTTAGCTTCAAATCTTCTGTCAGCTCTGGAAGTGAGGAAGAGGAAGACTGTGACACAGAGGATGAATGTCCATAAAATAAAAACAAATCAGTTTTTGAGAAAAATTATAATTACCCTCGAGACTGAAACCAGGGAATAAAGATTTCTGTGTGATTCTTCACGACGAGTTCATTGTCATGTTATAAAGAATATCCTCTATATCAGAGGCATGTTTAACTCTCTTCAGATACATAAGACAATTGCTTATGCAAGTCCCTCAGTGTAACCTGGAGAGTTACACTTCAAGACAACTTAGGAAAACTTGTAGTCCCAGTTCCTTATCCTAAGGATTGTTTTTACATTATGTGAAAGAGTGATGAGATTGCATTATTTCAGCTAATGATCTCGAACCATTGCTTCTCTGGCCAAGGTGTGATAAGTTTTGTCTATCAGTTTGAGGTTGAGATTTTGGTACCTGTAAATGAAAAACAGCTGTGTGGTTGGTTAAGTGCAGTTGCAGATTTTAACATTTATCCATGTTAAAGCCAAGTTTGTACATCGTCTTAAGAAAACTAAGGAAGAAGGCCCTGGCTCAGTTGGTTAGAGCATTTTTGTGATACACCAAGGTTGCAGGTTTGATCCCCAGTCAGCATACATACAAGAATCAACCAATGAATGCATAATTAAGTGGAACAACAAATCTCTCTCTCTCTCTCTCTCTCTCTCTCTCTCTCTCTCTCTCACTCTCTGATAGTAATAGTCAAACACATATTACTAAGGATAATAGTAATATGTGTTTGAATAAATCAGTCATTCTCTACATTGAGATGGACAAATGAGCACCCAAAATTTCAACCTGAGTATGTATGAAGTATTGGTGACTCTCTACTTAAACAGGATTAATGAGAAATCAAGGAACTACCAATCTATACTATGCATTGTAGATATAATCATCGGAACCCAAAAAACTGTTAAGAAATTATAAGCAAGTATTCATATCATTAATTTAATTTAAAACAAAATGATTCTGTAATGTATTATTTGAACATGTAGCTGTGATTAATTGGTTGCAATATATGAACTTTGGTAACTAAATGAGGTAATGTCTGTGTAGATTCAGTCACTGAAAACAGTGTACACACTAGAATAACTGTCAAGAAGCACAACTTTGGCTTCAGTTGATCTTCATAGCCATTTCTTCTGAAAAATCCCTCTGGTTTTATAATAGATAAAATCTATTACAGTCCACTTTGTGCTAGGATCCAGCAGCATATACATATTTTATCAGAGTGACACAGGCACCCTCAGAATGATCTCATGTTTTACCATTCATAAATAATTTTAATGAGAAAGTTTCCATTTAATACCTGCCCTTTGAAGAATAACCCAGAAGGAAGCAGATTTTGTCATTACCACAGCAGGGATCCTGGAGTCCAAGCTTCTCATGAACTCTGCCCCGGGTTAAATGGAATTACTTCAAGCCAGATAATTAGAAACGTGTCACCATATGTTTGAACAAACAGTAGGCTTCATGACAGGGGCGGAATATAAGGATTAAGACAAATATTATTCTCCCTGCCAGGAAATGGATTCAAAATATAAAGGAAGAAATTATGTCTGGGAGAGAAAGAGAGGTGAGGGTTGGCCAACTTTGTCTTAACTATTCCACTGCACTCCTTCCCACCACCCCCCTCACAACTTAAGACAGAAACATTTAAAAACTATGATTATATATGCTGGAATGTTCTTAAATCTCTATCCTGTTAAAACTTACCAGGAAAACTGATATCATAGGGAGATTTTTTTTTCTAGAACCCCACTCACCAGGTTTCAGAAAAGTAGCTTAGGTTTAGGAGGAGTTTATATATATATACATGAGTGTCAAGTGAAAATTACAAAAAAACAAAACAAAAAACCCAAAAAAACCAAAATCATTGTTGCTGTTACCAAAGGAGCAAATCTATCAGGATTCAGACGGCTAATTCCTAGCAGATGTGAGGTATGTTCTCAGTAAATGGGAGTCTATAAGCTTTTAGCCCAAGTCACCCAAGCACGGGATAGGGGAGTGCGTATATGATAAAAACATAAACTAAATTGAAAATGACTTTTTCTCACTGGGTAAACATTTTTTTATTATGTTGTATGTTCCTCAGTTAATTCTTACAAACTCATAAAATTTGCCCACTTGATTATAATTTACCCATGAGACCTGTCATGTATATTTTACAAAGTTGTATTGCATATTACTTTATAACAGGGGTCTTCAAACTATGGCCCGCGGGCCACATGCGGCCCGCAGAGGAGTCTGATCCGGCCCGCCAGGTTTTTTGGGCAGTGAGTGCAGCCGAGGTGTTACAGTAGGAATTAGTAGTTCATATAGTCCGGCCCTCCAGCTCTCTGAGGGACTGTGATCTGGCCCCCACTTTAAAAAGTTTGAGGACCCCTGCTTTATAACAATCAACACTTAAATAGCATGAGTTGTTTTAGGGATCATGGGCTGAAATATGCATTCTCACTTCCTTTAGTGAGGCCCACACGTGACTGACTCAGCAGGCTCATAACCTTGATCACTGAGTGGTTGAAGGAGCCATGGGTGTTGCAGTAAACATAAAAAGTACATTTGTAGGCTGGGGAGAGCAGTAGGCATTATTGGCTTTCTGTAGTATTGAATGCCGGATAACTTTTTCCACTTGTCCGGTTGCTGTCACTTTAAGAACTAGGGATTGTATGTTTTCTAAATTTATAACAGTATATCAGTCTATTGCAACTAAAAGGAAAATAAACATGTCTGGGTTGATTTCCATATATAAGAGAAAGCTGTATTGGATCACGTCTGAATACCTTGTTATTGGAAACTCGTATCTACTTAATTGACATGGAGCGTATTAAATGGGATAGCCACAAGTTGTCTTTAAAGAGGTTCGTAAGGGCATGTCTTCCTAGGAATACAGCTCAGATGATCCCCCTTTCATTTAGGAGGCCACAGACCATGCATAATGCTCTTCTGGGGCTAAGGGAAAACTACTCTGGCATGTCAGCTGTCTTCAGATTGCAGGAATTACGCTGTTTTGGGGAAAATGGATACAGATCCATAGACATCTTCATCTTCTTCTAGACTGATGCCCAGGGGGCCATGGGCACATCCACAGTCAGAGTGCTGAGCTCACACTGTTGCGGGCAGAGGCAGTCCTTTCTTGCCCTCACCCTGAGACAGAGCACACACGGAAACCTGTGGCTTAACATTGCAGCCCTTGGGCCAATTCCTGAGGGTACAGGTGGGTCGGTGTGCGTTTGGCATGTAGTTACTTCGTACTTGGCCCTGTGTTCCACCCTGGGGGTAGCTGCACTGGTGAGGCAAAGACGGAGCCCAGCCTGCAGGGGCTCATGCCATCTGTTACATAGGCACCTCAAATGTACGGCATTGTTCTCCAGGGGAAGGCATGACTGGAAATATATTACACAAATCTATCACATGTTTTTTAGAAAACCACCTCTGATGATAATCCTCCCTCATTTCCTATCCGCAGAATTCTAGCAGACCCTATCCATGTGACCTTTAAGTTATTCACAACTCTCACAATGTATTTATATATAAGCCATGGCCATGATATAACTATTTTTTTTAAGTAATTGATCTTTTATTTATTTTTATTTTTTTTCTAATTTATTATGTCCCCACTACTTTTATTATTTTTATTTTATTTTTAATTTCTTTATTAAGTATCATATATTTGTCCTCATCCCCCCAACCCCATCCCAAACCCCTCCCCAGACATGTCCCCACCCCCCTGTTATCCGTGATCACTGGTTAGGCTCATATGCATGCACACAAGACCTTTGGTTGATCTCTCCCCCACGATATACACTTTAAATATCTTACTATGTTGTCAATTATCCCTCAATAAAACTGAAATTAAAAAAATTCAACTCTCTCTACTTCTACTCATCTTCTCCACCACTTTCCTGCTGGAAGTTTACCCTGATTTTGTCCCCGGGCTGTCCCGTCACCTCCTTTGGCCTCCCTGTATACCCTCACCCCCACCCCAGTGTTGCTGCCCCAGTGTATTTTACTGCAGGTAGTCACACTGTAGTTAAAAGGGTGTTTTTCAACAATGGAACTTTGATAAACAACCTACCCTCCTAATACACATCTATAAGCACTTACCAGCCCCCACACTTACCTCTACCTTTAAAACATTTCTTTACCTTCCTGTTGCTTTTAGGAAAAAGACCACAATCCTTTATGTAATCCCCTCTGACTTTGCCTGATTTTTTTTTTTTCCTTCTGATTTGCTGAGTTAATATTCTATTACGTAAAGTCAAGCCTTTACAATTTTACGTGTAGGGGCCTGGTATGTCTTTTAGCAGCACAGGATAAGAGATGTGTTCATGTAATTTTGAGTCCTGATTTCAGTCATTTTTGGTGGCATTTTTCCTACCTAATTATTTTCTAGTTGTCTGACCTCCTGTTGAATAGCACATTAATATTTTGGTTTATTAAAACATACTGAATAAATTTCTACCCTATGTTTGCATTTAAATATGACATTTTTTTAGTAAGCTTATATAAAGAGAAAGAAAAGTTCAAAAATTGAAAGAAGAAACAAATCGTAGTTAGGTTTCTTTGGGAAGTTTTATAAATTGACTGCTTGTGACTCCAAAGACTTTTAAGAAAAAGTCTTTTACACTGATAAATATAAACAAGTTCCATTAGGTAGTCTTTGGTGTTAAATTCAGGCTCACTTTTGCCATATAAATAGAAAATTATCTGTAGTTAGAAGAAACTTACCTCCATAGATAATACATTATTGAATCATAAGGTGGTCAAAGGCTTATTTATATGCTCTTGTAGTTTTCATTATTTACAGTGAAATGATTTATATAATATTTGATGTTTTCACTTAGCATTTTCAATCTAGGGATTTATTTTCTCATTCATATATATATATATATATATATACACATACATGCATACACATATATACATATACACATATATACATATACATACATATACATATACATACACACACACACACACACACACACACACACACACACACACATATATATATATATATATATATATATATATATATATATATATATATATATATATATAATTGATTCCAGAAAGGAATGGAGAGGGAGAGAAAGATGGAAACATCAGTGATGAGAATCTTAGAACGGCTGCCTCCTAAACGCCCCCTACTGGGGATTGAACCTGCAGCCCTGGCATGTGCCCTTGATTGGAATCTGACCAGGATCTTTCCTTGTCCCGTGCTGTATGGAATCAGGCATTTCTCCAAGGAGCCACGTGTCTTTTTATTAGAGAGTCATATTTGGAAAACAGATCTGGATGTTAGGTGTGGCCATTGCTATCCTGTAGTGCCACTCTTGAATAACAGAGCAGGGGGAGATACTTTGGTAAGTTTATATCAAAAGGGGATGTCTGTGTGTGTGCGTACTCGTTTACAATTATATTCATTTCTATATCATTGTGTATATATTTAAAACCAGGAGTTCATGCCAGTGCCTCCGACTCCAGTTCACCATACAGTCCATTCCAGTTTTCTGTTTTATATAACATTTCATGGCTTAAATTTTTATTTTTATTTATATTCAACACAACACAGTAAGGCAGCCAGGATGAATGTTTTTCTTGGCCTTCTTTGGTTTGAGCTCATTAGAATTCCCAACTTTTACAAAGCCAAAAATAATGGAGGCAGGAGCCAAACCCAATTCTCTCTCTGTGTTTACTATTTCTGACTTTATGCCTCTCTTTCTGAAAACACAGGAATTCAAGTTTTGAACTTCAGCTTCATTGTACGTTTTTGCTTTGATTTTTTTCTTAAAAATTTCACATTGTGATTTCAATGTAAACGTAAAGTGATTCGTTATCTTAATCTTCAGAACAAGGCAAAAGGCTGGATGATGCACAACGTATCATGATGCGTGCTCTTTTATAAAAATAAATTAGTGGAAAGAAATTAGATCTTCGGAAGTGGCTGCTTATTGGGTTTTATTATCTTAATGAGATTTGCATTTCTGAGAAGGGGGGAAAAAAAGCATAAACCTGGGTCCTAAATATTTACTTAAATATTCCAGTATTAACAGTGTTTCTGGACAGGGGAGGTATTTCCCACGCCCCTGGGAATTTATCTGACTTTAGATCACAGAGAAGGGAATCATTTGCCAAGGTAAAACACTGTTAACAAAGAGGATTAACTGGGTTAACGCCATGTGAAACTGCAAATGGTAATGAAATCTAACTGGATCTGTGTCCTGCGCTGTAGACATGACTTCATGATTTGTCGTGTAATTGCATACATAGCTTCTAAACGAGTGTGCTTCCCTCTGTGCCAAGAGTGCCTCCTCAGCATGTGAAGAATGTTTCAGAAAGCGGCGCTTTGCTCTGGAATGCGCTGTGGGTATCTGGGTAGTGTGCTGAATCTGTAGTAGCTGCTAATGAGGCTTCTATCAGCATATCAACATCCAGTTTTCTATGCCAGCATGGCATAATTCTAGAAGTCTTCAGAGCCTCCTGAGCCCAGTAACTGCCCTTAAGAGATACCTAATTCCATTCTGAGATAAAAAGCTCCTCTGATTGATTTATAGCCATATTAAGACAAGCATACCATCTGTACCTAATAACTTGCAAAGAGGATCCAGGCCTAAAAAGTCACTGCATCGTGTTCACCATTACTTTTTTGAGGGCCAGATCTTACATTTATTAAATATTCCATTTGAAATAGCATTTATGAACTGCCACTTTTCTCCTGCTTTGGATAATTTCTTTCTGACTTTGAGTAGCCTTTGACTCATAATTGGAAACCACTTCATTTATATATTTTCCCCCCAATTTTACTCATATGAATATCATTTTGATAATGGCCCGGAGCCCACCTTTGCCAGGAAATCTTGGCTTTTATTTCTTTTTAGTTTTCTGTTTTCAATTCACTTATTCAGTTCACTTGAAGGAACGTTGATTTTGAATAATATGGACATGATGTCAAAACAGCACCCATCTTGCCATGCCACCATCTGGAATGGTGAAAACAAAAGCTTTATATTCTTTAAAAAAAAAGAATGACACATACGTCCTTCATCCTCACCCCTCTCCCTTCAGGAACTGTATTCTGGAAAGAAATGGTTCTTGTTTGTAGCCTGATAGTGTGGTTTATTCTGAAAGATAGTTAGCTCAAAAAAAAGTAGCAAATACTCTAGCCAGCCTCTGAAATACTGATCTGTCCCATCTCTTAGACAAGCTATTCGGGGTAGTCCTTACAGGCCCTACCCCTGTGGGGCTTAAGGGCCTAGAATTAATGTACTTAGTCTGCTGATGTCTAGTTCTCTGGTCTGGGTACTGTATTTTAGTGTCTGCTCAAAAAAAGCATTGCCATTTTTAGCCCTTCCTAGAAACTAAATAGAAATTACAGAAAGTTAAAAATATAACCACAGTGCTGAATTTGAGTTTCCTAGGGAAATTACTTGATATTTAGCATCCTTTTCACATTCTTTCTTTTCATACATTTCTCCTCCACATTTGATTGGCTAGCATACCTGGCAGAGTTTTGTCTCTACCTGGAACCATCCCTAAGCAAATGAGAGGCCAATTGATAGGTACCAAATGGTGGGTTTTTTACAACTGTTTCAAAAGATTATATCCATGGAGCCTGAGTCTCTAGTTCTTCCAACTTAAAATATTTAAAAAATTATTTTTGTTGTGCCTTTTCTTTATGCGTTGACTCCAATTACGAGTTTCATTTATTCAAAGACAGCTACTGGGATAGAGGAAACATGATGAAGTAAAAACACAACTAATCTAGAGTTGAAGATTTACTTTTATTTTTGCTATATGTATGACCTGGCACGAGTAACTTAATTTTGCTGTGTCGCTGTCTTGTGTCTACATAAAGCCATGATTCCTACAGGAAAGAAGGCTACCCTTGCCTGCCTCAAAGAGCCCTCAGCAGGTTCAAGTGGCTCAGTGTTTTCAGTCATTCACAGCAAAGCTTTTCTCTCCCCCAAACTTAGAGATATTTTTAAAGTTCACTTTTAAGAACATGTCACATGACAATATAGATGTGTATTATTTATGCTGTAGATTAATCAAAAAGCCTGAAATCTTGTTCAGAGAGAGAGAAAAAAGAGGGCTTTTGTGAGCTCTGAAGAGGTTACTTGACAAAATATTGCCTTCTTAACTCACTTGGATGTTTAGATTTTTTTTATTACATGCAGAGAATATTTTCCATTTACAGTTTATTGTTGCAGCTTTGTCATACCAAGCCTTAGAGTCATATGCCTCCATTCTATTTAAGTCTATTGTGGGAGCTTGGGTTAGAGCAGGATGGTATTTTACTAGGTGTCAGGCAGTGCTAGGGCACACTTAACTCATTGTCTTATTTACTCTTGTCTGTGAGCTGGGTGCTATTCTTATTCACAAAGAATCTAATTATCCTTCAGATACAATTAATCACAATATAAAGATCCTCCAGTATCCACTGCCCAACCCAGTCCTGGCACAAAGGAGGGCTTTAATAAATATCTATAGAATAAATGACAACATGTATTGACTATCCAGTAGATTTTTTTGAATTAATAGTTTAAAGACTTTTTAAAATGTAATGCAACTTTCGTAAACATAAATATATTTTTTGATCACTTTTAGACCTACATATTTAAATTTGCCAGGATAATTTTTACTTTTTATTTATTTATTTATTTATTTAAATATTTTTTTTTATTGATTTTTCACAGAGAGGAAGAAAGAGGGATAGAGAGTTAGAAACATCGATGAGAGAGAATCATCGATCAGCTGCCTCCTGCACACCCCCTACTGGGGATGTGCCCGCAACCAAGGTACATGCCCTTGACTGGAATCGAACCCGGGACCTTTCAGTCCGCAGGCCAACGCTCTATCCACTGAGCCAAACCAGTCCCAGCTAATTTTTACTTTTCATTAGGTATAAAAACACACTGAATTCTTCTGTAGATTACTACTATTTCTCTAACAGGTAAGAATTCATGCCTTTCAATATATTTAAAGGTCCCATCACTTTTATTTAAGAAAATATTCTTCATATTATTCATCCAACATTTTGAATTTTCATGTTAATGAGAAGTTCCCTTAGTCCCTTCATCCTTAAAAAAAAGAAGAAAGAAGAAAAAAACATTGGTGCTTCTGTAAGATTATATAATGAATACCTAAAGCTTTAAAATATCCAGCCACTAAGAAATCTTTGCTCCTGACAGTGAAAGAAGACCCAGAATATTTGCCTCAATATATGACTGTGCCATTATTAGTTTGAACATCAAGACTTCCATTGCAGACTTCAAATGATGAGTTAGAGTATAGGTCCACATTCTACTGTGTTCTTTTGAATTTCATTGTGCTTCCTTGTAAGGTTTTTGTGAAGGGGTTACAATTTTGACTTTGGAACTTACAGCCACCACACCAGGGAAGCCTTCCTGTAAAATTAGGAGGGCAGGAGCTGGATTGGGTGTCTTTAGCGCAGCAACTGCCCCAAATGACATATCTCAGTGGATGAAAATTGTTGGCTAAATTAATTAAATTAAAATGCAGGACTATAAAAAAAAAAACTGTCATTAACAACTATTTTTGTAAGTGTGTAAATGTATTATTACCAGAAAGAGGTTACAAGATAGTTATATCAAATTGGAGAGGCCAAATTTATAGCCACAAAACAAAGGAAGAATAACTATTCAAATGAAGGGCAGGTAATAAACTCAGTAGGCTTTGAAAGATGCCACATGAGCTGGCACTGAAATGTTTGTCATGATTCCCTATACATGCCACATTGCAAGTGTTTATTGAACACTGTGATGATAAAAAAGAAAATAACATATAGTCCTCTCTTCCATGAGTGTGTGAGTTCAAGCTTACCTGGTAATAGGGGTTTGTAGAGAACTTTTAAAAAGGAGCCACTGTGAACTATTCAATACTCAAAAAATGTATTCAAGGAAATGAGTTTCCCAAGGAAGGGGGGAACCAATAAGAAACAATATTCTTCCTCCAGATTCTAATTTTTCTTTATTATCAATTTGGTGAGAATGTAGTTCTCTATAGTATCAATAATATCTAAGTGATCAGGTCTATTTGCCAAATCTCTCAATGTTGCTTTTGTAATAGCATGCTCTTGGTGTAGTTGGAATGATTTTCCTTCATAACAATATTTGTTGTAAATCTGAAAAACTGGGGATGTGGCATGAAAATTCCTTTCAATAATTTGGGACCAGTCTGGTTGAATTCTCTTGGAGCCCTAGCAAGATGAGGCCAGAAGGACTGCTTGGGGTCACCTTGGAAGGAGGCTGCAAGCTTATAGCTGGTAGTTTAGTTGTAGTTTCTTCTCAAATCAGAGAGGTTCAGTGTTTGCAGAACTGGAGGGAAAGAAAGGAAAGGCATCATTAAAATTGTTTATGGATAAATAATGAAATTAGTTTACTGTGAAAATTATGCAAAAGCTATTATTTGATCATTCAGATATCTAAAGCATGACTCCCAGTAAGACAACATTAGACTATGTCCCCATACTTCCCTTTCCAGCCCTTGGTAGATGAGGGTTTATTAACAGAAATTCTACAGCAATGGGATGTGAACTCTGGAAACCGCTGACATTCATTTTTCCTTTCTCCTTAATGGAATTGTAAGTTTCATACCAGCATATTTCATTAAGACACCAAACAAGATCCAAAGAATGAGCTATATTTCCAGGCCCATTATAGCTGCCATTCCAAACAAAATATGTATGACTTCTACGATTCACTAAGCACAAGTATGTAGCAATATGCCCTTTAATGGCCTCTCAAAATGACAGACCAAATGGCTTTGTGAAGGTCAAGTCTGATTTAAATTGTTGATGAATTAATAGCTAATTCTGCATGATTGAATATTAATATGGAACAGTGATAAGTAAGGCACTTTAAAGCTTAATGAGCACATTAATGAATAGGACAAAATGTTTTTCTACTCACCTCATGTACAAGTTTAAAACTACTACCATATTGACAATGTGTTAATTTTTGATAGCTGCTTTTTTTTTTCCTATAAAAGTTTATATGGTTAAGGTATAAATAAAGGGTATTGATTCCCCCCCCCCAAGTTCCTGGTACCAAACATTTGATAAGCTGTCAAAATTGATGTTATCCAATGGCCTAGAGAGTTTTATATAAATCACTAATACATGTAGAGGGTGAAAAATAAAAACAATTAACGTCTTCTAAGCTACACCCACTGAGATAAGCATTCCAATTAGAAATTTCATTATTTCCACAGTTTGTTTTATGTTGAATACTGAGTTTTATTGCCAAATACCTGACAGTCAAATTGGAAACAAGCCACAACTGTCAACGTGTAACTGCTCCAGCTATTTGAGTCTGTTACAAGTGTGATGTTTCTCATGAAAATTTAATGAAGAAAGTGCATTCAAAGAGGTTCTGTGCAAAAAGGGGGTGGATGGAATTTAATTACCCTTATTAAAAATAAGAAAGCAGCCCTCTTTACATTCTCTGCCTGATTAGCATGCAAGGAAGATTATCTTTGTTGTGCACTTGTGTATATGAAAAGGGGCTCTGGAGTGTTCTTTATGTGCGGAGAAGGGAAAGGAAGGGCATGCAATTGCATTAGCCTGCTTTCTAGAGGGCAGAAGTCAATTTTGTCAGCTCTCCCCATGGTGAGGACTTCATTTCTTATAAATGGTTATTAATTCTAGATTTTTTAAAAAGAGTCTTTAGTAAGTGGCTCTACTTACTTAAGTCTTTGACACTTGCCACTGATGGGCATGGGATATTAGCGCGGTTCTTTAGAGAGATGAACTGGTCGAGAAGGAGAACTAGGAGAGCCATGGAAATGCTTGTGGTGGAACTGCTAGTTAACCACCAAGGGGAGGTAAGAGACCCTGGGAGATGTGGCTCAGGAATCCCAACTCGATTTTTTTTTATTAACCATTGTTTTAAATATGGGAAATAACAACAACATTTCAGAGCTTTCCTTAGAAACTCACTTGTACGTGACTAAGGTAGTAGAGTTGACTTTGGAACACTTAAAGTAAATTATTTTTATCCTTTGAATAATTTTGTGTCAACAACTGCCGAGTGAGATGCTTAATAGTATAATGAATGTGGTACAATAGCTATTGATCTTTTTCTCCTTTTTTCTTCAAGTAACAAAAGAACAATGCTATAGATGTATATACATTGACAAAACCTTTATAGCCATGAAGAATAGCTTGATGAAATAAGTGGAGTAGGCTATTAAAATGAGCATAGCCTAATTTGCAAAGTGCTATTTATGCGATATGAGAGTTTTAACATTTCCTAGGAGCCCTGAAAAATGATCTCGAAATTCCATTTCTAACCACTGTTGCTGAAGCTTGTTCACTGTAGACCTCTGCTTGGCTGGCAGTGTGTGAGCATTCAGATAAACAGAATACTTTACTGTTTCTTGAAAGAGCCCCCTCTTCCAGCTTAAGTAAAATGTAGCTCTTTGAACTTAACTCATTTTATAGTATATTTTTTTTTAAGTCTCCAGTCCTAACTAGCTGATGAGATAGTAAATTATTCTCCAGGGAATTCATAGGTCAACTCAATTGCCACAGCTACTTCTTTTGGTCTGTGGTAGATCTCCATTTGCCAGAGCCGTAGTCTATACGGTTTCCTATTAGACCCTTAGTTTTCTCCTACAATAACCTGGACTGGGAGTTCAGGGCATCTTTTCTCTCTCGGGAGCGTTATTCTTTGGTAGTGTTTTGACATTCATTCACTATTCACATTCAAAAATCTCTCTACTCCTTAACTATTTCTCTGACCAGCTCTCTACCAGCAGTACTCTCCTATTATGTACAGTAAAAAAAAAAAAAAAAAAAAAAAAAAAAAAAAAAAAAAAAAAAATCCTCTTTTAATTGTGGTAATGTATCCATACCTGGACTTGAAAATACTGGAGCTTCTCCTAAAATCTGACAATCCAGACGAGCTTGATCAATACCAAGGAGACCTAGAATAACTCATTGTATGGAGGGATAAACTGATGCTAAGTAAAAAGTACAAGACAGATGTAGGTACTGACTTCTATGGAAGCTATGAAGCAGAAAAGATTCAATACATTTGGGAGAGTTTCAAAAGGGTATGCAAAAGCGATTTTGGCTGTGTGGCCTTCAACAGACAGCATTTGTCTGGAAAATGGTGAAAACTTCCGGGTAGGCACAAAAACATTTCCTATGTAGGAGATCATCCAGGAGAGACTGGGAAACATGGGGCCCAATGTAAAAGATCTTTGCTAGTCAGATTTAGGAGATTGAATTTATTACCCCAATGGTGTATAGTGGGGTGGTGATGGAGACATACAGATTTGACTGAACTTGGTGGGGGACTCAAAATGAAGCCTTTTCCCCTAGAAATTGTACCTCACTTAGACTTCAGCAAGACCACAGGATCATACCGGAAATTGTAGAAGGCATCCAAGGAGGAGCCATATCTCCTAATTTCTAATGCTCTGCTCACTGGTGTTAGTGCTTCTGAGTCATTTTGGAATTGGTGGCTCATGAAAATTCATCAGAAGTCATGAAGAAATGTTGATTAAATTAACACCAGGCTCAGTCTGAAGTCAAAATGTTTCAAAATGGTCTTTAAACAAACAGCCATGTTGTAATTTAGATAATTATCACCCATGTAGCTAAGCTCCCTTCCCTTACCTTTCTAATGCTGGCTGGAAGAGCTGGCAATGTAGGTTATGGATGTGGGTCATGCTTATGGGTTTCAGAGGATTTTATTTTCTCCAGGTCTAAGATCTGGGGCAGTTTTGATGTGGGATATGGATAAGTGAGCTTCGGATGAGTTGAAGATTCAAAATTTAGAAACTTCAACTTTTAAGTGACCAAAAATGGTTCATACCTTTCGAATGGGGGAAAAAGGTGTTTTCTTACACTAATGTGTTGCTTTTGTTCTTTTCTTCTTTGGAAATGGAAACTCTCACATTTTTTTCTGATGAATTTAAGCTCCCTACAAAAGAATTCATTTAAGTTGAACATCATGCTTGTGTAAAACATATATAGTTTTACTTAAAAGTTATAAAAAACATTCATCAGAGTTGAATATAGGTAGTTTAGCTTAGATCAGTGGTCGGCAAACTGCGGCTCGTGAGCCACATACGGCTCTTTGGCTCCTTAGTGTAGCTCTTCCGTGCTATTGAAACTTCGTGGCCCATGCGCAGAAGTTGGTTTTTGGCTCTCAAAAGAAATTTCAATCATTGTATTATACTATTGATATCTGGCTCTGTTGACTAATGAGTTTGCCGACTAGTGGCCCAAATAATCTGCTTGCTTTTCAGGTACCTGCTAATCTGGCCCTGCTGGGTTTTCCCCCAAGAGAGGTTTCCTATCTTAATGCCTATACTTGTGATGATCCCATCTTTCTGGCCAACTCCCCTCATCCCTAAAGGCCCATTTCAGAGTGTCCTCTTGGTGCTCAATGACCTCCTCAGGCAACCATTCTACAATTACTTCCCCCGCTGGGCTCCTGGAGGCTTAGATGCATCATTGTAACAGGGTCTTGATCAAATGTGTCTGAGCTCTTTGCTAGGCGGCTGCCTCTTAACTTAGACTGTGTACTCTTCTGGCCAGGCTCAACATTGTGACTGTATCCTAATCTCCTAACTGCCATGTTGCCTGGTGTATGTTAGCTTCTCAACAAATGCTGAATGCGGTAAGGGGGGGAGGTGAATGGGCTATATCTCTTTGATCTTGGGCATCTGACTTATGAATCTAATGAAGGATCATCTTTTGTTTTGCAGAGGATCAGATTCCTAGGGGCTTTCCTACCATTGACATGGGCCCACAGTTGAAGGTGGTTGAGCGTACACGCACGGCCACCATGCTTTGTGCAGCCAGTGGGACTCCGGACCCAGAAATCACATGGTTCAAAGATTTCCTACCTGTGGACACAAGCAACAACAACGGCCGTATTAAGCAGCTACGATCAGGTATGGTCTTGTTAACTGTTTCCACTAACTCCTAAAGATTTTTTCCTCTCAGCTTTCTCTCTCCTTTATTTTTAATTTAATTTTATTTCTTTTTTACTTTTTAGGTATTGATTTTTCTCCCTCTTCTCTTTCTCTGTTATTTAACGTGTTGTCCATGTCTGTGATGTCATAGCACGTTTCAGAGTCTGTCTTTCTCCTCCTCTCTGTGTGTTTTGCAGCTTCTGTTTAATCCACATTGCTCACTGCTGTGACTGTATTTTTGATAATTTTTTTTTAATTTACTGCTATTTAGCAGTATTTGATGGATCCATTTTCTCTTTCTTTCTTCTTTCTCTGTTTTCTTTTGAAACAAATTTATTTCAACATTGGACTTCATTCAGAACTTGCAAGGAGTTCCAATGGTTATATCCATTAAAAACCAAAATGTTCATATGAAACACTTAAAATTACTCAATTTTACTAAACTGCTGTGTTTTTCTCTGTCGTTCCTACATTTGAACTCATCCGAATATCAAAGCTTAGTAAGTTTGGTCACATCTTTCTTTTCACTAGTACATAAGACACAGAAATGTTATATCATGAATAACCAGATGCATTCTTTTTTAAACATTTTAACAAAGTGCCAATGAAAAGGGGATTTTTTTAATTGTTATCATTATTATATTTTTATGAGTAAGCATATGTAACTTAGCCACAGTAGTGTGCGTCCACACTGAACATTTTTGAGCCCTCCAGTGACTGGATCTACAGAAGTCTGCTTTGGGTGTAGACTCCAGCTTTCGCTGCTTTCTCTCTCTCTTTTTTCCCCACTGCCCTTTTCTCCCACCCCATCTCAAGTTTATTCCTTTGTTCTCTTTAGATTAAAAATAGATATAATTCTAAACTTCTTAAAATGTAGAGCCTGTCCCTAGGTAATTTCATAGGGACATTTACTAATAAGCTGTTTACTTTGACGTTGGTAGTAATATTGGTAATAGAATTCGAAGTTGTTTGACTGCCTGTCTTCCCAGAATTCTCAGCTTTTGACCTGTCCTGTGATGTTAAAGCGTCTTGTTAATTGCCTCTTTTTGCTTGTTGTCAGCGGAATTGTGTAGATTAGCATTCTGTTATTGTAAATAAAGAATTAATGATTCACATGTAACATAGATGATTTAGTGTATAAAGCTTTAACTCTGAAAAATTTGTACCACATTATAAGGAATATAATAATATTTTTATGCTGTCTTTCTTCTCTCCGTATTTAAATCTCCAGAATCTATTGGTAAGTGCTTAGTTCTGAAGCGCACTTCACTCCCACTAATTTCCATATTCAGACTATGATTATTATTATTATTAATAAAATGCATGGCATGCATTTTACTAACTGTCAGTGTAGACACCAGATCTCCCTAGTGGCGTGCGCACACACACATACACATCCATAGCACTGTTTTCCTAAGAACACTATGTACTATAGAAAAATAAAATAGTACACACGTTATACTATCACACAAATGTAGCATAGTAAGTAGAGTAAGATATCCAATCAAGTGTTTGTTTCTAGTTAGTCTGTAGTATTTCCTATGACAGTATATATATATGTGTGTATCTATATATATACTTAAATAGATTAGCCAGTATTTTCTAAATTGTCTTTGAAAATATTACTGAGTCCATTTATTGATTTATTTTTTTGCTAAGAATATGAGGCATTTAAGGTCAATTCTAACCCTATACGACCCCAGACCTAAGTACTCAGTTGCTTCTCTGAGAAAGGCAGTGCTGCCCATTGTGGTCTTGGCCCTCTGTGGTATAATGCAACTTGCTTTTATGATCTAATAATACTATCTCATATATTCCTGTTTTGCCAGTAGAGTAATTCAAGTTTCTTTTAAGACCTTATATAATTCTGTAAACCTAATTTAATTCTTCTCCCCAGCCCTAGCCTCCTCCTTCTCGTACTAATGCTTCTTCTTTCTAATCTTATTTGCATTCATATTATCCACCCAGGTGGTACACCAATAAGAGGTAAGAGTGCTGAACTAACGTTCACAGAATGATCTTACTCATTCTTCCTGTCCTCATCACTGTCATCTTTGTCCTGTTTTCAGAATCATTTCAATAACGTCCATCAACTTTATTAATGATTTATTTATTTTTTCCTTTGTACCGTTTGGTTATGATCGGTGACTCTCATATTGTGAATTTTCCTTTCCTTTTTCTTTTTCCCTTTGTTTTGTTCATTTCTTTCTTTATGAGAATAATGATTTCAGTTGTGATATGCTTCAAAGAAAGCATATCCGGGTCTTTAGACCACAGACCAGTCACAGCGTACCATCTGTCCCTCTTTTTTTCCTTTTCTTCTTCCTTTTTCCTTTTTTTGTTCTTCTTTTTCTTCTTTTTCCTTTTTTTTTTTTTTTTTTTTTTTTTTTTTTTTTGTCCAACCGGAGAAAAAAAAAAAAAGATCATTTTTTTCTTCCTTAGCTGTTCTTGTTCTGGACCAAAGCCGCGGTGGTCTGGAGAACAGTGGCAGACATGCAGAAGACAGCCCGGGACGTCTGCTTTTTGTCTTTATCTTTCAGAAGGTTTTTGCTTTTGTTCTTCGGTTCTTTTTTTCTCTTTAACTGTCTTAAAAGTCAAAGAATGACTCCCCTTTCCGCCCGATCCCACTCACCTACAACCTGACAGCGATGCTTTTTTCCCCACACTTCTTTTTTTCTTGGATCACTCGCCTCTGGATTTTTGGATCTTCTGTCCTTCAGGCTATGGAAACCAAAGGTGCTCAGTATTCTTGGTGGTATGTTGTGTTGCTGGTTTTTCCTACTTTGACTCAGTGTGCGTTTCTTTTCTAATTCTTGTTTTGGATTTTTCTTGGGGTCTTGTGACACCACACTGCTAATCCCGCTGGTGGATTTTGAGGGGTGTCTTAGGGGATCCGTCCCGAGGTCCTCCAGCAGTGGTTGGCTGGCTCTTCCTTGCTGGCCTAGGCCGTGCTTTTGAACTTTTTAAAACAAAACAAAAAAAACCTTCTAATGCAACTACTCTTTGTTTTTCAGCAAATGTAATCTATGATTGTAAGTCGTGGCAAAATGTCTTTCTTTTCTTAAAAAAAAATCTGCATGTCTTAAGGGAGTCTTGTTTCTTAACGTGATATTTTCCTGATATATAATTGACTAATTTTATTTTTTTATTTTTTTTGCTTTGTGCAGCCTTTTTGTGCTCGCTGCGTATTTTTGGCTTTCTTCAGCAGAAGACTTTCTTGAAAAACCTGGCCTGGTTTTTTTTGTTTTTTGTGCCGATCTTTTGCGCCACTTTTGATAACAAAAATGAAACAAAACAAAACCAAAAAAAAACAACAAAAAATTAATCTTTTGTTTGATTTAAAAGCCATACTTCCTTGAAGCAGTCTCACCCATCTTCATTTGATTAGTCTAAGAGATAAGAGTGTTAATTATGACTTAGAGTTCTTGCTTGGGAAAAAGATATATATTGTTTTCTTATGCTAGCATTGATGATGTTTAAAAAAAAAAATAATCTCTCTATGTTTTTCTCATCGCATCATTTTCTGTCTGTGCACCTTAGCGAGAGATTGAATCGACGCTGAGCGGACCTTCGCTTTGCAGGGCTTTGCATATTGTTAAGAGGCTTAGTGTTTCTGGACTTGACCAGGCCTCCTCTGACCGCTCTCTGGCAATATATTTTATATCCTTCCAGGCGCCCTCCAGATCGAGCAGAGCGAAGAATCTGACCAAGGGAAATACGAGTGTGTTGCTACCAACAGCGCGGGCACGCGCTACTCTGCCCCTGCCAATCTCTATGTCAGAGGTAGGAGAGATGTCACCCTGGCGTCCTTTCTTCACTCAGGCCCGGGGGCAGCGGGGGACACCCATGCCATCCGTGTGGGTGCTGTGGGCATTCAGCAAGCCCATTTGCCAGTCGTTACACTTAGCTGAAGCCTTTTGAGGGACTAGAGAGTTACTAAGCTTAAATATGTTGTTTAAAAAAAAATTAACCACTTTTGAATAAAATCTATCCCGAGGCTTGAAGTTTGTAAGTATCTTTGCATTTTTACATCTTGGTTTCTGGGTTGTTTTGGGGGGGTTTTGCGCATTGTTTGAACCTGTGCTTTGCATTTATTTGAGGTTTTTCTTCTTCTTTTCCTTTTTTGTTTTTTTTTTCTTTCTTCTGTTGCTGTTTCTCTTGTTTCCTTTGAAAGCCCTGAAATAATTGCTTGGTGTGCTACTAATCAATTCTCTGTGCAGCTCCAAGCAGAAAGGTATTTATGTCTTCGGGACCTCTGCTTGGAGCTGTAAGAATAAAGCTTCTAACTTAAAAAATGAAATGCTACATGCATACAGCACATTGCATTTTCTCCCTTCTTTTATGCTTTCTTATTTATAAACATGTCATTATGTATGTGCATATGTCTATGCATATATATGTACATATATATGTATATCCAGACACATATTTTTTAAATTACTGATTTTCTCTAAAGTTGGATTTTTTTGATTGGCATGGAACAGTGATTATATTTTTGAGTGAGGATACTTTCATATGTTCTTATAATAGAAATGATTGAATTTTGAGCTTATGAATGGCCATGCTTTCCATTTCAACTAGAAAGAATTATTTCTTCTTCCCTGGAGTTTTTAAAGCCGATTCATATAGTTTTTTTTGTCCAATAGAAATGCTCTGATTCCAGGTCTATATGTCTATGAATAACCACAGAAGGCGTGGGACGGGGGGAGGGAAGTAGAAGTAGGTAGAGGACTGAGAGGGCTTCAGGGTACAGTGGGGTGGGTTCCCTTAGGAAAAAAATATCTAGCTTGATTTTGAAATTTTTGTCTGAGGTAACTTCGTTTCCCTGGGGGTGTTTTTCTCCCCCATGTTTCTCTGGATTCTGGGGTGGGAGACTATGAAGAAAACCGCTTCTTCCCCAAGTTCTTTGAAAGCCCCTTGGTCCTTTTCCTCACAGTGGCGACCTCCTTGGCTGCATGAGGCATGCGTACCTTCTCCAGTGGGAAAATTTCAAAATCACGCTAGCTATCGTTTCCAATACTGTGTTAGTCGGTGAGGCATTGCTAACATTTCCAGCTGAGGGAGGAAGGGTGACCTAGAGCAATAAAAATGTTCAAGTAGCAGTTGAAAGCCTTGATATGGCCTTTTTACTCTCTCTGTGTTTCCCTTGTTTTTCTCCTTTCCTCATTTCATTGTGTTCTGCATCCAACCCCCTACATCCCTCAGAGCTGCGAGAAGGTGGGTGTGTTTTTTACTTTTTTACCCACCTTACAAAACTATTCATTAAACCAATAACAAAGAATACAAATGAAATGAATGTAGCTGCATTGTGGTCTTCCTTTGGTGGATGGTATGTTTTAGCAGAGAATGCCCTGGCTATGGCTTCCGGTGCTCGCTGGTGGGAACCTAACTGTGGTGCATGACGGGAGAGAATGTACCTGGGTGCATGGTAACTGGGGCCACTTCACTCTCTCGGGTTCAGTGAACTTGGTCAGTGTTCCTGCTTTCCTTCCTGTTCCACTCTTCCCGCCACCAACAACCCCCGCCCCACCTTTAATTTCTGTCTCACCAGGGTGCCTGCTGCCCATAGAATAACTCCTTGTAGTTGCTCCCCTGATCCCAAGCATGAGGACTAAACTCTCCTGCATTTCTCTTTGATATGTTCTCTGACACCTCCGAGTCTCCACTGGCTCCTGCTTGCTCTGTGCAACCTGTGGACTGGCTGCAGGAGGCATGCCCAGCTCTCTCTCTACTTCTCCTCTGCCTGTCACTCACTCCTGAGGCCATCGCAGCCAGCCCTCCCTCACCAGTGGAGGTTTCTCTCAACCTGAAGTGCAGCCAAAAAGTTGACAGACAGAATTACGAACTCACTATCTTCCTGGGGTTTATGAGATTGTTTGTTTATTAACTGACTTAGGATTTTAAAAAATTTAAATTTTTTAAGCTATGCTCCTAATGACTTCCTCTTTATCTAAACTACTCATGGTGTAAGGTCTTGCCAGTAAAAGCCCAAGACGAAACCCGTGTCTCCTTACCCTCCCCCTGTATCGTGTACTTAAACTTGGCACCTAACTTATGCAGATTGTCCGAAGCAGGAACACTGAACTGTAATTGCTTGGTCATTTTCACTGTGTCGTGGTGTTACAATATGACCTTCTTTCTTCGTGTCATGTCCCACTGTACGTTTTAGATGCCGTGTCTCTCACTTTGAATATAGTTGTAAAAAGCCTCTCGCTACATTTCTGTGTCATCGTCTGTGTGTTTTACCTTAGATATGAACTGAACGGAGTCCTAAGTGTGAAGCGCCCGGCTCCCTTTCTAAATGTGCAGTCCTTACCTTTGACAACCCAGCTTAGTCTAATATCCTCCTACTCACAACCCTGTCATTCCCCTGCGTCCCTGTCTCCGTCACTGTACCTGATATCCTCCCTTCGTGTGTAGCTCTATCACCCTGCCATTTCCCCTGATGGCGTCGTCATCTCGGATTCCAGACATGTGTCCCCTTGTCCTGCGCACGGGCCTAGCGGTGTCACGTGTGCATGCCTGGCATGATGACCCAGTTCGGTCTCTTTGCGGGCGTTGGCTTTGTTTCTTCTGTCGTTGACTGTAAATATGTCTGTGTATCTCTGTGTGTTCCAGTGTGAGTGTGAGGTCCTGAGGCCGCATGTCCTCTGAGTCTGAAAGCGAATGCGCTGTCCTTTCCCTGCACTCTGGAGGATGCTTTCCAGGGAGGGAGTGCGACAGCAACTGGAAGAGCACCCAGCACGGAAGTTGGTTTGATACCCAACTTACACCTGCTGGGGGACCTTCCAGCCCTCGCTTTCGCATATACATGCATGCCTAGGATCGCTGTGATCAGCATGCATGTATATGTTGTTGTGTTTATCTCGTGCATGATGTTTGTCTATCGTTAGTTTGTAGAGAGTCTCTTTGTGGGTGGGGCCCTTGTAGATCTGAGTCTACATTTGTATGAGTGTGTGTCTAAGATATCAGTGACTTAACTAAATGAGTTCTTTGCGTGTGTGTTCACATACCATACTTGTATGGTCTGTTTTCCTTTGTTTTGTTTTTGGACAACCCACGGTACATTCCAGTTGTAGAAGTGTGTCTGTACAGTGCATGTCGTGTGTGTAAGGAGCCATTATTTTCCTCGCCTTGTGTAGTTTATCATCTCCCCTTGTGTTTTGTTCCAGTTCGTCGTGTCCCACCAAGATTCTCTATCCCACCCACTAATCATGAAATCATGCCAGGTGGCAGTGTTAACATCACCTGTGTGGCCGTGGGGTCACCAATGCCTTACGTGAAGTGGATGTTGGGCGCAGAAGACCTGACACCGGAAGATGACATGCCAATAGGAAGAAATGTCCTGGAATTGAATGATGTAAGACAGTCAGCAAATTACACCTGTGTGGCGATGTCAACACTGGGTGTCATTGAAGCAATAGCACAGATCACTGTCAAAGGTATGCTCAGCGATGCATGCTTTGGGGGTCAGCCGCCTAATGCCTCTGTAAAGTCTGTCATTTAGAATTCTAAAATGAACCGATTCATTGTTCAGTGTTTTAGATGTCATAGTATAATTCTATCTTTGGGATCACATAAGATACACATATCTATGTAGGCAGTTTCTCTCTTAAAAGTACTGGCATTCTAAGAAGCAGTAATCATCAAAATATTTAACAACAGACTGGGCCTCAGAACTAACCAGGCAGAATGAGGAAAGCTAGACATGATCAACTATTATGGAAGGACTGAAGCATTAAGTTTTACATTTATTTAGAACTGTGAGAAGAGTCACATGACAGAAATATCCAGATAGCTTTTAACACATGTCAAAAACCCTGAAGACATACAGAGAAGAAAGAAAGTTACAGTGAACATGTTAAATATAGACGCTTTAAAATTTTTAATGGTTCTATCATTAAAAGTCAAAATCCAAGTGCATTTATATTCTCTTTCAGTTTTAGAGCTCACCTTGTATTGCTCAAGAAATATTCTTTCCTTGAAATAAGTGAACTATATAACCTAAGTACTATATTCCTCAGATATTTTTTAATCAAAGAAATAAAAAAGTGACTGTGTGAGGGTATTGTTTTTTCCCAAAGACTATAGACTTCTAGAACACTTTTGCAAAACGAGTCAGACTGAGGAAGAATTGAGGTTTCTGCAAAATATCTGGAGCAAAATGAACACAAATTATCTCCTCTTTCTAGGAAGTTTGATTTGAAGAAATGCAAAATGAGTATTATAATTGGTACCATATCTCCAACCAAGCACATTTATAAAATATATGTCTTAAGAAATACATTTCCTACAAGTAGTTTGCTACTCTTAAAAAGCTGTCATTCAAGGGAGTACTGTACTTTTTGCCTTTATGTCAAAGAAAAAGGGGTACTAATGGGCAGATTTACATGAGTTTTATCTTCTGAGCTTTCTTCAAAAGTCTGTGGTGCCTTATACCCTAATAACTCTATATTTGGGAATAATTATCCAGGGTAAGACACTTAAGTATGAGGTCACCAATGTAGCATTTTGAGTTGTGTTCTTCTTTTAAAAGGAAAAGGAGATGGGTCTCTAGAAGATAGGTTTAATTGAAAATATTAGTATATAGCTATAATCTCAAGTGTTATTGATGGTTAAGTATAGAATGCATACTATTACAATACTTTATTTTTATTCAAGTTATTGGAGTTACACTGGTTAATAAGATATGTAAGCTTCATGTGTACAATTCTATAATTTATCATCTGTATATTGTATTGTGTTCACACCTCAAGTCAAGTCTCCTTCCATCACCATTTATCCCTCTTTCACCCTCTCTTACATCCCTCCACCCTCCTTTCCCTCCCCTCTGTCACCATACTATTCTCTGTCTAGGAGTTTTTCTCTCTTTTTTTTGCTTAATTCCTTCACCTTTTCTACAGTAATACTTTGAAAAGTGATTTGTGAACATGCTTTAATTCAGTTTTTCAGCCTTTTTGAATATTAAGTGAAAACATGAATTTGAAATTAATTCAAAATTACTCTTCTTTCTTACTTTACTATCTTGGTTAGATTATTTATGAGAAAATTATAGCGATGTTACCTATGCATTACAACTGGAAAATAGTATGGATATTATTCTTCCATAGCAATTTGATACCATCTCAGTATATTTCAAATTATATTCAATATATTATTTTCCAGATGCGTTGCTATTTAGCTTATCATTTATATTGTAAAGCAACAGGCTAATTGGCCAAGCTTATAATAATAGTAATAATCGCAAATAATGTTTTTTGAGGGTGCCAGATACGTGCTCAGAGCATCACTGGATTAGCTCATTAATCATCAGAGCAAGCCCATGAAATAGAGTTACCCAAGTGTACAATTCCAATAATACACATTTTCTCATTTTTCACATGAGGAAACTAAAGCAGAGAGAGGTTAAGCAACACATTCAGGATCACATAGCTAATAAGTGGTGGATCTGGATACAAGCCCACAAGTACAACACTATAATGCCCTCCTTACTAGAATGGGGTCTGCTACCTATGCATGCCTTACTGTACTTTCCTGACCATTTCGAACACTGTTCTTTGCTGTAATTTCATCTAATCCTTAGTAAATACACACTCCTGTCGTTTCAATGGTAAATTTTATGGATTTGTATCACTTCGCAGAGATGATGGGTAGTGACTGTCCTTTCCTTCCTCCCCGCAAGCCTTACCCAAACCTCCAGGAACCCCTGTAGTGACCGAGAGCACAGCCACGAGCATCACCCTGACGTGGGACTCTGGGAACCCCGAGCCCGTCTCTTACTACATCATCCAGCATAAGCCTAAAAGTTCCGAGGAACCTTACAAAGAGATCGACGGAGTGGCGACCACACGCTACAGCGTGGCCGGGCTCAGTCCCTACTCGGATTACGAATTCAGGGTGGTTGCTGTCAATAACATAGGGCGGGGGCCTCCCAGCGAGCCCGTGCTGACACAGACCTCGGAGCAGGCGCCGTCCAGCGCCCCGCGGGATGTGCAGGCGCGGATGCTGAGCTCCACCACCATCCTGGTGCAGTGGAAGGAGCCCGAGGAGCCCAACGGCCAGATCCAGGGGTACCGAGTGTATTACACCATGGACCCCACGCAGCACGTCAACAACTGGATGAAGCACAATGTCGCCGACAGCCAGATCACCACGATTGGCAACTTGGTGCCCCAGAAAACCTACTCTGTCAAAGTCCTGGCTTTTACCTCAATTGGGGATGGCCCTCTTTCAAGTGACATACAAGTCATCACTCAGACAGGAGGTGAGTCTCTCCTCTGGAGGGGGTGCAGGGCGGGAGCAGGGAATTGATGAAACAGGTGGGTGGGAAGAAGGGCAAAAACAGCAAAGAGAGTGTACACGTTAATTTTTGAGACGGTAGCAGGATGCATGTGGCACCCTGTGCTTTTAATTTGTAACCCAGTAACCTGGAGGCTTTTCTGCATGAAATGGATGAATGTGTCCTCCATACAGCATCTTTAGAAGAAACAAACAATCCTTTTTTATCATCTGAGAGAATAGTCCCAAAAATTATTTAGTTTTTGAAAGATTGGATGGCTCAACATAAAGTGGAAAGTAAAACCATTTGTGGAGGGGGGGGGCGGGGGGAGAGGGGGGTGTTGGGTGGGGGATATTTAAACGGCTTAAAATTGCCAGGAGCTGCTTGCTTAATAATAAATCCTCTCCCAATGCAGTGGTCGGCAAACAGCGGCTCAAGAGCCACATGCAGCTCTTTGGCCCCTTGAGTTTTTAGCAAAGGCCAGCTTAGGAGTACCCTAATTAAGTTAATAACAATGTACCTACCTATATAGTTAAAGTTTAAAAAATTTGGCTCTCAAAAGAAATGTCAATTGTTGTACTGTTGATATTTGGATCTGCTTGCCAACCACTGTCCTAATGGACTTTTCTTTGTGTGGCCTCGGTTGAAGGAAGAGAGTTACCAAGATCTAAGATCAACTTTAGGGCCTGCTTCATCCATTGTACTGGGCATTACAGCAGATGCCAAACTGTTTTATGAAGAAAAAGTTGGCTCTGCCATAGTTTGACTTTCATAAGAGGATCTTAAACTCTCTGGTCTTTGACTTGAATGATCAGTTTTGATGGGTTGGGAAAATAACATAGCAGCTCTCTTCTAAAGTTTATTCTTGGGCATCTGATAGCTATTCATTGACTCCTTTTCACCCTGACTCCTCCCTTTAAAACGTGCATTAACATAGGAGTGTTTGGGCAGCATCCCACTGGTTTGTTCTGATAATCTACATAAGAACAGTATCATTGCAGTTAGTATCTGTGAGAGGTATGGAACTTATTGGCAATTTGGGAATGAATTAGTGAATGTTCTCAGGTATCAGAACTCGAAAAACCTGTTTGGTCACTGACTCATTTTCATGTTGTGGGTCAGTGGTCCTCAAACTTTTTAAAGTGGGGGCCAGATCACGGTCCCTCAGAGAGCTGGAGAGCCGGACTATATGAACTACTAATTCCTACTGTAACACCTTGGCTGCGCTCACTGCCCAAAAAACCTGGCAGGCAGGATCAGACTCCCCTGGGGGCTGCATGTGGCCTGCGGGCTGTAGTTTGAAGACCCCTGTGGGTTTTGTGAATCACATGACTGCTCTATTTACCATTTGTCCTGGCTACTATAAATCTCAGAACACATTTCAGCCTAGCAGGCTTTTTTGTATTTTCATATCATCACTCGGTTCTTTCTGGCTTGTTCATGGATTTATTATTTTCTCGAATGTTATGGAAGATAACTATTTGAATATCTTTTACCACAATCACACTAAAGACCATCTATGTTTTTTTTCCTACTTGGCCTTTGCATTTCTTTTGTATCTATTTGCTATATTATGCAGAAAAATACTATAGATTTTTTCATACATTCAAATTTTTCATAATGTTTCTCATTGGAAAATGGAGAAATCTATGAATCTTGTTCTTTTCCTTGACTGAAAGAGGTCAACTGTAACAAGACAATTTTAATTAAATTATTATACTGTTTAGCAGCTCCTTGAGCATTAAAAGATATAAGAAGGTATATGAGAAGAATATATCCCTATAATCCACTTTTAGTTTTTCTGATTTTTTCAGCTTTTATTTGAAAAATTTCTGGTTTTGTAGTGACATAATCAGGGTTTGAATCCCAGTCTATGATTTTTAGTTCTGTGACCTTGGATGAGTTACTTAATCTCTCTCTGAACCTTAGTTTTCTTGTCTAAAGTAATAATCACCTTATAGAGATTAGAGATTTTATCCATTTTCTTGGGCTGCTGTAACAAAATACCACATGCTGGTGGCCTAAACAACAGGAAGTTAGTGCCTCTCAGGTCTAGTGGCTAAAAGTCCAACATCAAGGTGTCAGCAGAACTGGCTCCCTCTGAGAGCTAGGAGGGAGGTTACAGCACTTTTCCTCGCTTTAGTTGGTTTGCTGGCAATCTTGGCCATTCCGTGGCCTGTAGAAACATCATCCTGATCTACGCCTTCGTTGTCACATGCCCTTCTTTCTATGTGCATGTCTCTTGTATCCAGATTTTCTCTCTTTATGAGGATACCAGTCATAATGGATTACGATCAAACTTGATTATAACCAACTCTACCACAACCCTGTTTCCAAATAAAGCAACATTCTGAGGTTCTGGGGGTTAGGAATTCAAAGTAAATTTTTGTGGGACACATTTAAACCCCTAACAGAGCTGTAGATTAGACAGAAACATTTTTAACTTAATAAGTAATATATAATTATCATCACCATCTTTATAACAGCTAAAATATACAGACACTCTGCTTGTGTTAATTCTTACTACCCAATTAGGCAAATGTGGAATTATCCCACTTGCCAATAGTAAATTTGGGATCAAAGAAGATAAAAAGATTCAGTAACTAGCATTGGGTCATAAGGTTAGTAAATGGCTAAGCAGAATTTAAATTGGGGCACTGTAGATACTTCTAAGCACCATTATCTGTCCAATTAATAATTTGCTAATATAATAGTTTTAGTGCCTCTTAAGTTTTTTTGTCCACAAGGAGTTCAATAAATGAATTGCAGCAGGAAATGCAGGGTGTCATTTACTCATCTTTATTTAAGGATTATGTATAATTTACTCCTGCAGTACATGAGGTGGCTATTAGATTATCCCAGTACAAAAATGTGTTAAGCCATTTAGATGTAAAAAAATAAGTTTACCTGAAAGAAGTAGAAAGAATACCTTTTTTTATAGAAGATTATTATACTCGATCACTAATTGTTTTCTAACTTTTCTAACCACAGATTTAAACATAGAAACCTATAATATTTCACAACTTTCTTTTCTTATGGCAGGATGGTTTAGCTATCTAAGAAACCGAATAATTTCTGGAAATAAATTCAGACAAAATATATGAATCCTTGGGAGTCAGGGGAATGCTTATAGTCAAGAGCACCAGATAACAGACAGTAATGTCTCTGTCACAATTTATTGAAAGATATAGAACTAATAAATAGATCTTTTTTAAAAATGTTCTGTATTACCAGCAGAACATAATATAACATACATCATAGCTCAGTGAAGGCAGTATAATGACAGGGGCAGTTGCATTAATGTGATCCAGGGACTCTGAACTTAGAAAAATCTAGATGAATGAATCACAAATGTATTAGAATAGTTGTTTCCAATTTCCTTTAGCCATTTTATACATTAAGGTATTTCCAAGAACCTTTCATAATAGTTGTGCTTTTAATACCTATTGATTGAGAAGATGTATAATGACATAATGACTTGTGCCTGACACGATCAATAGGCTAAGAAAACCTTCCAAAATAGCACAAGAATTTTATCTGTTCTCTTGGCTTAATTAACAAAGGCCATTTGATGTTAGTGGATAACTGCCAACTACAATGATGTTGGACCCTGATATAATGAGTGCTGAGCTATTCCTTTTCTTGTTGCTGACTAGCTAATTCTTAGGATCATTGTTAGGCAAAAACATAAACCATTATGAGATATTTTAAGGAGGCTATATAAAATTAAAAACTTGATTATTTTCACTGCTATTTTATCTTTCTGTGAAAATTTACTGATTGACAATGTGCATGAGTTTCTCAAGGGTATTTTAATTTCCTATTTACAGATATAAATGTGTTCTATATCTGAAATGTATTCATTTCATTTTGGTAACTTTAATTCCCTGACACTACTATTTCTTATTTTTGTTTAAAATCAGATTCTTGAGGAACAGTATTTAGTAACAAAGTGAGATTAAGAGGGGAATTACCATTTTTTTTCTTATTTAAGTTTACTGTCATCCATATTAATATCAATAGAGGATTGATATAAATATAAAACTTAGTATATTTCTGATAATATAGAAAAACAAAATGATCTATTTTATAGTCAGTATTTCCTCTTAATTACAAATATTATAGTATACGTAGTTGAAAATATTCAGTAATCTTTAGTTTTAAATGTGAAAAGATTTTTGTTAAAATAATTATTTTCATGACATATGAGTTGATGTTCTAAATTTTCCATACCCTTAATTTCTGGCATTCTAGTCATTTTATTTTTTAAATACATTTTTAATTTCAGAGAAGAAGGGAAAGGGAGAGAGAGATAGAAACATCAGTAATGAGAGAGAATCACTGATTGGCTGCCCCATGCACACCCCTCACTGGGGATTAAGCCTGCAACACAGGTATGTGCCCTTATCAGAAATCAAACCTGTAACCCTTTGGTCTGCAGGCTGATGCTCTATCCACTGAGCCAAACCAGCCAGGGCACATTTTAGTCATTTTCAACTAGTTCACCTTGAAAATGGCCATTTACAAGGGAAGTACTTATTGTGTTCTAGAAAAAGATCTCCACTATTAGGTTGCACATTTGAAAAGGATGTCTACTTCTGATATAGTTTTATTTTATAGATAGTCATAATTAAATCATTCGGTAACTATACATTTTATAAAACTGCAAATACGACTCTGATAAAGAAATATAATAAATTATATATTAAATTGAATGCACTGAAATAAATGTTGTTTAATATTCATGCTAATTAGAGGCATTCTAGATCTGTAAGTCATTTTTTTCTGAACTTACTTTAGAGAACATATTTGGCTTCTAATTCTTCTATACACTTAATAGATTTTGGGAAAAGTCTACTGATTTATATATGTGTATCTTAATAATATAGGTCTTTGGAAGGAAAATAATCATATACATTTACAACTAATTACTAATGAGTATTATCAATTTTAAATACTTTTAAGAAGGTAATTCTACTACAAATTCTGGGCATTGTAAAATTGTTATAATATAAAAATATGGCATTTAGAGACATTGATCTTTAGCTTCCCAGAACTTTAAAAATCATTAGAATAAGTCAACAGGCTGTCTATGTCAGCAAACCAAAAAAATACTGACTTCCAATAGCCAAAATTATGAGCCCAATTTAAATGATTTCTCTAAATAGTTTAAACAATGAGTTAAAGAGCTCTGGATGTAAATACAACTGTAATAAAGTTTAACTTTTTTTATTGATATTTAATGACAATTGAGAGTAAGATTTGTGCAGGTGCTTGTGTATTAAGTGCTTATTTTGTCAGTAACATATTTGTGGCACTTACAATCGGACTCCTTGTTTTGAATTTTGTTTTACTATCACTATAAGTCTGACTTGCTTTCATTGTTGTTGTTGTTTTAAATCATTTATCAATATGTTAGGTACATACATTTGGAAATATGTACCTTATTAAAGTACTAGATATTTTAGTAATCCTGGGCTTTCTAGTCTCTTTGGTAATATTTCATATTTATAAATGGCTATATGAAATGGTTGTTTAGCCATTTCACATATGATCATCTTTTTCTCCTTAGGTATATGCCCTACATTTTGCTCAACTATTGATCTCTTCTAACATTATCAGCATTTCAGATGACATGTAGATTTTTTTTCTTATTTATTTACATCTCTGTCTTTGAGTTGACTTTACATATTTATATAAAGTATAATAGTACTATTGCTCAAATACTTTACATTTATCAATGAGATTATAATATTATTTTAGGTAATTGATAGCTCACATTCATATTTCCTTTTGGATATTAAGTAAATTAAGAAGAATATAACATTGATAACACTTTACAGAACATAAACATTTCTTACATATAATTTTAAAGAAAAATTTGTATTTCTACTTTTGTTTCCTCTTTTTACATCTAAATTATAAATTTAGTTTATGGCCAATAGTAATACTTTTCTCTTTTTAATATGGAATAATTGCATGTAAGTTTCATTTGCTCATGAGTTACTCTGAAATTCAGATTGATTTTCCCATGTTCAGGTAATTGGTGAGGTAAATGCTACAACACAGAAAAGCTCTTAAACTAAATAGATACGGCAAACAAGAAGTGAATGCTAGTAAGTTTGAGGTATAAAGACTACGAGAGCAATAAAAATGATACATATATGTGTGTGTAACAAGGCATAAAACACAAATATTAACATTTCTTAATGAGAACCTCTGTAGCCACAATATTTGGTATAAAATTACAATGGACAGATGATGAAGCATTCCCTGCGTTTCTAAGCACAGAAACTAAATGTGACAGTTTGGAATCCCCTAATGTGTTTTTTTATGTACCTATCTTATCATCATTAGGACAAATGCGTTGGGGGAATATAGAAACGAATCTATTCATTTCACAGCTTTTCTCTTTCCCATTGAAGCCTCAGCTTCATGGTGGTGGTTTCAGCTCTGAGTAAAGAACCTGGAAGCAATCCCTGCAGGTGACCCCCAGTTCCCCAAGAAAGTCTGAGTCGTGGCACCTGAAGGCCTTCATGCGCGTATACCCAGATTTAATAATAAAAAAGGTCTTGTAAAGCGCAGATCCATTTGCTGGGTTTCATCTGCAGGCACATTGAGCCCCATACAGTATCTTAAAATCCATTTCAATGAATGTCATTATTTCCCAGTCGTTAAAAATGGAAAGGTTTTACCTACAAGGTTTATTATTGACACCTGTTGAAAAAAAGTCAGAAGCTCCAGCAAGGCTGGGCCCATATTTCAAAAGGCAGCAATTCCCTGGCTGAGCCTTAGCCAGTGCCTGCAGGTGGGCAGGGGCTCCCTGCCCTCTTTCATCTCCTGACCTGACACCTTTAGGCAATTGTTTCTACCACAAGTCTAAAACCCACTAAATTCAGTCACCTTCCAAATTTTTCCAAAGAAGGAGATGGTGGGAGCTGAGGAGGAGTTCCCCTTAAATATCAGGTTAAGGGACTTTCCATTAAGTCCTCTGGCCACTACTTACATTGCTTAGGAATAGAAGAGACAGTACACACCCTCTGAGACTTTGACATGCGTATTCGATTCATTATTTAGAAGGAGTGGGCTCCTAATAGAACCAAACAGCATTAGAGAATCGGGGGAAATTTGTGTCACTAAACAAGGATAAAACATGGAGGCCCACTGGGAATTTGTTCAAGACAAATTAAAAGCAGGAAAATAAACAGTTTAAGTAAGAAAAACTTAATTAGATTTCCAAGATGTTTTCAATCAATGTCACTTAACTTATTAGTAGAATTTGGTAGGGGGCGAATAAGTAACAAGCAGTTATGATCCTGAGAGCAGCCCTTTAATACTGTCTATGTTTTACATTTGTGCCAACACTCCCTTTTGGTTTGGTTTAAATCAGTTATTACAGGCTTTCTTTTCTTCCAGGATTTGTGGAAGTTTAGAGGAAGAAAAAAAAGGGATAAAACTAAAGAAAAGGAACTGATTATACACAGATGTGTGTGGTGTGTGTGTCTGTCTTTGTAGATTTAGGCTGAGAAGCCCTCTCATTACCTAAATGGTAGAATCCAGTCATAATTTTTCCACCTGTCTGATGGTTCTTGGTGTTCATTGTTGCTGCTTCCAGTGCTTTTGGCATTTACGTTAGAAGTAATACATTTGCTATTTGTTTTGCCCTTTGCCTATTTGTTTTTTATTTCCCTCTGTTTCTCCTTCTCTTTCTCTTGATCTTTTATCTTCTTTTGTCTCCACCTCTCAGTTTGAATGATTGTGTTTGGTCACCCACTGGGCAGATACTTTAAAAAAAAGAAAGAAAAAGATACGCTGTTATCCTGTTCAGAAAGTACATTCTTGGAGGCATTAAATTAATGAGTGTCTCAAGGCCTATGACACAAAAAGGAAGAGAAGATGATGAATGCAATTAGAAATATGAAGCACTATTGGTGGCCTTAAGCGTCAGCCTAAACATGAATGTGTGTGTTTGCTTGCACATGTACTCATAAACACCACACACACACAGACTCACAGGTTCACAGAGCATACAGTGGAATAAAATGATAATTAGAGATCCTAGAAACCATTCTGCTAGATCCCCCTAGACTTTAATCACTTTTTAAACAGAAGGCAGCTTTTAAACCTGAGACAGATGATTAAAATGTAGGTTGATAAGAAAATTAAATACATTTTATTTTACCAAAGACCTTCTTTCTTATGAAAATGGTTTGAGTATTATTTAAGAAATTGATTTTATACACCAATTTGCAAATTACATTATTTTTATATGTTTTTGGATGTTTATGCTTATTGGCCAAAAAAAAAAAAATGCTTCATATATTCTTTTCCCCTCTGGTATGAAGTATATGTTCTTAACTTTTATTAAATACACACTGAATTTTCATGTGAATTTGTAGAAATATGGACATCTCTCCAGCTGTCACACTTTGAAACATGCCACAATTGATCACAAAGGTTAATGGCCATCAGAGCATGAGCAGACACTGGCCAAGAACAATGTGAGGTTAGGTGTGCAAGTGGTGCCCGGAAGTACATTTAGCCTTGTGCATAACAGATAGAGGATCTGGTGGGAATCAGGGGTTAATTTAGACATTGGGGTTAGTTAACTTACTCTAATACAACATTTGAGTAAGGTGTTTTCAACTGGATAGATGTCTCATTCATTTTTACATCTGATACATATAGCTCTCTCAAATTGTTTATTGCATGGGTCACATGACTAAGAAAGAATCTTGGAAAACCTCTATTAAATTACTCTCTGATAATAAGTGTATTCTGTAAACTTTGACATTTATGTAGTAATTTAGCTTCTTCTCACTGTGGACAATATTAAGTTTATATTAGGTCTAGCGTGTGAAGTCATTTAGGAATTAGAAGCAATTATTTGTAAGTGATAGCTTTTTATCTCTCTTTTTTTTAAAAGTCTTTCTTAAAATGTAGGTTGATAAGAAAAAAAAAAAAAGTCAAGTGATTGTGGTTGCCTGTAGGTTTGTTAATATAGTGAAGGTGGAATCTTATAAACCTAATTGAAAATAGCTTTGAAAGGTAAATGCAATGCTCGAGAATAAATGTCCATTTACTTGCAAAATAGCAATAACTTTTATGTATTTAGCACTCGTTACGATTTAGGCAATATTTATTGCAAGGGCTTTATATATAAATCATCTCTTGGATTATGTGCATCCATATTATGAAGTAAGTAATTGTATTATTTGTAAAATTGAATTCAGAGACTAATATATTCTGCATCTGGTATAAATATTATAAAGAACAAGGACAGTGTTCATAATATTGTTCTTATTCCTTGAAGGAGGAAAATGACCTTTCTATACATGTTTACCTGGACATTGTAAGGGACCTAGCACTCCATTAAGCTGTTACAGGTGGACTCCTTTTGAAGGTTTAAGCCAGTGGTCGGCAAACTCATTAGTCAACAGAGCCAAATGTCAACAGTACAACAATCGAAATTTCTTTTGAGAGCCAAATTTTTTAAACTTAAACTTCTTCTAATGCCACTGCTTCAAAATAGGCTCATCCAGGCTGTGGTATTTTATGGAAGAGCCACACTCCAGGGGCCAAAGAGCCACATGTGGCTTGCGAGCCGCAGTTTGCTGACCACGAGTTTAAGCAAATGCACTAATGAAAGAACTAATGACTATTGATGCTGATGGTTACCTCAACCCTTTGCCTCCTGTTTTTAGTACCAGGGCAACCACTCAATTTCAAAGCAGAACCCGAGTCTGAAACGAGTATTTTGCTCTCCTGGACACCTCCACGTTCGGACACCATCGCC
The DNA here is from genome assembly GCF_964339955.1 of Pipistrellus hanaki. Classification (NCBI taxonomy): domain Eukaryota; kingdom Metazoa; phylum Chordata; class Mammalia; order Chiroptera; family Vespertilionidae; genus Pipistrellus; species Pipistrellus hanaki. Next base: position 46,506,069 of record NC_140513.1, on the reverse strand, counting down.
AACTATGAGCTGGTCTACAAAGACGGGGAGCCTGGAGAGGAGGTAGGACCTGGCTGCTGGCCTCGGTAATCAGTCACTGCCCGAGGCACTGCTCCACCTTGAGTGCTTACCCACGTCTGTAAGCAGGTCAGGTACCCACAGAGGTCCTTGGTAGAAAAGATTTCTGCATCAAAAGAGTCACTTGACCAAAAAAGTAGAAAGGGTATTTGGAGACTTGCTGGTTGGAGGGGCCAAACAAAACAGCTGTTGCCCAATTGGAACAGTTTTCTACTCAAGTTTCCATGTTATTTACGGAAGTGTGAGGTTATAAAATAATGTAACCCATGAGACTTGGGGCCTTGCTTTTTTTCTCTTCGGCATTAAAGTACTTAAGTCACTTACGTAGACTTACAACTAAGTAAGTTCCACGGCTTTGAATAGGTGAATTTGTTCAAACGGCTTTTAGAGAAAGATGCCCCAAAGCAACTGTTGATGTGTATGCCAAAAATTATGATATGAAAGTGAGCATATATAAAGCTTGAGGATGTTATGCAAAAAAAATAGCAGTAGATTGTAGAAAGCGGGATATTGTTGATAGTCACTGAGAATCAAAAATCAAAATAATTAATATATTAACAGGCAGTGTTCAAAGGGTTTCACATATATTAACTTATTTAATCCTCACCACAGTGCTATGGGTCAGTCTCTCATATGAATCTGTTTCACATAACAACACAATGGAGGTGTAGAAAGAAGTTAAATACTTATCTCAAAGGTTCCTGCTACTGAGTGGAAGAAACAGAATTTTAAATCTAAGCAGTCAGTTACCAAAATGTTCCTTAATCACTAGGTTACACTGCATCTTGGTTGCACTTTGAATACACTGTAGAAATCAGTTATTAAGATACAACTAACATTTCCAGAAAGTGAATCTATTAAGGTAATGGATATGCGTCTTTTGCTAATATAAATTCCAACAGGGAACATTTAGACAAACTGTTAGTAAAACTATATATGAAAACTCAATCCACACGAGCCATTGTATTTTAACTCCTAACATTCTTTACCTTAAAAAGATCTTCACAAAGCTAAACGGCCCCTAAGATCTAACAGGGAATACCGTTTTTAAATACTCACCTACTAAGTAAACTACTATCAGTTCACTTGTTGGCCACCATTTGTATGCTATCATAAATTATTTTTTACTGTAAACTTCTATTTTATGACATCTGTTTAAATTGAGCAGAATCTCCACAGACCAGGTTCTAAATGCAATGCCTTTAGATTTAGCTAACAAAGCCAACATGAATTAATCACTTGAAAAGTTATGTAATTTATATGCAGATATAACTTAAAATACTCATAACGATATCTGGGTTCAGCAAGATACAAATCAGCATTAAATTATTTGAAATCGTAACCTACTGCTCAACTGAGAAATAGTGTAAAAACAGCAAAGACAGTGGCCATTTTTTTTAATTCTTTGGTGCTTGAATGTTGGCACACCTACTCTGACTTAAAATTGTTTATTGAGGGAAGACTTTTTCCCTTGTTGTTTGGTATATCTACAATTTTAAAATCCTTTGTATTTGTAAGGCAGAACACCCTAGGGATGTTTTTTTCTGGCTTTATACTTGAATTTCTCTTGAATGATTTCTGTTTGGGTGAACAGCAAGCGGTATTTTATAAAAAGCCTAAGATTATTTATGCCATATTAGATTACATTTTAGTATGTATTTTAAGGTTTACTACAGGCTAATGTTCAATCTGTGATTGATTACCCATAGACAGGTGCATTTTTGCTAAAATGCACAGGCAAATTTCAAGCATGAATAGAAATTATAACTTTATTTTAATCCTGGCCCATGGATATTTTTCCATTGATTTTTTTAGAGAAAGTTTAGGGGAGAAAGGTGGGGGAGAACAGAGAGAGAGAGAGAGAGAGAGAGAGAGAGAGAGAGAGAGAAATATCGATGTGAGAGAGTATTAGAGAGAGAGAGAGAGAGAGAGAGAGAGAGAGAGAGAGAGAGAAATATCGATGTGAGAGAGTCTTTGGTTGCCTCCTGCACATGCCCCAGCTGAGGCTGGGGATAAAGCCTGCAACTGAGCTATGTGCCCTTGACCAGCAATTGAATCTGTGTCCACGCTCTAACCACAGAGCCAAACCAGCCAGGGCAGAAATTATAATATTTGATTAAAGAAATATTATTGCAGAAGTCCTTTATGATGTTAAAAATTACAGAAAAACTGATATTTTTTTCTAGCTGCAGACTTACTATTCCCAAAGAAAAGAAATTAAAAAAAAAAGTGGGGGGGGGCGCTGTAAGAGATCAACCGAAAGACTTGTATGCATGCATATAAACATAACCAATGGATACAAGACACAGCGCGGGGGGGGGGGGGGGGGGGGGGGAGGGCAGGTGAAGGCATATGCGAGGGGGGGGCGGGTAAGAGAGGCTGGGTGGAGTTCAAGGGGGGAAAAAGGAGACATATGTACTACTATTTGTAATGCTTCAAACAATAAAAAAAATTTAAAAATAAGTATCCTAGATTTCATATAAATGATCCAGCTTTCTTTAGTAACTGACATCTGATTTTTATCCCATCAGACCTTGGCAATTTTAGTTATCTGTTATAGCAATCTCTGGAAAACTGCGTATCAGTTTCTGTTGTTACTTTTGGCCACATATTCTTTGCCCCCGTTTAGATTACAGAAACTCAGGGCACATGAGCTAGCTAGGCCTCTCTTCAGGTGTACCACACATGTTGGGCCTCCTGGGCTGTCAGTCTCTATTGTGGGCTAAGTTACAGCAACACCCCTGCCGTAAAGGTAGAACACACCTGTCGGTGATGGCTTCTCCATCTCCCCTTCATCCAATGCATTTGGAGAGCTGTATCATCATCGTAAAGGCCCCTGGCTTACCCTCATTCCAGTTGCCTTATTTACTGTAGAAACTTGCCTTTGAGATGCTGATATTTTCATTATGCAGTTTCCCTAGTAGAGTTCTTGATACTCTGCTGCTTCTGTGTGTTGCCCCCATGAAGATGACCACGTTCTCTTATTACTTATCTACAGCAACGGATTACCATCGAGCCAGGGACGTCTTACCGACTGCAAGGGCTGAAACCAAACAGCTTGTACTACTTCCGTCTGGCGGCACGCTCTCCTCAAGGCCTGGGTGCTTCCACAGCTGAAATATCAGCTAGAACCATGCAGTCAAGTAGGTGTCTCTCTTTACTTCCTTCCTGCCCTTTTTTTTCACTAGGAAGTGTTGCTGGGTTTTACCCCCACCAGCAATCAGAGCTGCTGATTACTATGCTTACTAGTCAGTAGTCTCTATGCTAGCAAGCTTCCAACGTTGGGGATTAGAGTACAGCCGTGAGCTATGTTTTCAAGTTCAGTCCAAAATAGCAGATCCCTTCCTAAACTGAAAGACTTGAAGAAATGGAGAGATGAGAAAAGTGGCTGGGAGATGTTAGATCAAGCCCCATTTAATGAATTACAAGGCTGTAAAGCAAAATTTGGGCTGAGAACACTGCATAATAATCAGAGGAAGGCTTAGCAAACTAAAGAGGCAGCAAAAGACCAAAGTGTGTTATCTTTTTCTAAGCACGCAGGTTTTAGCTTTGTTAGCAAATAACTTCATTTCACGTACTTGTTCTTACTCAGAGAAAAAGCTGAACTCTTGTGACTTAGTTTGTTATTAACTCTGCAAGTAGTACTTGTGAAAATTTGGAACATTCACAGCAAATCTGTATCTGGACCAATTTAGGAACAATGGAATAATCACAAGTACATTTGCAATCCTAAATTCTATTTTGCTTCTTCAGGTTCATTTCTTTTTGGAACTGTTACTTTAAGAATAGTTGTGATTATCACAGTATGGGTTCATAGTGTCCAGGGCAGATTGTTAATATTGTTTTTTTGCAAAGACTTATATGGGAGATAGTATTCTAAGAGACCAAACTTTCCACGGGAAACAATCTGCTCTTTATTAATATGTTTCTATAATTAGTCTATTAAACAACCATTTACCTTGAGTTGAATTGTCTTATAGAGTTATTTATTATATTTTTTGATAGTTTATAAGTGATTTTGATATAGTGACATGCAATAGATAAGAATAATACAAATGTATTAAATTTTGTAAAGAGGGTGCTATATTGACTTAATTTTAGGTCTATCAACAAACAAAATTTATACATCTTGAAATATAAATTTTCTTCCATATAAGCACGTCTTTCATATTTCATTCTTCTATAGAAACCTGGCATCTTGCAGGGTTTTTAAAATAATAAAAATCATATTCTTTCTCAAAACATCATAATTCATATGAAAAGTATTAGGATCCTATGCTCAATTGATTAGTGATTATACCTTATTCCCATAAAATTGTCCTTCTCTTCAAATCCAAAGCATGTATGTAAAGGCAGGTTTGTATGTCTGCTTTGAATTCCAGCCAGGCTAATCAGATATTTAATGAAAAGGAATGTGATCATGCTCAAAGATTGTATTTTACAAATGACTTTTTGGCATACATACATACATACTTATATAGGGACAAAATAGACTTTTTAAAACTACACAAAAAGCTTATATTTTCTTTATTAAAAATAATAGCTTCAAATGGTATTGACTGTAGTCAAAGAATAGAAGGTCTGAAGGTGGCAATGTCATGAAAACCAAATCAGCTTTTTAAAAAGAGTTACAAATGAGTCCTTGCTGTAACATGAATAACTCCATTTATTATGAATGATGATGGTGCCTTTAAAATAGTTGTATAATTTGAAATATAAGTTCCTGTAGTCAGAATCAATAAGAGTGATGTTCTAGTGATTTTACAAATCTTACTTTACAATTACAAGCCGTTCAATGAGGATTTTCTTTGTGTCAGTACAGGGAGCTTTCTCTTTGGATTGTCCCTAATGAAAAATACAAGACATGCAAAGGCTGATAATCCTCCAAACGATTCAGTAGATGTGGCACGACATAAGATTAAGACCCACAGTGTCAAATTACTGCTTGTACATATTGCAAATCAAACATTTAGAAATGATTTACTCATTAATTGTACCACAGATACTGCCTTAAAATATGTATGTATTTATGCATGTCTTATCCCGATTGTTTGTTTGTTTTTAGGAACATATGTTATTAACTTTAAAAATAATTTTGGATCACATCTGTATTGGTCTTTATTGCTTTTTAATTTTTTTCAAGTGATGCTATGTTTGATTAATGTCATGGAAAATTAATTGCTCAGAAGGTGACCAGTTTATTTTTAAGTGGGCAGTAAGAAAGTTTATCTTGTCACTCCTTTTGTCAACCCTATTTTATATGAATAATTATATAGAAAATGAAAGGAATTCATGTACAAAGTGAAAGCTAAGTCATACCTTTTCCAGATGTTCCTCAGGTTTTTAAGCAGTTCTTTTTAATGGCTGTGTTATTGACATTTTGTAAGAGATAGATGATGGTTATTGATTTTACCAAAATTTGCTGGTGGAATCTAATTCTTCACTAGCAACGGTGTCTCACGCAGAGTTATAATTTTTTAAAAAGCTGAAAGCTGATGTAGGGTAAGTACGAGTTACAGTCAGAACCAACAAGCCTGACATTGCTCTCGGGTAGGTAAACCTTGGACTACGCCTTTTCCCCCTTTATCAATTCTGCATGCTCACTGTACATGGGCTGTGATCGATGTTAGGCTAATGCCTTTCATTCAAACCGGTCCGGCACAATCCGATTTCTAGATAGTCAGAGGGAACCCGTTTATGTTCGCTGGGCTTTTATTTCTTCCCTTTTAAAATAACTGGAATTGTGGAGGGGTGTCTCGTAGTGATTGCAGTTTTTCACACTAAAGAATGCTCTCACAAATGAATGCTGTATGGGAATTGCCTTCATTCTAGAATGTAGAAATGAACGCTTGAAACAGCATCTGTGAAGCCCCATCAAGATGCTCCTTAATATAACCTGCAGTATTTGCAGCTTTTTCTGACGCTGGGTAATCCATACAGTAGGGCCGGGGAATTCTGAGGGATTGGTTTAGAAGAAGAATTTAAACTGCAGGTAGGTAACTTTGTTGGAGGCTCTATTATCTCAAGGTTTCATGTTCACATATTCCCCCCACTCATTATTTAACATTTGTTTCTGGTCATTTATTCATATTTTTCTTTTGGTTTGTTCATGTGACTAAGCCAAGGCACATCATTTATTTATTTTTTAATTTATTTTAAGTTTCAAAGCCTTGTTTTTGTTTCGTTGCCCTTACTGTTCGTTTATTTATTTTGCCTTTTCTTTTGTTTTATCATTTTTCTTTTTCCAACCACTCCTGTCCTCTCACTCAAACCCTCCTTTAACTCACTACCAACATAAGAGCCGTCAGCTCCTCCTCAAGACATTAGTTGCACCAGCCCAAGTTCCACTAGCATTTTGGTAAGTTGGCAACCTCCGCCGGTGGAAAAACAGAATGGCATTATCACCGAATACTCCATCAAGTACACCGCAGTGGATGGAGAAGATGACAAGCCTCACGAGATTTTGGGAATTCCTTCGGACACTACCCACTACCTTTTGGAACAGCTGGAAAAATGGACTGAGTACCGGATCACTGTGACAGCCCACACAGACGTCGGCCCCGGCCCCGAGAGCTTGTCCATGTTGATTCGAACCGATGAAGATGGTATGTTGCCTCTGCTACGCCCGTTTGCTCCCTTCCGACACAATCTCGGTCTGCTGTCTTTTGATAGGCTAACAATATCCCGTTTTTTCTCTGCTCATCTTTTTTACCTGGCATCACTCTTAACGTCCTTTTTTGCCAAAGACCTATCTTTGTTACAGCCTGGGATTTATTTATTTTTTTAATTTTTTTGATTTTTATTTTTTTGCTTTCAATCTGAACAGAGTAATTTGCTTCCCTTTAAATGGACAGCTGGCTCCTATGACCTTGCAATTCAGGCTCTTCCTCTGTACCTGCATCTAAAGTCTTCTGCATTTTCCTTGGCTTTTTTTTTTTTTTTGTAGCCATTTCTTTTACATTTGGAAGTTAACTTTTTTAAAAACTGCCTTCTTGTCTTCTTGTTGCCTTTTGTCTTGCATATTTCAGAAGCACTGATGCTCCGCATTTTAAGTTTTTTGGCATGTGTTCTATGGAATACCTTTGAGATGAGAAAAAAAGAAGAAAATCCATGTAATCAAGAATCTTTTTTGTTTTCTGCTAAAAAGAAACCTTAAAAAAAAAAACACACACAGCAATCAACAACCAGTTTTTGTTATTATTTCAATGCTATACCTCTTTGTGCTTTAATGCTTTGAATCTCAAAGCATCTTCCTTGGCTTTTGTACATTTTTTACATGTTTTTCTATTTCTCTGATACTCTTTTTTTTTTTTCTTCCATACTTTTTTTTTTTTGGCATCGGTCATGTTTTTTGATCTTTTCTTAAAAGGTAGAGCAGATTTGGTTGAGCATTTTCATTGGTTGAAAATGTTTGTATTCCACAAAGGAGACATAGCGGGTCTGCCCATTTTTTTAAAAAAAAAAAACAAAAAAAAAACAAAAACCTAAGTAAAGAAAATGCTGTGACTGGGTGGGGCAAGTGCCTATAATTTTATCCGGTGATGTTGTTCCAGTTCCTAGTGGTCCTCCTCGCAAAGTCGAGGTAGAGGCTGTCAACTCAACATCAGTTAAAGTCACCTGGCGCTCACCCGTGCCCAGCAAACAGCATGGCCAGATCCGAGGCTACCAGGTGCATTATGTGAAGATGGAGAATGGGGAGCCCAAGGGCCAGCCCATGCTGAAGGATGTCATGCTGGCTGATGCGCAGGTGAGGCCCTGTTTCCGTACCTGTTTTTCTATGATTTTACTTAAGTCTGACTCTTGACATGGGCCCCGTTTTGATTTTCTTTACATCTTAAAAGTCTCATACAGAATCCTGTACACAGTGTGCATGCACCTTCTAATCAGAGTTGCCGTCAAGTGAGAAAACAAATTGGAGTGAAATGACACATCCGATTAAAAACATGTTAACTGTTTCCTTCAAATGCAGGTACTCAGCCCTCTGTAGCTGCGTCTGAGTTTGCCTTTCTGACCTCAAACTAGATTTAATCAAATCAAGGGGAAGAATTCTGAGAAGTGGTTTTGCTGATAGCATCTACTCTCTACTGTATTAAAACTACTTAGAATTCAGTTGACCTAATTTCTAAATATATGAGCTCTCCCGTTGAAGAAGACATTCTTTTTCGGGAAAGGTATCCTGATAGTATATTATTTATAACTTCTTTATTAAATTACATATTTGGTGAAAAGAATCGTTTTATTTCCCCGAAAATGAGAATAATGACCATGATAAAAATGAGAGTTTCCCAGGGACTAAATGGGATCCTTACGTTGAGCCAAGTTAGGAAAAGTATTAGTTGAGTATGTGAGAAATTGATCCTAAGGCAGTTGTTTATAACTATATAGTCATAACTTTGTTTTGTGATCAGTTTAAAACAACATTAATTTGTCCATAAATTAGTAGTGATTCAAAAATAGTACCATAAAATCCATATGTCATTTTTTTTTTTCTTAAAGGGAGAGAAAGATTTCAATCAATGACTACAATTATGGGGATTATACATACCCCATGGACTAGTCAGCAGTCACCAACCTTTTAAGACATCACGGACCACCAGTGGTCCATGGGCCACCGGTTGGTACCGCTGGACTAGCTTATTTATGTTTGTTCCAAGATTGATGGGATATGAAAAATCGGTAGCTGGGCATGGCAGTGGCTGATATTTCTGAAAACTTTAAACATTTCTGTCTTGGCCTGTGTAGCTCAGTTAGTTAAGTATCATACAGTGCATCAAAAGGTTGTTGGTTCAATTCTTGATGGATGTTTTGCTCTCATATCAGATCTATGTTTTCCTCTCCCTCCCTTCCTCTCTCTCCCTCTACTTTCCTCTCCCTCAAAATCAATTAAAAAATAAATCTAAAATAATTTTACACATTTCAGTAGAAAATCCCTGCTTTTATATGAAAGTGAGAAAAAGTATGAACCAGGTTTCCAAACTTTGCATCTTTGCCTCAATGAGAAGAAGAGGGCAAATAAATAGCCCTGTGGCTCTGAGGGAATTATTTAACCCAGGTCTCAACATAATCAACTCACAAAGATTCTTATATTTGCATCAGTCTTGAGATATCCTACCCAAAGGAACTAGATTAGTGACTAACTTCTCAACCTTGAAACCAGTTATCTGGTTTTGGTTCGGAGGTCAGTTCTGTAAATAGGGTTGGAGCTTCATAGTGTCCCTGAGATCTGGGAAAGGGCCATTGGCTTGCTTTTTCAACTTTTTTATTTGTGCTGCCTGTAAAATAGAGCACTCTCATAATAAGAAATAAAGCCATCGGTACTTATTTTTACTTTGTAAGTCTGCTTCCATGTTCTTCTGTTCTTAGATAATATTACCTTATAGAACTGTAGTTCTGTTACTCTTTCCATTGAGAAAGTGATAGGTAGTGGAATCATATAATACAAAATTGCCTTAAACGTCAGTCAATCTCCTTTTTTTCTGCTCTTCTACTTGGCTTTTCTTTATTAAGTAGCTGATTTTCCTTGTGTATCCCCCCTTTTTTCTGCTCATCTCATATTTTCTCTTTAAATATTCACTGAATTGTCATACATCTTATAGGACTTCACTAGGATCATAGGATTTCAGTATTGACGAGAGGTGTTAATCTTAATAGTGACTTGAATTCACTATGTAACTTAAAGAAAAAGTCAAAATAAATGTCACAACGTAGTGTGCAGTAGCTTTTTGTTATGCCTTCTTAATTTATCCCAATGGAAAATTTGGAAAATGGGCAGTTTTAGTGGTAGCAACACAGAGCATTTTACTTCAATTGGGAATGAAGGTGGCAGCATAATGCACTTAAACTCTTTGGAATTTGATTGTGTACACTGTTCCAATTGCTTTTATTTTTCTTTTCTTAAATCTAATAAGGACACCATTACCTTTATCAGGCTACAAATTTCTCTTCATTTCTTTTTATTTTGTTTCTCCCTCCCCAACCTTCTTAATCTCAATCAGTGGGAATTTGATGATACTACTGAACATGTGAGTAATTTTTTACTGCGTTTGTCAAAACACATGATAAATGCTTTTTTTCCCCCCTGATACTCCTCTTTCATGTATTTGTGATATGTCACCACTGTTTGACTGCATGAACTAACCAATTATTTTTAAATTACCTTTACTCCCTTATCCTTTATATTTTGGTTTGGTTTGTGACATTGGCATGGGGTTACTGGTTGCAAAAGAAATATCATGAGCTCATCTTGTTTTTGTGGCTGCTACTAACTCTGCCGTGTGACATAGAGGAGGCACGCTTAAGTGGCAGTATCATGGACTCAATCTGTCAAGTTGTTTATTTATTGTAGGCCGCTCATAAATCCGACTCAGTGGATCACATCAGGTGGATCTGGCACCAATTAAATCTATACAACTCTCTGTTGTATCCATACAAGTTTCATTAAACTTGAATGAGTCATGGCAAGAAGTAAAATGTTATCCCACTGAGGGAAGATTTTTAAAAAAAGAATTGATTGAGTAGATTATGTTATTTATTGAGATCTTATTCAATATATGGTACAGTAGGGGATACAAGATGTGGCACTTGCCTCTGAAGTGCTTATAGTCTAGGTGGCTAGGAAGGATGTAAAGATTAGGAAAGTTTCAGAAAATACAATATACATAATGACATCAAGCAATGTGTAATTAATTAGTAAATGAGTGACAATATCAGTAAGTGCTGGACATTTAGAAACACTAGACCAGACGGTGGAAGAGGTCCTGAAAATTTAGTTGAGAACTTAAAGGATGAGCAGGGATTGAAGAGGTGAAAGTGTGTGTGTGTGTGTGTGTGTGTGTGTGTGTGTGTGTGTATGTGTACCCGAACACTATAGAGTTGGAGGCAGGAACATATTTTTTAAAGGTGAGCAGATTGAGGCAGTCACAAGTGTGATATAGTCAGGTGACAGTGAGTTTTCCAATTTGACAGAAATCAAGGGTTCTGGTTAGTAAGTTATGCTAAATATAGCCAAAAAATCAATCTTGGTACAACATTGAAAAATCAACAGCGTAGCATTGTTTGATAAACTTCTTTGACCATGTCCCATAGTAAGAAATGCATTATATGTCATCACCCATGCATATGTTTAAAATAAAAGTTTCAAAACACTGTCTTACCTTTAAATATATATAAACTTTAATAGTTTGCATTCAAGTATATTCTGTTTCTGTTTTTCAATGTGGTCACGACTAACTAAATTGATTTCACATCTTACTCAGTGGGTCATTACCTGCAGACCTAGTGGAGAGATTAGAAAGAAAGAAGATAGTAGACAAGGAAACAGGTAGCAAGAGCTCTTTCGCTAACATAGTCACGCAGGGATAGCAATTCAACAGAGTCCAGGCAACAGAAATGGTATAAGTGATGTTTCTGATCGACATTTTAAAGAATTGGCAAAAACTTGCTGTCTAGCTAAGAATTTGAGGAAGAAAAAAGAGGTCAAAGCATGGCCTTGAAGTTTTAAAGATGCTCCACCATTTGTTAAAATAAAGAAGCAAAAGGAGGAATCTGCTTCTGGGAATGATAGTTCAGCTTTAGTCCAGTGGAGCTTGAGGTCCCTGTGACAGCCCAGGGAAGCCGTCTGGCAGATGTGTGCAGTGTATGTCCACTAGAGGAAGTCAGGCCTAGAAATGGATTTGGATGAAGGCAGAAAAGCCTTAAGGTTTGAAAATGAATGCAGTTGTTTGTCGTTTTTTTCCCCCCTTTTTCTTTCTTTTTTTTGTTGTTGTGTTGTGTTGTGTTGTTTTGTTTTGTTTTGTTTTGAACAGAAGACCAGAGACTGTTACAGAACATCCAGTAATGGTAGCTTTTAGCAAGCAAAGGCAAGAAGTGGATGGGATAGGAAAAAAGACAGAGTGAGGAACTGGCCAGCCTAACCCTCAGAGGGTAGGAAGCCACCAGGAAGTACACCCTCAGCTTAGAGAGAGAAAATGCAACCTGAGAAGGTGTGATCCAGGCAGGCAGAGAGGTAGCCAGCTGAGATTGTAGGGCCACAGAGGGCCTGACCAACTTCAAATTGCATTGTTTACAATGTCCTGTCATATGGGCTGGAGGAAGGACACAAGTAGTTAACCTACTTATGTAATTGGGAAACTTGTACAAGGCTCAGAGGATATAAAATACTTGCCACAATTTGGCGGCAGGACCAAGCCTTGCTTCTTTTTGCCTCCCAGCCTTGCCTGCTTCCAGCAGCAATCCAGTAGTAGCATGTGAAGGGGGACGTTGAGAACAATAAGGTTGGCATTCACCCATCACGGTTTTGTGGCCTCGCTACTGTCTGCCACAGTTGAAAATGCCACTCTCGGGTGGTTTGCTTAGTTGTTATGTTCTCTGTAATGTTCGTGAAACCATTCCAAGTTCCTGAAAACAAAATTCCTCTCCCAAATTTAGTCCATTCATCTGGCAGGATAGTATTCCCAATGGCTCTTCAAGATGGAATCCGAAGTACTGGAATTTCCACACTGTTGACGCTGCTACTTTTTTGAGAAAAGCACATTGTAGAAGCTGTCATATTTGGGATCGTTGTCAACCATTGAGTTCTGTGGTGCCCATTACAGCCTTGCACAGAAAGGTCCCGCTGTCCTCCACACAATCCAACCCATTCGCTGAGCTCTCACTCACATTGTCTTCAGATGTGGGGAGCAATGGCATTGCACGTGTTCTTAAATTTATCACACTTCATTTGAAAACATAGCTGTACCAAAAACCTGGAAGGGTTGTGTTTTTTTTTATTATTCATTATTGCTCACCCTCTGTGTATCTCTAAAAATAATTCTAGGACAAATCAATAGTTCTGTGTAAAGAATCATGTAACCTCCAATTTGGACGAACCGTTCTCTGTCTAGTCTTAATAATCATCACAGCTTGGGGCCTTTACTAACACAAAAACAGAGTTTTAATAAATAATGTTGGTACTATTTAACATTTTCTAAACAGAGTTACTTGAACAATATTTGTGACATGGCAGAGCCAGTCCTTTCGTTTGGTTTTAGATTAGAAAATTATTCAGTCGAACAGAAGATTGTCCTGCGTATCTAGTGATTATTGTTCATAGCCTACATGATCAACCAGTGCTATGTTTCATGAGTCCCGAGAAACTGACCTCAATCTCAGGATGTCTAGGTCCAACAGATCAGCCATTTGGCAAGATGGGTCCCGGATGGTAAAACAGGCTGCGTTAGCATCAGCCCATCTGCAGTCATGGGGCCAGGCTGTAGGGGATGCCCATGGAGAACTGCTGGCAGAAATATAACCGCTAGTGTATGGATTGCTCCCTAGGAGCCAGCCGTAGTTCTCATCATGTACCTGATGTAGCACATTCAATCCTTGCGGTCTTGTTACTCATAACTTTCACATGAGAAACTGAGGCGCCGAGTTGAACTCACATACCTTGGATCACCAAGCTTATAAATGAGGGGAAGTGGGTTTAAATTCAAGAATTCAGGTGTTCTGTCTCCCAAGTTTTATGTTTTTAACTACTTTCCCTCAGAGCTGCCCTACGTGGGCTGACCCCACTTCAGTGTCAGCATGAAACCATCACCCCTAGCATGAGCTCCAGGCATGCAACTTCCAGTGCTTGGCATGGCTGCAGGGAATGCGGAAGCATGCAAAGAAACGCTAGCGGATGCCTTGATTTCCCCCCAGAGCATTGGGAGCATGTTTTGAGTGAGTGCCATTCTACTGTGTCATTTCAGGACATGATCATTTCTGGGCTGCAGCCTGAAACTTCCTACTCCCTCACCGTCACAGCCTACACCACCAAAGGAGACGGCGCTCGCAGCAAGCCCAAGCTGGTGTCCACCACCGGAGCAGGTAACCGATCTGTGCCGCTATGCACCTTGAACATGTTTGGGGAGACAGTAATGCTGATTTTCTAAGTGGGACGCGTGGCTTCTCACCCAGGGGGAAATTATATATATATATGTTTCAAAAGAAAAAAAAAAGAACATGGGAATATAATTTACCTAAATTAGTCAGTCCTTTAACAAATAGTTTTTGGAGCATCAATTATTTGCCAGGTACTTTTCCCATTACTGGGCCTACATCGGTCAGCAAAGCAGACTCTGCCCTCCTGTCATTTGTTTTCTGACCAGGGCTCAGTACAGAATAAAATGTCAGTAATAAAATGAGTGATAAACTGAAGAATAAAGGTGTGTTGGCATTGAGCAGAGGGCAGCCCCCAGGGGTTATTTTGGAGTGAGTAATGGGAGGTCTCTGAGAGGCGGGATATTTGAGCTGAGACTTGAATGGGGTGAAGGAGCCAGTCTCAGGGGTTCAGAGGGCACTTCCTCTGGTAGGGAAGGCACTCAGCAGCTTCACACTCCGCCAACAGCAGACCCTGGTCGAGGAGCTGCCATCTGGAACTAGGTGTTGCCTTCGTTTTATTTATTTTTTCCTCCTCCCCTCAGCTACGGAGATCCTAAGGAGGCAAGTTGCACAAAAGTCGGGGAAACAGAAAAGAGAATGGAGAAAAGAAAAAGGGCTAAATATCACATTGTTCTTTCTAAAGAACAAAGCTCAGTGTTCTTCAGAGTGACTTTGATTGGCCACAGTAGGAAAAGCCAGCATGAAGGAAGGCCTGGCACTGTAAAACCAATAGATTAAGAGATGATTATACTGCCGAAACCGGTTTGGCTCAGTGGATAGAGTATCGGCCTGCGGACTGAGGGGTCCCAGGTTCCATTCCGGTCAAGGGTATATACATTGGTTGCGGGCACATCCCGGTGGTGGGGATGCAGGAGGCAGCTAGTCAATGTTTCTTACTCATCAATGTTTCTAGCTCCCTATCCCTCGCCCTTCCTCTCTGTAAAAAAATTATATATATATATATATATATATATATATATATATATATATATATATATATATATATATGGCCTCTTTAAAAAAAAATAGTGATTATAAAAGGATTATCCTCCTGTCCCTTTCCATAGAAATCCCCTCCGCAGCATTTAAACTGGGATTTGATTTACTCCTTCAAAATCGCTTCTCACGTAACTTTTAAGGACACACCTTTCGGTACAGGCACACAGGGAAGAACAGCTGCGACGGGGAGCGCCCTCCCGGGTGCCATGCTCCCTGCCAAATTTGTCTAAATGTCATCAGATTTGCCTCGCATCCTGCCACCTTGAACTGCCTCAAGCAGCAAGATTATAGATGGCAAAATTCCTTCACGATAGTCTTCTGGGCTTTATTTTAATTTTTTAAAGAATGTCATTGGATCAAGCTATTTATTTATTTTGCCTTACATAGGAGATAGACTTTCAATGGGGCACACTGACTGTCTTGCTATGGAAACAAGCTCTATTTGAATATAGATAACCAAGACTAAACTCTCGAAATTTAATTTCAAAATGAAGAAAATACATCTACTCCCATATTAATAACTGTGTCTTAATAGGCCTGAAATGTTGTACATGAAATCATCAAACTCTTATTCTCATAAGATGGGGGTCCTATAATGAGCAGAAAAAAGTATAGCCAAAGGGTGTGGATCCTAGAGGAAGGAATACTAGTGTCTATTTTATTATCTATTTTAAAGGTTAGCTCATCACTTTTTAGTCACCATGTCAACATTTATTTGTATATAAAATTATTTTGGGATTTTTCACTCACAATTTCAGGTCTTTGTTAATCAAGGAAGACTTAGATATTAAGGTAGGAAATACTTAAAATTTAGATGTTCTGCTCTTTTGTTTTCTTGAGACCTTCCCACTGAGCCTGGGTTGGAGGTGGGAGAATCCAGATGTATAACTCCTTATAGAGAAAATCTGTAGTTTTCTTTGCTGCCAACCTACCAGTTAAAAAGCACTACCCTGCCTCTCAACCAAAAAAAAACATTCCACAATCATGGTTTATCCCCAAGTAATCAGTAAACTCATTGAATTTTGTTGTTTTTATATACTACTACCAAAAAAACCATATATTGATGTGGCTATGAAGAATTATTGAGTTTATCTCACATGTATGAGCTTCAACTAAACCACAGTTTTTAGGCTATTTAGTAATTGCTTCCATGGAGAATTCAGGAATTCTCATGAAATTTCATTTTAATAGTAAAATTCCTGATTATAGTATATATTAGTGTATAATATGTTAGTGTATAATATTTAATATTTCTAAAATTTGTGAACAATCATATCTTTGAATCAAAATGTACTGGCCATCCCTTAATCTATGGAAGATGTAACCTGAGGGATGCCTTTGAATAAAGTGTTGGCTTTTACATTTCAGTGATTGTGACATTTTTGTAGTTTATTTGTTAATCCTTACATTGTCCTGTCTCCTACTAATTGGCCTATGGCATGAAGTCTTGAGATTTAAGGCAAGCCGCAGATTCATTGGTTTGAAGTTTTCTCTATATTTTTGCATAAATTTCACTACTGTACTGAACAGCTATGGTTTAAAGTGATAGAAAAGATAACTATGACATGGAGAATTTGGAAGTAATAGGCTTAGACCAGAGAATTATGATGTTTTAAAAATTTATCTTTATTGTTGAAAGTATTATAGATGTCCCCCCAATTGACTCTTTCTAGCCTGTAGGTTTTCCCCTTTCTCCACCCCCACCCCCAGGCCTTCACCACACTATTGTCTGTGTCCATGGCTTATGCATGTATGCATATAAATTCTTTGGTTAATCTCTTCCCACCCACACACACCCATCCTCCCTCTCAGATTCCACAGTCTGTTCCATGTTTCTATGTCTCTGGATCTATTCTGTTCATAAGTTTATTTTGTTCTTTAGATTCCACATAAGAGTCAGATCATGTGACAGGTGCCTTTCTCTGGCTGGCTGATTTTGCTCAGCATAATGCTCTCCAGGTCTGCTGCTTCTTAGGTACGAGGTTAAAGCGAAGCTGAGTTTAGAGCCAGCGGGAGCAACAGAGTGCCTCTGTGGATCCCCAGTGATTGCTATTGCTAGGAGGTAAAGGGTGACAACACTCTGTATACCATTTCTGAAATTCTAAAGGATTTTTCATAGAGAAGAATCTAGTAAGGGAATAAGAAGAATTTAAAAAGCAAAAGGAAGACAGGATCACATATACGCCACTGCATGAATTTGAGTGAGCTTACATACTGAGCAGCTGGGCGCTCTCTGCTTCCTCACTAAGACACTGCTAAAATGACCGCCACACTCTCCTGAGTTAGAATCTAATACTCTTCAATCTGCCCGCTCTCCAGCTCTGATGCTGGAGGAAGCAGGATCATTGGCCTACTACTGGATAACCTGTAAACGTGGTTCACATATGGCCTTAAGGCACCTGAAACCTTGAGCCAGACTCCACATACAGTACCACCTAATACACCTCTTCAATTCCCCACCTTGCATATGCAGATACCAGAGAACATAGACCCTCCACTATCCATCTTTATTTTCCCACCCAGATTCCTGTGTGCCAGTGTATGAGTCTTTGCACAAAGTGAATAGATGGTATATGTTTAGATTTTCTGGAAATCAGAAATGGAATGGAATCAATACGTGGAGATTCGGAGAATTCTTTTTTAATCATATATTCCGTGTTGTAGAACTCTCTGCATTCCTTTTCCCTTTTTTTCTATCTGTTACTTGGATGAAATGCTCAGAACCCTTATCCAACCTGAGGTACTTCTATTCTTCACACGTTTGTGGAGATTTTGAGCCATCCGCGTCATGTGGCTGGCTTCCCCTGAGGTGATACTGGTATTCTTTCTCTAGCTGCCTCAGCACTCCTTTCTTTCTGGAATTCTTTCCTTGTGGATGGTGGATGGTGTTCCGGGACTGGTTGTCTCATAGTTCTCAGGCTTAGTGAAACTTCTGCCAAAGGAAGGAATGACCTTGCAGGCTTGAATGGAGAGCAGGCTACGATGTTCCTGACAGGGTAATGGAAATCAGTAGATCAGAACTAACTCTGACTTCTTTTTTTTTTTTTTAATATCTGTTAAATTGATTGGGTTGACATTGGTCAGTATTAAGATAGATTTCAGGTATAGGTTGGCTCTTACTGTTGGAGCATTACTTTGATCCAATGATTCAAGCCCACAGCATGTATATCCCCAATTAAGAAAGGGCATTCAAACAAAGAATTGAGTCCAACTTAAGCTTTAACCACATAAGAATGATGAACATTCTTATAAAGCCTGTGTGTAGTCTTAGAATTTACCGGTCCATTATATTTCTCCAAATTTGTACACAGCAATAGTATAAAGTGAAATATCCGATAATAAAAACGTATTGCTATTTGGAAGACAAATAGTGTAAATATTATTAGAATATTTGTGGTTTCTATCAAGAAAACTAATCCTAGCTGGTTTGGATCAGTGGCTAGAGTGTGGGCCTGCAGACTAAAGGGTCCTGGGTTTGATTATGGTCAAGGGCACATGCCTGGGTTGAGCACTTGATCCCTAGTAGGGGGCATGTGAGAGGTAGCTGATCAATAATTCTCTATCATCATAGATGTTTCTATCTCTCTCTCCCTCCCTCTCTGAAATAATAATAATAAAAAGAAGAATAAAACTAAAAGTGTTTGATTAATCCTAGCTTTACCTGCATCTTATAGAAACTGTGTACATACATACTATGCAGATCCTTGGAACCAGAATTTTTTATAAATATGTTTAATAAAATATATGGTATTTGGAAAATGTTGAGACTTAATAGTTATGTTTCTTCCCAGCAGTTTGAGCTGGGTTTGTTTACTGAATGATGTGTCCTCTGCTGAAGGCCCTCGTTTTTCTCAGCAGAGCCTCACGTGTTTTATCCTTGACATCATTGACCCTTATTAAGAAAATTGTGTAAATGTTATACACACATGAAGGGAAAGTTAAGGATGCCTCTCAGTGTCTACCTTAAGGTGATTTTTAAAATGAAAATAATTTTAAATATATCTAAACTAAAAATACAGTAGTGCCTCCTTAGCTCCCGGGGCTACATTACAAGATCCCCTGGGGATGCCTGAAAGCAAAGATGGTACCAAATCCCATTTATTCTATGTATTTTCCTTTACATACATGTTTAATTTATAAATTAGGCACGGTGAGATATTAACAATAGCTGATAATGAAATAGAACAAGTCTAACAATATATTGAAATAAAAGTTATGTGACTGTTCCCTTTCTCTCAAAATAGCTTAATGTACTGGAATCACCTTTTCTCTTAAAGGAGGCACAATTACCTTAATAAACATGTTCTTGGGCAAAGCATGTTAACACTGGGGGTTCAACTTTCTAAAATATATGATGAACAGGTTAGCCAGGTCATTACCAAGGTCAGTATACTATGTATTTTCTTATCTTTCTGGTTTTGTTGTCTTTTTATTTACATTTTTTATACCTCTATCCCCAAAGTACTATTTGTCATTGCCAGTTTCCCATTAGTGCAAGCTTTCCTTCCTTTCTACCATCTTCCCCTTCCAGTCAACTTTACTTCGTTTTAATTTGGCTGATACTCTTCTCCTCCCTCTCCTGGGTCTGTCCTCAAAGAAACTTTTAGCTCTGCGTTATTTTCCACTGTCCTTCTGCGTGGATTCCAGGCATAACTGCTCTCCGTTAAAAAAAATTGCAGTTGTACACATCTATTGGATGATTAGATTAGAACTTTTTACATATCTTATTTAACTTGAAAAGAATATAAATTATGTACTTACAGGAAACTAGCCCCTTCCTATAAGAGGTTAATATTTTTATTATGGAGAATTATATTAATAGTAATAAAATATAAAACTTGTGTAAAGACTTCTCATGCATTTTCTGATTTAATATTCACAACAACATTATAGGGTAGCTCATAACATAATTCCTGTATTAAGGATGAAAATGCAATGAGGAGGACTGGTGTGGATAGTGAAGTATATTATAAATAAAAAATGCAAATTAAAGCCATAGTTAAGTCAAAGTAATGTTATTTGGAACTACTTTTTTTTTTCTTTTGCAAATTTATAAGCAGCTTAACAATGTGGTTAATTATTTGGATTGTAGAGTCAGTGGACCTGGGTTTGTACCTCAGCTTTCTTACTTATTACACATCTGACTTTGCACTGTGTCTGGCTCTCTGGGTTTCCTTTTCTTGTTATACAAAATCAAGATAACTAATGAGAGCATGTAGTCGGGAGTAAGGACTGTAAATCAAATGAATCAGTCCATGTAATGCTCTTAGCAGTGTCTGGTACATTGCATGCAACCAATAATTAAATGTGTTACACTTGTTATTATTAGCTGCATCTAATTGGCTAATCTGCACTCATTCATTTCTCTGTGGCGTGCACCTTTATGTGTGAAAGTCTAAAATGTGAAGATGTTAAAATAGTTCCTCAAATTATTATTTTAATAATTCCTATTTTGTGTCTATTATCACATTCTAGCAGTTCAGCCTACTTTCATAGAGTAGGACAAGTAGCACATGGCCACAAAGCTATATAGACCAAGCATTGCCCCCTCTCCTTAAAAAAAAAATTTAAAAAAAATGAGAATGCCTGTAGAGTGGTGTTTCCATTCAGCAACGATTGAAATGTGAGCATCCATGTAAGTTGGTCTTACCACTCCATTCGTGTGCTTCAGTCCCAGGGAAGCCCAGGCTTCTGATTAGCCACACCCAGATGAACACGGCTCTCATTCAGTGGCACCCCCCTGTGGACACATTCGGACCTCTTCAGGGCTACCGTCTCAAATTTGGCCGCAAGGATATGGAGCCGCTCACGACTCTCGAGTTCTCCGAAAAAGAAGATCACTTCACAGCGACAGACATCCACAAAGGAGCATCGTACACCTTCAGGCTCTCAGCCAGAAACAAAGTGGGCTTCGGGGAGGAGATGGTGAAGGAGATTTCTGTCCCAGAAGACGTCCCAACTGGATTCCCTCAAAACCTCCACTCGGAAGGCACCACTTCCACCTCCGTCCAGTTATCTTGGCAGCCACCTGTCCTGGCGGAGAGAAATGGCGTGATCACCAAATATACCCTTCTGTACAGGGATATCAACATCCCTCTCCTTCCCATGGAGCAGCTTATTGTTCCCGCTGACACCACTCTGACACTCAGTGGCTTAAAACCAGATACCACATATGATGTAAAAGTACGTGCTCACACGAGCAGAGGGCCCGGGCCTTATAGTCCCAGTGTCCAGTTCAGGACACTGCCTGTGGATCAAGGTAGGATTTGTCTGCTTATGGCCTTCCTCCTTTAAAGGAATTATCGGTCTTTGGAAATCAGTGTGTTGAAGCTATAAATAACTGATGGACCCATTCATGTTAGTAGGTTCAGCCAAAGCGCAAAGGTAACGTATGTGAAGCTTTGTATGTTTTGGATGCCTTAGGTTTCAGTTATAGGATGCCAACCAAGTCTGGCTGAGAGCATCCCCATGTCCTCAGGTAAGGAAAACACAATAGAGTTGACCGAAACGGAGAGAAAGGAGAGATCTTTGTGAGAATGAGGTATTTAAGTAAGTGCTCTTAAACAGGTAGGCAAATCACCACTTCTCTCTCTGATCCGAGGAGAAAACATCTAGCGTAAGCCTTGTGGTTCAAGGTGGTAAAGGACAGGTCATGGTTTTTAGGAATGGTTTAAATACACTGTTTTTCCTTTTCCAGCAGTGTTTGCAAAAAATTTTCATGTCAAAGCAGTCATGAAGACTTCCGTGCTGCTGTCTTGGGAGATTCCAGAGAATTATAATTCTGCCATGCCTTTCAAGGTAAGCAGTTTTCGAACGTGTGAGAAACCACAGGTAAACGTGGAGGGGCCGGGGGCAGTCTGCCTGGGTGAGTTACCGAAAAGCAAACAGACCGCTTTGGTTCTGGAACACATCCCTGCTCATTTGTGGCTTTCACAGACTGGACTGAGTCTGGCCCTTTGGCAGCGTGACCTTTCCCCTCTGAAGAGGGGGCAGGAGCTCAAGCCCAGTGCTGGCATTCCTTTGTAGCTGACCTTGTATTTGCAAGTTGAACTTTTTGCATCTAAGCTAGTGTTTTTGCTTTCCCCCCAGAAAAGGAAAATTGTATGGTTTATATATGTATATATAATGCAACAAATTTTTAAAATATGTTTATTGGCTTGAATTCTTTGCACATTTTAAACTCTGGTTGAGAATTTGAACTCCATGGAGAGATGGTGAGAGAAGCTAGCAAGAAGCACAAGGCTATGGAATAAAGAGGAGAGAGACATTTTTTAAAGTTAAAATATAGTTAGGAACAGGAATGGAAACGTTTAGAAAAAAAGTGGTGTGTATAATACATTGGAAACCTAAAGCATTTCTGCACACGTTCCATTTCTGTCAAATGTAACTGACAAGTCAAAATGGAAAAGTTATTGTGCATCTCTTTGTGTATTTTTGCTACGAGTTAGACATATTCTATCATTACACAGTAAGAACGAAATGAAAGATTGATGCGATCTCTAGGGTTTGTGAGTACTTATTGGCTTAGGAATTATCCTGAAATGGAAATTGATCTGATACGCATTTTCGATAAACAAGTGCGCGTGAGTTTGGAAAGCATCCCTAGCCTCTCTATGATCGGTGGTATTTCCCTAGATTCTCTACGATGATGGGAAAATGGTAGAGGAAGTAGACGGCCGAGCTACACAAAAGTTAATTGTCAACCTGAAGCCTGAGAAGTCGTACTCCTTCGTGCTGACAAACCGTGGGAACAGCGCCGGGGGGCTGCAGCACCGGGTGACGGCGAAGACCGCGCCAGACGTGCTGCGCACCAAGCCCGCCTTCATCGGGAAGACCAACCTGGACGGCATGATTACGGTGCAGCTGCCCGAAGTCCCTGCAAATGAGAACATAAAGTAAGTGGACTGAAGGGTTAGGGCTGAGGGATAGAAATGCCAGTAAATGAAAGAGAAAGTTACATCTCAGTGTTGAAGAATAAATAGCTGTATGTAGAGTAACAGGATCTTCTCCACAGGACTGTAGTTTTGTTATCCACTGCGCTGTGATCTGGTGTTCATGGCAACATTATGATTCTCATTATGTTAACATTTAGTATTTTATGTGTTCCAGGAACAGTGTTACTTAGGAAAGATAGAGCAGCAAATAGAATATGGCCGTTGCTATAAAGGAGTCTATGTCATGATATATAGAGGAAGGTGAATAGTTGAATGGCTCTGATATTTGGCAAATTATTGTGGGGGTATCGTATAAAGTACAATAACACTAAAAGGACTTTGGGGAATTAGACAAGCAAATAAGGTATATGACACTAGCATTTTATACCTGTGCTGAAAGATAGAAATTTCAAAAGTTAAAATTCAGAATGACATGGGAAAAATGCAGGCTTTCTGGGTTGAAGGGAGCACAGTATAGAAGCCATCGGGCCTTCAGTGAAGCGTTAAATCCATTCAGCTTAGCAGTTTGTTGGATGTATATAATTAGTGGGTTGTAACCAATAGAATAGATACCCAGCATAGCTCATTAATTATAGCCAGCAGAAAACAAAAGTATTTATTTAAAAGTGTATTAAGTATGAGCATGGTGGAAGGCCATGGAGAATAAAATATATGTGATCCCTGTCCCCAAAGAGCTAACTTTAGGGAGGGGACCCAGGGAAATAGATGCAATATGTGTTAATGATAGAGTTATATTTTCAAGAGCAGCCAAACTGGAATGGAGTTGGTCAGAGAAGTTTCTGAATTTAATTTTGAAGGACAAATAAGAGGCTGGCAAAAAAAAAAAAAATCAGAGTGAGAAGATTATATATAAAGGCGCATTGTACAGGAAGCAGGTGATTCGGTGAGGCTGGAGCCCTGAGTGCTCCTGGCCAGAGAGGTGTACAAGGGTCACTTCCAGCTCAGAAGTTGGAACTATGTTCTGTAGACAGTGACAGTCTATTAAAGGGTTTTATTTGGTAGAGTGACATGATACCATTTGGATAATTATCAAATTTCCATTTTAGGAAGTATTTATTTAGAGTGTCTACTGCATTTTGCACATTGTGCTCAGGATAAGACTAGGTCCTTTCTCATTTCTTCTATCTCATACAATCAAGTTTATATGAAACTTGCAATGAAAGATTTGAGGGCCAAGTGGATGCATTTACACAGTTCATAGCTCCTCGGAGCCTTATGTGTAGTGACCAAGCTGGCAGCACTACTAGGACAGTTCTTAGGGAACACGGATCCTATAGGAGTATGTTAGTGGGAACTGGAACAGCAGAGAGAGAATTGATGGGGAGTTGCCACATAGTTAGGTGACACTAGGCAAGTAAAAAGATTCTGAAGGTGGTGGTGGTGGATCTGAGCAGAGGCAAACCCAGAGTAGTAGTGCAGTAGGAATTGAAGCTGATGAAATGAAGAGATCAATGCAGAGGAAAACAACATAGATGGTTCTTGGGGTTGAGAAAAACATCATAGATGGCTCTGAGGGTATAGCTAGAAATGAATGATGCTGCCATTTGTCCTAAAGGATATGAAAAAAAAACAAAACAGGAAATTAATGCGTTTATTTTGTCTATATGTTACATTGCTGTATCAGTGAAATACCTAATTAGGGATGTGGGCTTAAAGAAAATACTAGAATTAAAGATAGACATTTGGGAATAGTAGCAGCAGCAATGGTTTTATGGGCGGAGACAGAAATACTGAAACTATGAAGTAAAAGTATGAAGCAAAAGGCTAATAGTAAAGATCTCGGTTATTAGGAAGGAGGTAGCAAGTACAGGACATAGAGTAAAACTTGTTTCGGAAGTTAGGGGAACTGAGCCAGGGCCACTGCAAATTAATTGTTAAAGAGTGAGTACAGTAAGCGCTTTCCAAAGCTCTAGAAAACTTGAAGAATAGGACTGAAAAAAATTAGCTATTAAAAATTAAAGTTATATACAAGAAATTTTTGCTATTGTGGTATTTGTGAAATTAAGGAACAACCTTTCCTGAAAAAAAATTTTTCGTATTTTTTCGATAAAATACTTGGATGATTTCAACCAGATGATGAAATTTCCAAAAGATTATTATGAAAATAAATTCACTGAGAAATAAGGTACCCATTTTCGTTCACTCTTCTCTTTCTGTCATTCATAAAATTGGAAATGAGAATGAACTCTTTCTTATTAGTGCAATTTTTATTTCAACAAGATTTAATATGAAAGTGTTTATATTTATCCATTGATTTTTTTTAATATTCTGGTTTTTTTGTTGTTTTTTTTATCTAAAACCATAGTGCCAGACAATGTTTCAAGGGGTTAGTGGGGATAATGCAGACTTATTCATTGATATTATACAACATAGTTAATTACGGGATTTGAACATGTAAAAAGATCTGTTTAAGTGGAGTACTGTGGTTCCAAAGATTAGATGGCCACAGGAGGGGAGCTCCTGATCCTGCTTTAGTAGGGAAAGTGGTCCTGGAGAGGGTGACATCTAAGCTAAGGCTTAATGAATGACATGAACTTAGCTGGCCTGTGGAGTGTGGGTGGGGAATCACTGTTTCAAGAGGACAGCATGTGATAGTGCCTAAACGACTTGGCATTTGTTATTCATCTATGTCTTCATCCATCCATTGCGACTTTTTAGTTGGTATCCAGTGAACATATATTCTGTATGCAATATAATTCCAGCACTCGGCCTGGGAATAGAGATGACAGAGATAGAGCCCTATCTTACCATGGGAAAACAGAGACAAAGAATAGGTCATGTGAATATAATGGGAGAAGTCTGGCAAATACTGTGGAAACATGAGTATAGAGATGTAGCCCCACTTGGATGTGAGGGGAGGAGGTATCTGGAAGGATCTAATATCTCATTTGAGTGTTAAGGGATGAAAAAGATTTGGAAAAGTTATAAAAATTTCAAACGAAAGAGTAGGGAAAAAATATGGTCTCTAAATTCAATCCGTTAAAAAAAAAAAAAAAACATGCAGTGTCTATTCAGAGAAAGAATAGTTGAAATATGAGAAGAGAATAGTATATTTTGTAGTGTTTACTATTGGTTTTCAATATTTTACTTATATGAAAAAATATTTCAGTGGATATTGACTATATTGGCTTGGTAGAATGTGTTCGACATTATTGGGAAATGGCATTTTTGTCCATTGGTGGTAGACCTCTGTTTCATTTTCCAACTTCTAATTGAGTTGAGTCACAGAATATAGTCTGTTTTTTCCGGTTTTTCTTTAGCTTGTTCAATTTTTTTCTTAGTTTTCTTTATCTGTTTTCTCCTCCTATATTTGAAGTGGGAATCAGGGAAAAGGTATGAGTTTGGTAACAGAGAAGAGACCATTAAGAAACAGAAAAAGAAACCAAATCATTATGGGGAAAAAATGTTCTAGAAATAGATTCTCAAAAAAAAAAAAAAAAAAAAAAAAAAAATTCTAGCTGCTCTGGGGAAAAGAACAAAAGACTAAATTAGAGAAGTATGTGAGCGGGAAAAGGATCCAAACTATAAGGAATGAAAGAACAAATCTCCAGTTAGAAAAAAAGCACCAAGAAAACCTAGATAATTTATATTTGGGTGCTTCTTACAGTGTAACGTTACCCATCCTTTCTTCTAGGTTGGTTTAAGTGGGATGGTCACATATTACAAGAACCTGTGTGTCAAGTAGTGCCACTTGCAGAAAATCGAGAAGAATGTAGCTTTTTGTTCAGTATTTTATGGGTGAAATGAGGGGAGGAAGCAATTGATTCCAGACCTGTAGGTGGGTTGCTAACTTTTATTTAGGTGAATGCTATCTAGAAATAAATGTTTCTCATTTGTTTTCTAGCCAAAGGCAATTTTGGTGATTGAAGAGTTGTTTTGTTTATCAACAAAAACCATGCTTTTCTCATTTCCAGCCACAATAATTGGGAGGTCTTGATCACTGCCCCCAACCCCTTACCCCTTACAAACCAATCTGTCCTTGGGAAATGTAATGTGGACCTAGCTCCTTGCTTCGGAAATGGACCACCCTTGATTTTTGTCTGGAGAAGCAGAGGTACTCCCTCAGGGCAAGATCCCCTTTCCCAGGAAACAGCAGGTTCTGGTCCCAGGAGCTTTGGAGGGCTTCACCTTCTATTTAAATGCTTTTGGAGGCAGAGAGGGTCTGGCAGAAAAATTTAGCAAGCCCACAGTGTTTCAGAAGCAAGTTGTGGTCAAAACTTCTATGCGTTTATAGAGCAGGTTTTTAGTCTGAATGGTAAGAAAAAATATGTATCCCACAGTTTATACTAAGAGAAGGTATCTAACATAAGTTAATTTCATTGTAACATTTTATATTTATGAGAAACATAGATGAGGAAGGAGAGTATTTTATGAAAGCTTACATTTCTTTGGTCTTACTAATTTGGCTCTCAGATTCTCTACTTTTTCTTTTTTTTAAAAAGAAGATACTCTTGAAAGCATGGCTTATAATGTTGCTTCATAAAATTTGTGCCTCCACTATTAGCAGTTTAATGAAGTAATATATTATCTGTTTAATTTTTAATGAGAAATAATTCATTCATCATGTGGTCATTGAGGTGGTAAAGGTTTGAATTTGTAAAGTGCTTTACACTGAACTGAAGATACTAGAAAGTTTCATTTAAGCCTCACAATAACCCTGTGAGGTGGCATCCTTCTCCCCATCTACACTAATAAAAGAGTGATATGCAAATTGACCATACTATCACAACACCCACCAGCCAGTCAGGATTGAGTATGCAAATTAACCAAAAAAGATGGTGGGTTAATTTGCATATGCAGGTGCTCTGCACCACCGGAGCCACTCTGGGCCTGTGGGAAGCATGGGAAGGCAGAAAGGCGGCTCTGGCCAGAGCAAAGGCGGTGCCAGCAGCCAGGGAAAGGAAGGCCCATTCTTGCACGAATCTTTGTGCATCAGGCCTCTAGTTTACAGATGAATTAAGTGAGGCCCAAAGAGACTAAGCAGCCTGGCCGGGGTCATAGAGTTGATGCTGATAGTTAGTAGTGTTGCTCAGAAGGACAGTGCACACCGTAACTAATGTAGTCTTCACAAGAAAGGCGCTTGGCATTATAAAGCTGAGGGATTGTCAAGATGAACTCACTTGTCCTGGCGACACCGTAGCAGAATCAGAACGGCAAGATCTGAATGCAGGTTGTCTGGCTCTAGAGCTGCGGTTGCCAACCTTCCAGACCTCACAAGCCACCAGTGGTCCGTGGATCACTGGTTGGTGACCACTACTCTAGAGCACACATGTGGCTCCATAGCCATAGAATTTATTGGCCAAACAAGGAATTGGCCAAGTTGCTAGACAATCAAGCCCTCCACAACAAGGAGGCATTGACAGGACTGGCCCAGACAAATGTTAGTACCAGAGTAGCCAGGCATATCCGCATGGCCACAGATCATGGAAACATCTGAGTGTCACACAGCAGTTTCCCATGAGAATTTAGATGAGAGGTAAAAAAAAGAGGCTTCCCACAGGTCACCATTATCACCTGCCACTCCACAAACAAGGAAAATGAGGCTTAAGATAATTTAGTAACTTTTCTGACTGCAAGTTGCTAAAAAGATGGAAGACATTATTTTAAACATGGAAACCAGTCAACCTGCTTTGGTTTGTCTATGTTAAATCAATATTATTTAACTGATATATACCCAAATAACTATAGCAAAAAAATAAAATAAAAAGCTATGAAAACAACAACATTATTAAAATCTGAGATGGATTTTGACCTCCCAGTTAAATAATGAGTTTGAGCATGTTAATACAGGTTGCTAATATAAAAAGCCTGGCTGAATTTGAAGTGGGACTGCCACCAAGGCCAGAGCTTAGCTTCCCGTGTAATTATGTGAAGCTGGGCCCCTTGATGATAGCATATTAAATAGAATTAGTAAAACTTTACTTAATATAATTAAAATTCTGAAGGTTAGATTTAACTTATCAAATTAAATCTAATATAGTGGGAAAACACAGCTTACTTTGTAAGTAGTCAAGAGCTTTCTAAATATATTTATTTTGAAGTTATTTATTTGCTTATTAGCTAAAGTCTATGTCGAAAGGGTGTTTTGAGCCCAATTCTTGAGTCAGACAGGCAAAGCAGAGTGTGCAGTTTAATTATACTCATTTAATTTCACTGATCTAATTCTGAAAGCATTTTTTTTTCATCGTAAACAAGTTTTGTTTTTTTGTTTTAGATCATATGGTTTGGTCAGAGACTGAACAACAGGGGTCTAAACTCTATAGCGATAGAATGTTAGGGAAGGACAGAACAATCCGGATAGGTGACAATGGGATGAGCCTGGGCTGGTGACTGCTGAGAAGATGGTGAAGAGTAGGGATCGATTTGGAAGCCACTGGACTTTGTAACAGGTTGGGCATGAGAAAAGAAGAGTGGAAGCAGATTTTTAATGGGAAACACTTAGGTTAGAGCTTGTTCCACAAAAAGGATCGTGGTTGATGTCGGAAGAGGATTTATTTTGGAGGCATTCTTTTGTTTGTTTTAATCACAGTAAATTTGAAGTACTTTTGTGACATAGAAATGGAGACCTAAAGTTGGACTTGGATAAATCTTAAGTGTGCAGCAGAGCGTTCTGGCTGAAGATGCCAGTCTGTAAATCGTTTGCATGTAGGTAATAAGTGATGCTCTGCACTGGAATAACGTCACAAAGGAAGCAAAGGAGTGGAAAGGAGTCCTTGGCCAGAGCCTCGAGGAACTCTATCATTTAATTGCTGGGTAACAGATGATAAATCCTGCTAGAGAAATGAGGGTAATATGCAGAGGAATATAACTATAGAACCAGGAGAGTTAGATACAGAGAAAACACTGAGGGGGTCTTATTGACATGGTCAGATTCTGCTAAGAGATCAAGAGAAGGGGGTCATAAATCCTCCTCTTATGTAACATGATTGAGGTCACTGAGCACCATGGCAAGGACAGGGAGGTGGGCTAATGAGGCAGGAGCCTCGTCAACCAGAAAATGAATGGAAGGTAAAGAAATGGAGACTGGCTAGAACAGGCAGCTCTTCTCAGAATTTGGACAGTAAGAGGTAGGAAAGAGAAGGAATGATGACTGGAATGGGATATGGTTTGCTTTATTTTTAAATGGCTGATATTTATGTAAGGTTGAAAGCAAATGTATAGGATCCAATGAGGTGGAAGAAGCTGAGATATTCATATATGAGAAAGAGAAGGGGTGTGATATAGAGCAGCCAATTTCAACCAATGTGCTGTGGCATACTGATGTGCCACAAGAAGTTTTAAAACACACAATACCTGATTCTTTAGGCAGACCACTGACCTCTTTCCCCTTAGATTATCAAATAAATGACAACAGCCAACACAATAGCTACCTGGTGTAAATGAATTAGAAATGTATACTTTTTTTTTGTCAGATCAGCAAAAATATACATATACTAGTAGCCCATCGCAAGATCTCACGTGCAGTAGGCCACCTGCCACTTCCATGGAAGCTGGCGGGAACCACAACACACTGCTGGGAGCCACACTTCTTCCATAGGAGTCGCGTTGGGCCGCAGAGGCTGTGGGCCATCCCCACTTTTCCCCAGAGGCCCTCCATAGCTGGGGCATTGCTGCAGCAACAAAGCAAGCCTCCCACCCCATCTTCTCCATGCCCACTGCCCAGAGTCCCTCCGTCGCCGTGGCAATGAAGCAAGCATTCTGCCAGGCCACTCATGCTGCCCACTCTCAGTGGCAGATCCCCCAGGACTCGGGGATTTTTGTGAGGCTGAGGAGGCTGGGCGCTGCCATCTTGTGACTATGGGTGCCGCTATCTTTGTGAGGGAGTGACGGTTAATTTGCATATTACCCTTTTATTACATAGGGTTTTGGTGTGCTGAGGAATTTTGGTAATTTGTGTGTGCCATGAGAAGAAAAAGGTTGAAAATCGCTAGTATATGGTAAATTTCCTTAGAGTGAAATGATGGGAACCAATGCAAGAAAGAGTGGTTGGCCTTAAAATATATAGCCAGTCTTCCTACTCCACCCAAAAAAAAGATTTTGGTGTGTACAAATGTAGGTAGGTTTGAAGTGTGGTTAGATAGATGTTGAGGGAGTTATTGTCTGAATGTTTTCCTTTTCTTTGTATATGAGTGATAAGGCTATCTTCTAGTTGGAAGATAAGGAGGTTTAAGGTTTGAGACAGGGGATGAAGTTTGAAAACGTTACCATGTAGAATTGAAGGGCTAGGTAACTAAAGAAGTTGTGGTCTATTTCCAGAAGTTGAGGGCTTGAGTTCGCTGATCATGAATTCATGGCATCCTTCTGCCCTATGTGTTATTTCTCAAGCTGTGTTCAGCTCCTAGGGCTCAGGCACAGAGAAAGGTCACAGATTTCAGCCAGGGTAGAGAGGAAGGCGTTGGCTTTACAAAAGCAGAGTTCAAGGATCTCAATGATCTGAGAGCCGTGGTGGTTCATGGGCCAGTCCTAGAAAAGAAACCCCAAGCCCTAACCCTGCGGTTCTCGGGTGCGGGAGGAGGAGTGAGTAAACAGCCACCACATGAGAGTTCAAGGGAAGCAGTATACTCTGGGGAAATCTTGGTTTCTGGAAAAGCAACCACGTTGTTGTTTACAAAACCACGGTTGCAGAGAACAAAGTGGAAATGTATGAATTTAGACCCAGGCAAGACATTCTATAACATGGAGTTCCAAATTCCCAGCACTCCGCTCCATTTCTTTCACTGGACAAGAGCTGCTGTGAGCCTGGCCAGAGTGGTTCAGTTGGATGAGCATTGTCCCATGCACCAGGAGGTCACTAGTTTGATTCTGGTCGGGCACATGCCTGGGTTGGGGACTGGATCCCTGGTAGGGTCATGCAGGAGGCAGCTGATCCATGTTTCTCTCTCATCAATGTTTCTCTCCCTCCCCCTCTCCCTTTCTATGAAATCAGTAAAAACATTTTTTTAATGCAATTTAAAAAAAAGAGAGAGAGGAGAGTTGCTTTTTAGCAGGCTCCACTGTGCTGTTGTTGATGAATGCTTTAGAGATCAGTAGAGATCATATCCAACCACACAATTAATTACTGAGGGGGAGGCTGTACAATTCTTATC
The DNA here is from genome assembly GCF_964339955.1 of Pipistrellus hanaki. NCBI lineage: Eukaryota > Metazoa > Chordata > Mammalia > Chiroptera > Vespertilionidae > Pipistrellus > Pipistrellus hanaki. The sequence continues at coordinate 46,474,070 of NC_140513.1, read as the reverse complement.
CCAACGGCAAGTAATATGAGTAGTGGGGAAGTGCTGCAGAAAAAAGAATGGGTTCCTTTTTTCATGTACAAGAATGGCAACTCAAAGTGTGAAGGCAGAAAGAAAAATTAACAGAATTTATCAGCTTCACCTTGATTTACAAGATTCTGAACGAGGACAGCGGGAGCTCCATGACAGTGTGCATTATCACCGCTTTAGGCAAAGAGCACCTGTCTTGACTGTGTATGATTGGTAGAGAAATGCAGGAGGTTCCCTGACAAGTGTGTTTATCAAGCACATCTGCAGCATTATTTCCCACGCTCCATTGCACCCCTGTCATTCCTCTCAGTGCTCGCTTAACATGATGGACTTGTTGGGCAAATCCTTCAGGTGGTGGGAGGACTGGGAGAGGAAGAAGCTTACTCTGGGTCATTTTAAAAAAAAAAAGTACTAGCCTCTCACGTGCTCCAACTCTCTATTCTCCTTCCCCTCCTTGACCATCATGACTATTTGTAGGAAAGAAAATGAATGGGTAAGTGATGCGATCTGTTGATAGCTGCTCAGAGCACCATGGAGAGAGGGCTCAGGTATAGTCACAAAATTCTCAATTAGAGAAGAAAGTTTGTCAAGTTCTTTAAACCACATCTCGGGGAATTCCACTGTGTCCTAATGAAGAAGGTCATTGAGGTGCACCTCTCTCACCCTGATAGTCAATATCGGCCAGAAGCAGGTGGCATCCATTTAGTGCAATATGCCACACACTGCTGTGCTAAGTGCTTTCTGGAAATTTGCTTTTATTTCCCCTGAAATAACAGTCTGGTATTATTTTAATCCCTTTTTTATCTTTTTATTTCATTTATTTGGGTGACACTGGTTAAGAAAATTATACAGGTTTCAGGTGCACAGTTCCATAACACATTACCTGTATACTGTTTTGTCTGTGATCACCACCCCTAGTCTCATTTTTCGGACTATACAGCTGAGATTCAAGGATGTTAAAGTTTCAGCCCAAGATCACACAGTATACTGGTGACAGAGCCTGAATTCTGGGCCGTATAGATCTCCAGACGCCACATTCTTTACAAGAAGGCTCCAGAGTAGTACCGTTCAACAATATAATGAGAGCCTCATGTGAAAATTTTAAATGTTCTAGCTGCTCCAGGAGAAGTACAAAGAAAGACGTGAAACTACTTTTTTATTTGACCCAGTGTATCCAGAATATTATCATTTTAACATATGATGACTATTAAAAATAATTACAGAGGTATTTTACATTCATTTTCTTTTCTTTTTTTATATTTTATTGATTTTTTACAGAGTGGAAGAGGGATAGAGAGTTAGAAACATTGATGAGAGAGAATCATCAATCAGCTGCCTCTTGCACACCCCCCACTGGGGATGTGCCCGCAACCAAGGTACATGCCCTTGACCGGAATCTAACCCAGGACCTTTTAGTCCACAGGCTAACGCTCTATCCACTGAGCCAAACCGGTTTTGGCTATGTTCATTTTCCATATGAAGTTTTTAAACCTGTCTTTTCTATTTGAGCTCAAGCCTCAGTTCAGACTAGCCACATTCCAGCTGCTCCAAAGCCACAGCAGACTACTGGTTACTGCACGGGGCATTGATGCAGACAGGGTTCTTTATCCAGGAGGGTTTGACCAAGTTTATTGCAGGTTTTGCTTTGAGATAAGTGGAAAGAGGCCTTTTTGTGTGTGTTATTGGTCTCTGTGATACAACGTTAGTGCCCTTGCCCCTGTGCGGCAGCCTTCTCTTCTGAAAGTGTATGTGTGTTTTCAGAATCTCCATAAAATGTATGGAGTCCTTAGTAAGTATTAGGTGATACAGAGGGATATTTGGCACGGGGGGAACTATTGGTAAGATTAAGATATACATAGATTTGTATCCCTCTACAATCTGATTTAACTGGGGCAGTAATTTAGCCAATTTGTGTCTCTTTGTCATTATCTTTTCTTATAGGATTTTTGAAGAGGCCAAATGAAATTATGCACTTAATATAATACGTGGGAAATATGAAGGGATTAATGTGTTAGCCATTATTATACGTGCAACGTGATTGTATACTTACTACTGCAGATTGGTATTAACTAGTCCCTTACCATGAATACAAGGGCAGGGTATAGGCTATATGGAAATTACAATTTTTCTTCTATTTTTTTTTACAAATAGCCCACAAATATATGCAGACAGGTAACTTTTTACATTACTTAAATTTTAGTTAGCTATTCTCATTTGGAGAACTCGGTTACTTTCGCCTCTTCCGATAGATGTATTACATTGAGATCTATGTTGAAGGCCCTTAGGTAGTGGGTATCTCCAAATTTCTGCCACACTTACCTTTAGGGTTACCAAATGATAGTTAGAAAGGGGAGCTTTTTAATATATTTATATTATTGTTATAATATTATGAGCAATTTTTTTTTTTGCTTTTAACATTTTACCCAAATAAAAAATATTCTAAGAGTATGTAAATAAATTTATCATTATCATAATATAAGCATGGTATAAACTAAGAGTAATTTTTATTACACATTTCCCTTTTTAAAGGTTATCTTATAAATTGCTATCATAGTAAATATTTGGTTCTGCAGCCTGTGTTGGTCAATTTCAGAATATCAGCCTTGTATTCTGTCAATTTCAGAATACCACCAGGGTTTTAACCAAGCATTCCCATTCTGTTTATGATACTAATAAGGAGCAGTCAACCATGGTGATATAACTATATAAGCTCATTGAAGTCACACAGAAATGTCTACACATGTTGTTTTTAAAATTGAACACACAGGTGGTTATTTGTCATTGATGGACAAGTTACTCCATCTCCGTAATTTGCCTTCTATCTCAATCACTGGTCTTGGAAGATTTAAGATATAGCCATTTACTTTTCTCTCTAAACTTATTTTTGTCTGCCAATTCTTGTGCAGAGGTTACTACATAATAATTGTGCCTTTGAAGAAATCTCGTGGGAAATTTATCAAGCCATGGGAGAGTCCAGATGAAATGGAATTAGATGAGGTAAGTGTGTCTTTGTTGGCAGTATCTTTCACTGGTTCTTTAATTTACTAAACATCCTCCTCTCCACAGAGTCCGTTCTGCATCCAATCCAGTTGCAGACTTCCGCATGGCTGGTCAGCTGGCTGGTCTGATAGTGTAGTGCTATGAGTGTATTAACCTCTAGGGATCACAACAAAGAGCCTTTTGCTTTAATTAAAAAACATTAAGCTGCAATAAAGCTTACAACCTGTCTAATCTTTGTTAGCTTTAGTGTTTTGCCCCTTGCCCTTGGTAAAACATGATGCAGAGGTGTAAAAGGTGAGTGAATTGTTAGGAAACGCTTAATCACCAATGTTATGAATTTCGAAGTCCACTTCATTAATGCAATGGTAGCTGCAGCTATTACAAATGTAAATTGCATTTTGCAGCAGAATCCAACATTTGACCCACTATAGATCCTAGACCAGGTTCTCACAGAATTGTGCTGATTAGCATATGTTTGCCTTATTCTATATACTGTAGGATATCAGAATCAAAATCACATCTAACCACAGGGGCAGACAACAACAAAATGTTGATCCAGATAAGAAAATAGTGCTAAAACTAGAGCTGATACTAAATGAGTATTATTTTAATCTCCAAAATCAAATCACAAGTGTGAGTACATTTTAATGAATACTCTTTTTGTAGGAAGAACATTTGATTGTTATTTTTTAAGTTAGTGTGAAGTTGTCCACAAGACCTAATTATTTTATACCTCTAGTGAGATGAGAAAGCTGTGATCAGAGGTAATAAGCCAGATACCCCTGAAGCAAGTTAGTGCTTGGGGTTCAGATTTGAAATCTAAGGGAGACTTTTCTGTTTTCATGTGATGCTGGTTTGAATCAGTTCAGAAGGCAAGTAAAAAGGTTCCCATTTGGGAAAATGGAGATTTTAATTTATTGAGATTATTTGCAACATAGGCCCTATATTATCACTCAACCTGTAATTTCTGGCTATTTTCCCTACCTCAAATTAATTCAGATAGAGCAAGGAAAAGCATAAATTCCTTAGCTGCATTACAGGCAAGTGATGTTTATTTCATACATGCCTGCACTAAGGAGGCAGGGATCTGACAGGTAAGGGCTGGTAGCTCTGTTAGGCAAACATATGTCATCTCTAGAAGTGGGTTCATCATCATCCACTTCATTTATCTGAGTTACACTCCAGTGGAGAAGGGGAGATGATTCAGGTTAGGATTATGCTTTTGTGTCATTAAGAGATTAGATGAGCATTGGAGAAGTACAAATTGAGGCATCATTTGAATAAGGTTGTCAAGTAATTTGTAAAAAATACTATTTTTTGTTGTTGATAATAAAGGAACAAATCATTTTTCCATGATGTTAGAGGAATAGTTATCCTTTGTCTGAATGTGGAAAATGGTCAGTTAGTCTTCTGTCAACATTTTGAATCAGTTAATCCTGGGGTACTCTTTATTATTTTAACCAATTCTCAGCTGCATGATAAAATTCAGTTGGATTTGGATTTAAAATGCAAAGACAATTTATAGAATCTTTGAGTTTTCCTACTTATTTTTTCTTTAAGTTTTTAAGGAAGTAAGATGATGGCCAACAAGGACATCAAATACTTTTAATTTTTTTATTTTTAAAAATATATTGGGTGGGGGGTGACATTGGTTAATGGGAACATATAGGTTTCAAGTCTGCATTTCTATAATACATTGTCAGTATGTTGTAAATAATAAGAGTTACTTATAGGTGGAGCCATTTGGTGGCTGATTCTCTTTTAAGGCCCGGTTCCAAACTCCGGAATGCACAGCAATGCTAATGGATTGAAGTATTGCACTCTATGACATTGAACTTCCTTGCAATTAAACTCTATTGGTCTGTGCTGCTGAATCCCATAACAAAGGGTCATTTTAATCATCCCACACATTGTGGTACATTAATCTGTATAATAGTTTGATAAAGAACATTTATTAATTCAAAAGTGGGGGTCAGGATGGGTTGCTACCCACTTTTCTTACTGATATAATTGAGACCACATTGTAGAATTAATGGTGGAAGAAATAAGATATGCATTGACTGGAAAATGAAAATTATTTCTGATTTTAAAAAAAAAAAAGCCCTTGATATATCTTCTGAAATTACCTCCAATACATCTTCTAACTACTGTGGAGGGGAGCAAATGAAAGCAGGCCTTGACCTCCTTTATGCTTACTCATTCCGGTTCTGATCCCTGCAGACAGTTTTTCATTTCTTTTTTTTTTTTTTTTACCATGGATAATAAATGCATTTCAGTAATTTTATCTGTAGCTTGGTACTGCCAGGTTTGACAAAGCAGTATTCCTCTCTCAAATGTATTTGACCAAGTAGTTTTCTTAGAACAGTGCATAATTCAAATTGTTCAAACAATCAATATCAACAAATAGAATAGTGGCCTCCGGGGAGTTCCAGTGTATGCCTCACGTAGGCCCATAAAAAATGAAAAGATGCTCTCTAAACAGATTTACTCTAAATATTATTATTTAAGCGCATGTGTCTTTTGGGGATAATTTCTCCATAATACATTTATAGAGTTGGAACTCCGATTGTCCGAGTCAGTCTTGGCAGAGTAGAAATTGATAGTCAGAATGGATTTGGGGCCGATTGAGTCCTAACATGTTAGTTACATTTAATTCAAGGCAGGTCTTGGAATATATCATAAGCTTTTCATCGCATTGTATTTGAAAAAGCTTGCTGTAAAATAATGTGGTTATTTGTGATTTTAACTTCAGCATACTGGCTAACTCCAGTGTCATCTAAGCAAACATGACTCGTTTAAAGTATAACAACAGGAAGCATCCTGCAGAGATTAGAGCAACCAGCAGGGACAGAGTTGATTTTCCAGGTTTCACCTTAATGAATGACCACATTGGCTCTAAAGAGCACCAAACACACACACTTTTTGTTTCCAGCATACTTCTTCAAAACCTTCTAAAGAAACCATAGCAAAAGGTATTCGTGGGGATGACAGTGATATGGATGAGTTACGACAGTTGCCTACATCTGAAATATGAATAAAATCAAGGTAGGGTTTGATCAGTGAAGTAGAAGAAGGGAGCAGTCACATAAACAACTGATGGTAAATGTTTCTGATTAACCAACTTCAAAAAACTGTTCAGCTCATCTGCAGTGCATTTGTCCTTCTCCACAGTAATGGACCATCATTTACTGCCTATCAACAATAACCTTTGCAATGACTTTCCAAGTGTAGCATTAAATATATGGTCTTGGGATTTTTAAAAATAACATGTAAAAAAGAATCCAGGAGAAAGAAATCTAAATACACACTAACATGTGTTAATGAAAGCAGATGTACAATATTTATATTTGTCTAAATACAGGCTGAGTTAAAACAATTTAGATGATCAATTTACCTTAATTGTTGGGTTTGTTTCCTTGATGTTGTGCAACTTCAGTAAGCAAACAGAAGTATGGTTTAAAAATCTCTTACGTGTAATTTCATTTTATTTCACCAATTGAGTCCAATTATATATTGCCACTTTCTATTATGCCTCAGTTACCTCGTTTATCAAATGGGGACAATACTAGCCTAAATTATAGGGCTATTATAAGGAGTAAATGGACTAATACAACATGTTTAGGCTCTGATAACAGTGCCTCGTAAGTGCTTAATAAATATTAGCCATTATTGTCATTTTCATCATCCCTATGAGTAAACAGAATTGAAAGATACTTCTGTTTCTGGCCTTGATTTACTATTATATAACCCAAATGGTGCAAAATTGATTAGTATACCTGAATTTATCATCAGATGGTCCAAATTTGCTAAACATGTTATGCCCAACCTAATAACAGTTTTCATAAAATAGCCTATAGTTCATGTAATTCTAATTATATCAATAAACTCAAATTTCAAAGAAAATGACATAATATGATAAGTGAAAAGTTACTAAGAAAATAACAGCACAGATTATATAATCAAAAGACTGTTTTTGACACTTCTTTAGGTTATCATTTTAAACCAACAGAGTAAATTTAATATTCTGTGTACAAGAGACTGGTTTACTACCAGTTCCTGACATAAAGATTTGGTGTCTGTCATATGTACAACCTGCAGCTGGTTATTATCAAGGAATTCTGTCCTTGCTAATGCTAGGGTCTCATTCCACTAAGAAGATATCACTAGTTTGGTTTTTACTATTATTATTTCCATTTTTAAAAACAAGAGTAGTCAGTAATTTTGTCATTAAGTTTTCATAAGTACCTAAATCAAAGAGCCAAATCAAGCTGGAAATTTATATATATAAAAGGCTAAGTGGCCAACTGTCCATCCAACCGACCAATCGACCAGCCAGTATGTATGATGTGCACTGGCAATTTAAAAATTAACATTTACTCACACATGTATGCTGGCGCCAATCACATGCATGTGTTTTGATCTGTCATTGTTAATTGTGAATTTGGTTGACATTTCTATTAAAATATTCCTTCTAATTAATTTCCTTTCAATGTGCATGAATCTGTGCACCAGGCCACTAGTTGATAAATAAATAACAATATCTATTTATTATTGTCAGTTAAAATTCAGGCATCAGATTTTATTACTGCAGATTTGAGGCAATTTGCATCATGTAAATGATCTCACCACTAAAATCAACCTGAAATGGCACTAATATCTCTAAAAAATTTTAATAATAATTGAAAGTTTAGGTGGCTTTATCTGAGTTTAGTACTCGCTTAATAAGTAACAATAAAGCCCAAATTGACAGCTTTTATGACTCAGGCTGGCTTTTTCTGTAGACAAGTTCGAATGCACTCTTGCATTTTGAAAAGATTTCGCTGGGGAAGAAAATGATAGGAGCCACCACTAATTGTCCTATGTCTGTAGCCTGGGCCTTGCAGTAGCAGTCCAGTTTCTTACCTTGAGGGCAAGACACACATTTGCAAGAGAGAACCAAGGTTCCAGTGATGCTGATGTGCTACATGAAGAGGGAAAAGCAGTCCTGGGGTTGTTCCCAGTCCTCACCTAACTTCTTGCATGAAACTATCATCAAGTTGGGTTATTATTGGTTACATTTCTTTCTCTATTTCCCTCTTTATTTCTTAGCTGCTTAAAGAGATATCCAGGAAACGCAGAAGCCTCCGTCATGGGAGAGAAGTTGAATTAAAGCCATATATAGCCGCTCACTTTGATGTCCTGCCCACCGAGTTCACCCTGGGAGATGACAAACATTATGGAGGATTCACAAACAAGCAACTCCAAAGTGGTCAAGAATATGTCTTCTTTGTATTAGCAGTGATGGAGCATGCAGAGTCTGTAAGTTAATTGTGTTGGCATTTAACACATGCCAGGGTGTTCCCCAAAAGTGTATACTCATTTTGAATGATTATAAAGTCAGGGTTTATTAACATACAGTTCATTTTCAAAATTTAAAAAAATCTACAGAAATGAACAATTTATTTTATTTTATTTATTTATTTTTTTTGGTCAGTGTCTGTTTTCACACTGATGACCATTCTGGTCTCGGCACTGCTGGTAATGTGTAGCAATGGAATCATAAACACCAAGAATCATTTCATTAGGTATTTGTGTGCCCTCTATTCTTTGACTGTTGCTGATTTTGTACTGTAAACTTTATCTTTTATGTATTACAATTTAAAAATGTCTAGTGGCACGTTAGGGAGAAGTTTCTTTGTTTAGAGCTTAGTCTGGCTTCACTCATTATTTCAAATCAGTTAACCCTGAAAAGGAGTAAACATTAAGTGAATTTGTCTGTGTTAAAGTGTGTATACAGTTGTGGGGGAGGGGAATACCATCTATTTCCTATGGAATATTCTATACATTTTCACCAAAATCTGGTTATTCTGGGATGCGTAGGTATATCCATCCTAATTATTTCCCAGGAGCTATTGTTAACGCTGTAACAGTTGCCTACTTTGGGAGCACTGCTGGGTCTCTGCTTGAGCTTTCCTTAAAAACAGGAACGTGTCTGTAACAGGGAGTTTAGGGGACTTCTAATCTGTGAAGTGCCGGATTGTTGGGGCATGGTTCCCGAGACCTTTCCATGGGATACATGTATAGATAGTAGGGTGACAGCCATTAGTCCCCACATATCCTTCTTCATCCTTTTAAAATGGCTGTTATTAAAAAAAATAAATCTGGTATAATACCTAGTAGGCAGCAGATTGTATGATTACAATAGGAACAAGCTCTGCAGTTACCCATGGGTATTTTCAAGTATTCAAAAATATTAACAGGGGATGATTGTATTTATTCTCCTATGACTGCCAGCGAGCCCACAGTGCACGCTCTCACTCTCGGGCACGCGTTCTCTCTCTCTCTCTCTCTCTCTCTCTCTCTCTCTCTCTCTCTCTCTCTTTTTCTCTCTCTCTCTCTCTCTCTCTCTCTCTCTCTCTCTCTCTCTCTCTCTCTCTCTCTCTCTCTCTCTCTCTCTCTCTCTCTCTCTCTCTCTCCTTCTCTTTCTCTCTTTCTCTACCTCCCTCCTTCCCTGCCTCCCTCCCGATTCCTGAGGAAGCTCTGTCTAGGAAAAGGCAGCCCCAGCCAGCTTCTTTCATTGTCGCATTTTGCCAGTAACTATATCAGAGGAAACCCCAGAAAGTTAGAAAATAAGTCAATAAAACTGAGAATTCGAAGGCATTCTAGATAATGAGTTGTCTTCTTTTATGCAATTCATCCTGCTCTTATGTCGTTGTATGCTTCAGTTGCTTTGAATGTTAAATAGAAAGAGGAAATAGGAAGAGGGTGGCTCTTGAAGTGGCAGTTCACATTAACATTTAATATACTTATTCTAAATGGTGTTTCTAGTAGATTAGGGCCTAAGACTGACAGGGGTGGCCACTCCATTGAGCCAGTCACTACCGTATAAGACACTTGAGATGTACCAAAGATTTCTCCACATCCGGTGTGAGCATGCGCATCAGGGCTTATCTTCAGATGACTGAAGGGTTCCCCCTTGGAAAATCAAAACACAAAGGCAGCCTTTCAGTCTGGTTTACCTTTGTGCACAGAATGTCATTTGAAAACAAAGCGATGGCTTCCTGGAATTTTAATGCACGGATGTGCTTCCTCTCTCTAGTTGAAGGTTCTAAGGCAAAACATCAAGGGAATGGAATGTTGGAAATCATTTTTTCAATTTTTTTTTTAAAAGGACTTTTAGATATTTGAAAGCAATTTTCTTTAAATAGCTCTAGGATGTTTCAGAGAGCAAAGTCAGACCATTGTGGAAGATCAGAGAATCCAGCAAAGAGGAGAAATCTCATGAGATCATTAGGCTGTTAGTACCTGCCAGAGCTCTGATTTCTAGTGTCGCCCAGACATTTTTACTAGTGTTCAAATGCATCACCATTGATGAAGCGCCTACACCTTCCTGTGTGCGTCATCACACTGTTTCATTCATTACGTAATTAGCATTTTTCCCAGATAGATTATCTGAATTGTCCCTTTTCTTCTTCATCTTTCTCAATGTTGCTCTCAAAGCTAACAGCATGGCTTTTATGTTTCATGTATGTTTTCAGGCCAGCCTTCACTTAATAGAAGAGACTCATTGTCAGATAGTGTAATGTTAGGAGTGATAACTGTGCTTTTGTAAGCCTCAAATTTTATGAATGATTGTTAATCCACCTAATCACTCCAAGGGTGGACTGATAATTTGCATAGAGAAAACATCCCCCTTCAACAAGACAGAAACTCAACCTCAATCCATTGATTTATATCAAGAACATAGGAGGATGGGTGCAAAATGACCCAAGTTTGGTCTTTTCTGGTACCCCCGCACACTGAACAAACCCTATGTTTCACAAGGCTGGTGTCTTTTTATGGTTTTGTTTTCCTTTCACTTTACACATCTCTGGTTCCTGAGCTGTGTGCTTGGGGAAAACCTCTGCTTAGATTTCCACACTGGCTGATTTCCACCTTGGTCAAGAATTTCAAGTCAGAGTTCGCTTACCTTTGCCTAACAGTTTGAATCTGACCAACAGAAGGAGAGGGGAAAGTGTGAGCCAAAACAAAGTTATACACATGTGAAGAATCATGCTTCCTGGATATTTACTAGCAGTGTCTTGGTCATGTCCTTTGTGTAGATCTTTATGCTGTACATATCTGTTTTTATTGGCTTCTGAGAAGGTTGTAAATATCCTCAGTTGTCCTTTTTGATGCATTAGAAATCTCCTAGTCCCGTTGATGTCTTTCCAGGGCACAATGAGGAGAACGTGAAGGGAAACTAGTTAACAACCACGTCATGGGCGTGTGTTCTCCAGCTGGACTACTCGGCTTATCGCACTTAAAATAAGAATCGATGTCCTTAACCAAATTTTAAAAAATGCATCTTAAAATTTTAAATGTATTTACTGATTCAAGAATAAATGAGCATATTCTTTTATACCTTGATGATGTCAGCCATTTGAACAGGTGAACGTTTTATTTTAGACAACAAAGATTTGTTGGGAACTCAACATTGTAGAGTTCTGGGCTAGCTGCTTTAAGTAGCTATACAAATATTATAGTACATAAATCGCTGCCTTCCAGAAGTTTATAGTTTCACTAAAGAAAAGAAGACATATGCACAGATTTTTAAAAAAAAGATGAATGTCATTAAAAAGGACTGGCTGAAATTTTTAAAATTACTTTTATCCTATAATTGTGGAATAATTGATTGTTTTCTATTAAGGAAAGTTAGCTTCATTGAAGGCAGTTTTTAAATAGAGCTTTGAAAATTAGTTTGACTTTCCAGAGCTAAATGTTGTGGAACTTGTGAGAGGGTTAAAGAGAGAATAGAATATTTGGGGGGTAGTAACAAGAAAAGTTTGATGTGATGGAATGTGTTGTATGTGGTAAGGAAGTTTAAAAAAATTGTGGAGTCTATTAAGGACCATGCTAAGATGCCTGGGTTTATTAAGGAATTGCCTGAGAGCCTCCTAAGGGTTTCATAGGTGTAGTTTAGGAGAATTACCCTAAAGAGAGTAGAGACTCTTACAGGCAGGAAGAAATTCTTGGTATGGTTGGGATGAGCATGAATGAGTCCTAAAGAAAAGGGGTACTCATGAGACTGGAAAGAAGGTGGATGTACTTGGGGGTACATAAATCAGATAAAATCATCATTGTTTCATTCCCAGCTATTGAGAGGGTGAGAGAAAAAGGCAAGTTAGAAGGAGCGTATGCCTGGGAAGTAGGGAAGTAACACACATGCATTTCTTAACTTGGGGATTCATGTAGGAATCTCTAGAAACAATTGGAGATGAAGGTCTGGAACTCAGCAGAGATTCCAAGTTTAGGAACATTAGTGAGAAAGTAATCTGCATAGAGGTTGGTATTTAAAGCAGGGGGTGACCTTGCCAGCTAAGGGAGAGGAAGAGACACTAGCAGAAAATGAAATGTAAGAGTGCTGGCATGGGATGGATGCAGAGGAATTAACTCAGTTGGTAAGGTTAGGAAGGGAGCAGGTGAGGACAGAATTAAGAGAACCAAGGGAGGGAGTTTTAAAGAAGCTATGGTCAACAGAGACACATCTGGAAAAGACATCTGGAAGAGTAAGAACTGAATAATGACAATTTGATTTGTCCAATAATTGACTTGGACCAGTGATGGAGTGAGAAGAGATGAGAAGCGAGTGGTAGGAGAGGAGGGGCAGCCCATAGATGTGGGTTGGTCTCTGTTGGAAAAGGGAAAGATAAGGCCTTAAAAGGGGGCAGAGTTAAGAGAAGAGTTTTAATACAGGCTAAAATAGGGCAGAAAAATATAAAAGCCAAATTCATAGACACTTAGTCCTTTCTTTCACCGAGTAACTATATATTTTTTCAACTTTATTAAGGAAAAAATTAACATATATAATTATGTATATGTTTAAAGTGTACAAAATGATGATTTAATGTCCACATACATATTGGCATGGTTACCAAGGTCAAGATAATTAGCACATTTATACATCTATCATCTCACAGAGTATCCTTTCTTTTGAATGTGGTGAGAATGCTTAAGATCTACTCTCAACAAATTTCAAGCATATAATACTGTGTTATTAGCTGTAGTTACCAGGCTTTATATAGATCCTAGAACGTATTCTTCTTTTAACTGAAAGTTTGTACCCTATGACAAACCTCCTCCCCATTTCCTCCCTCTAGCCTTTGGCAATCACTATTCTATTCGCTGCCCTCAGAAAGATTTGTCCATGATGTTGCTGAATACTGTTTCACTATACATGTGTGTGTATGTGTGTTTACAGATTTTTTGTTGTTGTTCAGTCATCCATCAAGGGGCACTTAGGTTGTTTCCATACCTTTGATATTGTGAATAATGCTGCAGTGAACACTGGTGTACAGATACCTTTATAAGATAGTGATTTCATTTCCTTTGAATATATACCTAAGAGTGGGATTGCTGGATTGTGTGATAGTTCTATTTTTAATGTTTGGAGGAGCCAATATTCTATTTTTTTCATAAGGGCTGTACCAATTTCCATCCCCCCCCCCAGCCCTGTATAAGGGTTCCCTTTTTTCTGTATCACACCAACAATCACACCAATCTCTGAGCAGTAGCTGTGATAAAATTGAATGGGAACTGCTAAATCCTTTTAAGTTATAAAAATTACATGTTATGGAAAACCATATCATCAGTTTCATACATCCTGCATCTATAATTTGAACATTGGACCTCTCTTTTGAAGTTGTAGACATTGTCCATTGTCCAGCCTCTATTTCCTAACTAATATACATCAAGTGTTAAGGATGACTTACATAATTTAACATTTAATTAAAAATAGTAATATTTTTTTCTATAAATGTTTAGTTTCTAAGTGTGGTCTCCTTAACTGAGTGGAAATGTCTTGAGAGCTGGAGCTAATTATTCCTCTTGATTTTCACATAGCATGGCACACGCTGGCAGTGTGAATGCTCATTGAACATTTTGCCCCTGGTTAATTACTAGTGCCACACTTCATAAGTCACTTAATATGCCATAGATAGACCCCAATGAAAAAGTATATCTGGAGTAATTTATACCATCTCAAATTATTTCATTGTAAAATACTTCACCCTATAAGGAAATTTAAATTGCCGATCCTCTTCCCCTTCTCCTCTTTCCTTTCTCAAACTCTTGTCCTCTCCCCTTTCCTGCTTTTTATTTACTAACATTGTTTCACACACTTACTATGAAATCCACTATCTCAAATATTTGCCTCTTCTAATGCAAAAGATATACACCAGAAAGATGTTCGCTTGTAACTTAACATAGACTCTGTTTTTCCTCAGAGGATGTATGCAACCAGTCCCTACTCAGACCCTGTTGTGTCCATGGATCTGGATCCGCAGCCAATCACGGATGAAGAAGAAGGCTTGATCTGGGTTGTGGGCCCTGTCCTCGCAGTGGTCTTTATCATCTGCATTGTTATAGCTATTCTTCTCTACAAGAGGTAGGTTTGCCCCATATTTCTCTTGTTGTCTTGAGGGCTCTCTTATATTTGAAGACTTAACAATCCTTCCTTGGTCATTCTGTGGTTGATTTTAGGATAAATACCTCCCTGTAGCCCCAGTAGTCATTGGAATGTGGTTGCATTAGAGTTAGAAGGAAATGTAAAAACGACACTATTTATAATCCCATTCAGTGCTATAGACTTTGTTGCCCAGCCTGCCTGAATGCTAGCCTCTGTCCTCTGAGTATTTAAGGCAATGGCATTTGACACACTTGTACATTTACAAGCAGATGGTAATACACAAGCTTGCATTTGATTGTTTTAAATGATTCGTTGCTCAAGGTTTTTTTAAACTAAAATTTGCACACTTGTGTCCATTTCATAACTGGAATTGCACGTGTGCTGAGATCCTTCCTGCAGCTATTTCCCAAAACTTAGCCAAGGAGCGGACATTGGAAGATTAGTGAAGAGAAAAGAGGAAGTCAATAACCTTTTTCCTTCCTGCTTTTCTTCTAACCCTTATTCCACATCTTCAATACTGAATTCTCATTTGGGTCTAAAGAAGAATGTGAAGTACCATTTTCTTTTTTTAAAAATAATCTCAGTTTTATACTCCCAAATATCAGTCTGAGTTAGTGTCTTTGATTACAATCAGGATACAAACAGTTCACACATTCCCCCATGTTTTCTGATTGTCCACTCTTTTTAAATTTTATGTCTGCCTTCATTACATAGAAGCAAGATGTCTCTCCCTAGATCGCTGCTTATTCAGAAGGAGAAATATTAATAATTCTACCACTAAATACTTTTAGACTTAAAGATAGAATGGTAAAATTATAAGTATATAAAATTATAAAAATTAGCATATGTAATACATTAACTTAAACATTTAGAATGACTAAATTCTGCATTACCTCCCTTTATATTAATTTTTCTTCCAATTTAAGTTTATTTCATGAAACTTTGTGTTCCCGTTTTCCGTTGTAGTGTGTCATCTTTCAGAACACTCTGGCGATCTCACCTCTATCATTCTCTGACTCTCTTTTCTTCTCTCTCCCTTATTCCCTCCTTCCCTGCCTTTCTCTCTCCTCATAACCTTGACCTTCAAGATCAGATGAGAGTTTCTTCATCATGATTCTTGCTTACATGCTTTATCTGATCATCTTATCTCCAGTATTTCTTTTTTCTATCCATATAGTTCCCTTCATTAATTACCTCTTTTACATTAATTACCTCTTTACTGGTATTCCTTTTGTAAATATGTTCTTAAGTTCTTGGAATAGACTTTATTTTATTTTTTATAACTTCTTCTCTTGACTCGAGTATGTCCTTCCAGACACTTCTCTGAAAAACTTACTCTTATGAAGCTGCATTCCATTTTATTTCAGTGTAAAGAGAGGGCTAAGGAAATGAAAGGACAGATTAAAAAAAAGTTCATAACTATAATGCATTAAATTGCCTATCCTATTTTAGAGCTAGAAAAAAATGGAAGGAATACCCATAATTATCTTTCCCTGATCACTATGGTCACTCAGTTATCTGTGTTATAAAATAGCAAGTGATTAAAGCTCAAAATCTCCTCTTAGTTGATGGTTTCAGTCTTCTCATCCCAATTTGTATCTTTTCAGTGTGCATTGTACTTAGTCGCCTCTGTCTTGTATAGGAGGTAAGAGCAGGAAACGGGATAACCATGAGCCCCAGAACAGTAACAGATGGGTGAATCGAAGCAAGAGCCAGTAGCCTTTGCTGTTCATGAGCTGCACTTATTACCCTTAGAGAATGCAATAATTAAAAGCAAGACTAAGTTATAATTGTTTTTAGTGAAATATTTATTTAGGTTACCATATCCTACTATGGGAGTCAGATTAGAAAACATGTGCTTGCTGGCAGTTGCATTTCTAGACCATATCACATGACATTTGGTGATACTGCAAAATGGACAAAATGCTTGTCTTATTTTTTTAAATTATGTTTCATGCAGATATATATGACTATCCTTAAATCAGGTCACTGAACAGAGGTGTGCAAGAGATCTATGAGTTGGTTATGTCACTGTGAAGATATAGGATTTTAACCTTGATAATTGTTAACATTTAAATTTAACATTAAGTTTTCCATTCTTCCTTTGACGTGCTTGGAGAAAGTCAACTCAGTTATAGTTTTTCCCAGTCCTGCAAAAAAAGTCCTCAAATGCAAAGGTTTTATGACTCAGATAAAATAGAGTCGCATTTTCGTGTGTGCATATGTGAGCATCGTCTAATGCAATTGTTGGAGCTGCTCACATCCTCGAATGCTAAGTATATTTAGCTAACCATCTGAAGGCCCGTGAAGTGTTTCTGAAATAGAAGTGCTTGCTTCAGCAGTAAAGAACATTCCTGACTTGAAATTCAAATAGACCCAACAATGTCCTCCTTGATTATCGTGAGGCAGTTCAAGAGGAAATTTTCTGTAGGCAATGAATAGTATCTTTTATAGCTTGGATTCTGAGCAAAGTTAATTATGTAATAAATACTTAGTCCTTTCCGTTTATACATAGGTTGTCGAATTGACTTTGTTTTTAACCTAATAATTTGTAAACCTACAATGCATTGGTAACCAGTGACAAAACAGTATCATGCAGGTTTTATAAGTGGCCACTGAATCATCAGAAAATGAAAATACGTTTGGTAAGGTCTTTAGTGTTAGAAATTACCTTGCACTATGATTTTTTTTTGAAATGGTGTACTCTATGTGACATGGACATTGCTTTTAAAATGTAAACTGCAGACATAAGATGGTAGCAAGGGTTAGCAAAACACTCAACTAGGAATCAATAAAACTGAGTTCAAGTCCCAGCTCTGTGACCAGCTAGCTATATGCTGACACTCTGGGTCTATGTTTCCTCGTTTATAAAACAAGTAGGTAGGCTAGATAATTGAATGTTTTAAATAACAATGTTCTATGACGAGAAAACACCAATTGATAAAATATGTACAAATTATTTTTGTACCCAGGGTTTGTTTGTTTTTTGAAGTGACTCTATGTTGCTTTCTTGCTCTCCACCCCCCACACAAAAGAAGCCATAAACCAATTAAATGCTCTTAGACACTCGTCTGTCCTGTACATTTGTTACACACATAAGGTGCTTCAGCCATTAGTTCTAGAGCTGTCCAGGAATTCTTAATAGAGAAAATGTTTAATAAAATGTTAATCTGACTGTAGTAAATCATTTCAGGATGGATGAGAAGTTATTACGGATTATGGAAAAAAGGAAAATATGGATTTTCTGGAAAGATCTAGGGCATGATCTAGACAAAATTCACCCTTGACCAAAAATAGTCTATCCTGAATGGACACTATAGAGAGAGTAAATAAGTTTCAAACCCACCGTGAGACCTTTATGTGAGAAGGCCATGAGGTAGATGTGACTCAAATAAGACTTTGGCTTTTCCCAGATCCAACACTGGCCCTCTATGGGCTTGGCCTCTGGAGTCCTCTTTTTTCATATCAACCCTGCATGTATTTCCAAGCTGTCAGCAAAGAAACACTGAAATACCTTTCCTCGCACTCTGCAGCCACTCCTCTTGGACTGGCTCACTCTAACTCATCCTTCAGAGAGAAGCTAAGATGCCACCTACCATACAATGCCCGTCTACCTGCCTCCCTCTTGTCCTCTCCTCTCTGCCAGGTCAAGCTGCTTATGGCCCCTTTTCCTATGCCCCCACAGCACTTTCTACTTAATCTATATCATAGAATCTACCACATTATTGCAATTGCTCCCCTTTTTTAGCTTTCTTGTTTCTCCATAGTGTCTGTTAAGGACTCTGTGTCCTTTTTGCCAAGCTGGTGCATGGCACACAGACATACAGAATGATCAGATTTATACAAACCAGAGAGTCTTAAACAAACTCCATTCCCTCACTTGTTTACTCCACCCCTCAATATCTCACCATTATCTTGGCTGGCAAAGAGCTGTAATAAAACCCTAACCTATAATTTAAATAGACTGGTTTCAAAAGCCTTCAGATGTCTGCATTTCACCAAATGCATGCCCATATGTGGTGAGGCTGATATTTCTATGGAAGAGGAAGTGAACTGAACACTCTGAATTCATGTAAATATCAACAGTCTTTTAATTCACAGACCTGATAATTCACTAAGTGGTTCTTTTCCATTCAGAGGGATAGATTTTACTGCAACTGATGACCTCATTGATTAAAAAATGAGCAAGTTAGAGACATGTTTGCAGGATTTTTAAGAACCTGGCACTTCATTATTCTCTTCATATATGTTCTGTCAGATTTAAATGTGGCTTTTGTATTTTTGAAAAGATATGGACTAAGTTATGCTAAAGCCAGATACTCTAACAACAGGAGTGTATATTTTGTTGGCATTAAGGAAGATTCAGTACCTTTATTTTTATAATTGAGAACTTACTTAATACTTGCAATTTGCCTCAATGTGAAAATTGTTCAGATTACTTCTTTACAGGTAAAGGATATACTCTCTTCAGAAAGAACATGGTTATTTAAATAATCTACATATTATCACAGGTGACCGTGTCTGTGAGCTTGAGCTCAGTGTGTTCACAGACAGCAGCACCTGTTTGAAAATACCTGACATGTCAGTGGATGGTATTAAATATATTTCTGGATTAGCCCAGCTACACAGCAGATGGGCCATCTCTGTAGATTTATAATGATGAGTATTACTTTTTCCAAAACTAAATGTATTTAGTCCTTTATTGGAAAAGAGATTTATGATCACCTGACTTGTCAAAAGGTATTTGAAGAAATCATTTCTGCCACTATATTACCTCATGATGTATTATGCAGTTGTGAAATAATTTTTTTGTGCATTCCAATGCAATTTGCAGGTTTTTTAGATCATTAAGGGAATAACCTACCTCTTAACTGAGAACTCTTTATTTTAAATGGGCAAATTTCTTATATGGAATAATGTGGTATTTCCATTAAGTACCTCAGTAGTTTTTCGTGGTGTGTTATATAAAAATCACATTATATCTCTACCATCAAAGAATTCCAGGAATATAACTAATCATGGCAGTATTTTGTAAATGGATGGATAAAAGTGAATATAACAATAGCACACTAAAAAATTGCTTTATTTAGCCATGTAATCGCGTGCCCTCCATTTACTTTATAATTAGAGGCCTTCAAATATTTCGATATGCTGTCACTTGCTAATGTGTGTAAGTTATATGTGTCCCCCCTGTGAGCATTGTTGAACCTTGGTTGTCATGGTTACTCTTATTACCATTGGCCAACTAACATTTAGCTTTCTTTTTCCTTTCCTTTTTTATTTTTTATTTTTTGCTGCATTAAAATGGAGCAGTAAACCTGACAGGTGAGGAGTAGAGAATAAACCCCTTTCATGCTCAGTAAGAAAAAAATAAGATATGGGCAGACTTTGCAGGTATTGAGGGGGTGAGGGTGGAGGTTGGATATCCTAGTAAAAGATGATAACCTGGCAAATAGAAGATGGATAAAGTCTACACTTACATATAAAGTAAATTGATACTTAAATGATTCTTGGAGAAAACGATTGTCTGTAAAGAAGATAAGACATATTATCTTTATGTAAAGCTAAATGTAGAAGGCATTAAAACCAGTCTCTGAGTTTTGTTTGTTGTTTAGGTAAAGTGAACATTTTTATGTGTTCGTGTGTCTGCCCAAGAGAAATGTGAGGTGTCCCAAAAGTTATTTTGTTTTGTTTTGAAGGTGAATTTGTAAGTTTGGCCTTTGATCACCTCTCAATATAGGAATACTAACTACTAGCTTGTTCAACCCTCCAAATGTTTATTATAATGTTTTAATGAAAACCCTTATGTAATTCCTAATTATTCTCCATATCTTCCAGCTTTGAATAATAACAGTAATCATAACAATAATAATATCTGTACTGTGTGATTATTGACTGATTGGTTTAATCTAATCTCTTAGCTTGCTAATTAAGATCTATATATCCATATCAATACATAAATATACCCGACTAAAGTTAAACTAAGAAAAGAATTTCAGTGCTCATCTAACTTGTCTTCTTTCCAATGTTGTACTTCTGTGGCTCTCAATGAGTGGTCCGTGGATCAGTAGCAGCAGCAGCATCAGGGAACTTGAAATACAAAGTCTTACCCCACCCCCAGACCTACTGAATCAGAAACTGGGCATTGGCCCAGCAACCTGTAGTTTATTAAGCCCTCCCAGGAGGTTCTGGTGCATGATCAAGTTGAGAACCACTACTGCATTCTTTTCCCTACAATCACAACACTGATCTGCAAGCTTTACTACACTTTTCCTGACAGGAAGCTTACTACCTCCGTGAGGGTCCTCCTTATTGATTTATTTTTATATATCACTAGCTATCAATAATTCTGCTAAAAACAAATGGAAATTTGTTTTTCCCCACTAAAAGTCAAAACAATTTGAATCCGCTTGATATACTTAGACATCTACCTTCCCATTATAATACTGCCCACATTACACAACGTTATCAATGCCTTCTTGTCCCATTAGTATGAAATTTGAGCCAACAGTTAAATATCATCTTCTAACCCTCCTCCTCTATTTCATAAGTGAAGAAATTGAGGTTTGTAGTTGGCTTACCCAGTGAGAGAGATACATACCAGTAGTGGCAGAGTTAGAGATTTATTCTTAATGGTGTCAGAATTTGGGACATGTTTGAACTGATATCTTTGAATATTTATAGTAGAGATTTCAAATAAATACAGTTTTTCAAAAGTCTGTATCCATATGTCTGAGTATCTTTGTTCCAAATAAATAGATTTGGTCTTCCCCACAAACCCGCCAACCACAGAGTAGCATTTTTGTTGTACGTTATTCACATCCCAAACACACACATGCTTTTACACTGTCAGTGATTTCAGCCATCTCTGAAAGGTTGGCTTCTGCTTCCTCTTCTCCCATAACTCCTGTGCATGGTAGATAACTTCTGGCTGCAAGAAATGAACTTACACCAGGACTTTTTAATCCGAATAGAAAACATAAAACAGCAAGGCAGACTTTATCATCTCCTTCTAGTCCCTATGCTTTGCTTTTTAAATAGATTAATATGAAAATAATGAGACCTCAGAAAACTTAGGGAAAAAACGTCACATTAGTTTCATGTAGGACCCAATTTAAACAGGAATATGCCAATTAACTATTTGCAATAGTAACTTTATTTTTAAAGCTCTTTACTAGTATTACTGATGATGGCCAAATCCTCATCTTGCAAACCTTTCCTGGAAATTCTTTCTGTTAGGTAACAGCCATTTAAGCACATTTCTGTTTTAAAATAATGTGATAAGAGTGTGGGAAGTTAGAACTATCCATGTTGTGATCACCAAACTGAAATTAAACAGTACAAAACTTAAACCACTAGTTTTCCTAGCTGGCAAGGGTTTTTGGAGTCTGAGTTCTTGGATGTCATTCCATCTGAACAGATACAGTGAGGGAGATACTAGGTATCAAATAGTAGGGCACCTCTTCCAATTTATTATAAGTGTGAATTGTAATTTTACTCCAATGCTTTGGGTTTTCTGAGACTCCTCTGGGCAACAATATGTGATTTTCAGCTTTCCTGGTGTGAGAGAAACTGAATAAAATTCTTTAGAGGGTATTTATTTTCTGTCTCTTAGTCTCAGGGTCACTTCCCTGGCCTCAGTGTAAAAGAAGAAAAGCAAGGTGTTCCACTTCACCTGCATGACAGAAGTAGTTTCCTTGCCCAGGTTATTTCTACTTTTGATTTCCAATAATCCTGCAACAATGACAGCAGAGCCACTTTGAAAAAGTGTAAAAGGTAGTCATTGGGTCTGGAACATCAGGGAAGAAATAAGAATCTTTGCAAATGTGTGTGAAAAGACCAAATCCTGAGAAGGGCCTCAGGGATGATCTGAAATGGGAAGACCAGCCATCTGTTCGTTACACGTGAGGTCCATTGACAAACCACACTCAGTGACATTTTACTCACCCCTTTAGGTTCTGCATCTTCAGGGGGAACAAGAAGGCAGATATCCCCAGCATAAACACTGTGACATTTTCCCTCTGAAACTGGTCATTTTATCCTTCTTTCCCATGCTCTTCTGAGCCCCATTCTATTTCTTCTCTTATGTTTTCTCCAGCCCTTCATCGCTTCTTTTCTTCCCATCTCCAGAGCTCCATGTTCCTGTCCCACACCTCACTTCACTGCTTTCCTCTGATTGGTGCTGAGCTTGGCAGTACCTTCTGTCCTAAGACTGTGTCTATCTCCTTTAGGTAGAAACAGGAAATCAGGAGACAGGATAATCCAAAATTTTAAAATTGCAAAGTGTTGGTTTGCTACGACTACACCCAAGAAAAGTCATTAAGTCAATCATATCTTGCCAACGGCATCTCACTTGAATGAGTCAAGTGCACTTTCTCTTTGCATCCATCTTCACTTCATCCCTGGCTAGTTTTATCTTACACAGATGAGCAGAGATGGAAGGAAGACTATTTTCTTTTCATGAAACAATCTGTGTGACCCTGAATGAGAGCCCATTGACATAGAAACACCAGTGAGCTGTACCACAGTCATAGTGAAAAGACAGAGGGAGTTTTCTAAACACTCTGCTGCACCCCTTTCCTCAATTAGAATTCCTGCGCTTTGAAGGAGGGGGAGATGCTCGAATTAATGACTCTAGCGTGGGGATTGCTGGGATCAGTATTTGAAAGAAAGCACTGCTTGAAAAAGCCTTCCGTTTCTGAAGTGAATTGTTCATCTCAGTCAAGCTGAAAGAAAATAGTTAGGTAACACTCTGATTATTTGAGTTTGAGAGGGAAAAAAAGAATAAAGAAATGTTAAGGGGGAAACCTGACATTTTTACATAGACATTTGTTAACAATACATTATCATATTTTAAATAAGAGTATTTAATAAAACTAGTAGATAGCAATAAAAACAAAGATAAAATGAATTGTGTGAAGGATTATTTATAAATAGAAACTGAATGGTTCATATACCTGAATGATCATTAAGAGAATGCAACTACCCTCTAGGTGAAATGACTTTTTCTCCAATCTTACTGTGATTGACTTTCACTACAAAATCTTAATCATAGTTAATATTACTCATAAGTTAGCTGAACACCATAAACAAACAAACAGCCAACACTTATTTTTTTGAGGGGGTGGGATTTGAAAGAGAACATGAATGTTGCTCCTGTGTCCCAGTCTCCTTCCAGGTGTTCGGCTAACTTGGAATCTTAGAAAGGCACTCACTGTATTTATCTGCCTAATGGGAAAATCCACCGCAGGTTCACTTTGTAGCCACCAGTTACATATTAGAAAAAACTGGGTCCGATTTAGAAGCCCAGTAGCTTAACTCTAGGGTAACAATAATCTTAGAATTCACTGCTAGGGGTCCTCTGTTCTGTTCCTCACCAACAAAACTAGTGGATAAGATAGAATCGCTGAGCAAGGATCCATGTGAATCTCACTAACACTCCCTTCAAGCCTAAAGTCAGAGTCATAGTGCTGTTTCATTCTCCAGCTGAAAGAGGACTTAGAGATCATCCACCTAAACAAAAATTGTCCCCGAGCAAATACTATAGGTGGAATAAGGAAAAGCAACCTTGAACAGGTCACAAAGCTAACCAGCGCATTGCGTTTTAAAACTGAAAATTTGGGAGGGGCATGGCTCTCTGCTCTTTAGATCTGTTTTAGTTTTCTGTATTTTTTTTTTTCTAAAATGTCTTAAATGTTTACTTTCTCCCTGTAGGAAAAGGGCAGAGTCTGACTCTCGAAAGAGCAGCATACCGAATAGTAAGGAGGTCCCTTCACACCATCCAACAGACCCCGTAGAACTAAGGCGCCTTAATTTCCAAACGCCAGGTAAGAGACGTGACTCGTCTTGCCCATGTTACCGTCTATGCTGAAATTGTATAGGCCAGCCGATACCGAAGTGAGAGATGAATGTGTCGCTTTATTTTCAACAATTGTGTGTGTGTCCTTCTCTTTTATTTTTATATTATTGAGATTCTCCAAAACGTGAGTCTTGAAAGGAAATTAAGCCCTTTGTGCAAATCTGAGGTGGAGTATAAAAGAGGAAAAACATATATTTCTTCAAATTTGAAGAATTTATACTTTTTTAAGAATAGTTACATTTTACAGGCTTCTTAACACAGTTATTATTTTCAATGACACGTATATGGAAAGAATTCAGGTTCTCATCTTATAATGTGAATGAATAGATGGTGGATTAATGTTACATCATCAGAATATACAGGATGGGGCAAGAGTAAGTTTAGAGTTTCTCATATGGAATAACACAGTAATAAATAATGATACAAGAATAAACTCTGTGTTTCACACACTCATAACTGCAAATCTAATTTTGCTCCACCCTGTATTCTGTATTTTTATATTAAGATTTTGCATCTATATTACTCTGAATGAAAAGGGGAGGGAGGGAGATAAAGAAGGAAGGAGAAAGGGAAGGCTGGAGGGAGGAAAGGACACAAAATCGGACTCTCATTGACCAATTCAGGTTTCCTACTGTGGAGACAAAGAGTGGCTGAGAATACGAATATGCTTGTTTTTGAAAATAAATAACATCAAGTGCTTCAACAGAGGAAAGCTATTCTTGCTAT
Source organism: Pipistrellus hanaki (assembly GCF_964339955.1). Taxonomy (NCBI): domain Eukaryota; kingdom Metazoa; phylum Chordata; class Mammalia; order Chiroptera; family Vespertilionidae; genus Pipistrellus; species Pipistrellus hanaki. The sequence continues at coordinate 46,449,042 of NC_140513.1, read as the reverse complement.
GGGGCATTTTGTACAGTTAATTGAAATCTAGTCCTGTTTTACTGTCTTTTAAATAAATCTTATTTATACCAAATGAAGGGCAAGCAATCAATGGTAAAGAGAGATGAAAATATAAAACTGAGTGGCACTAGTGTAATAGCTAATGGTAATGAGCACAGTAGAGAGCTGACTCAGGAAGTCTGCTTGATTGAAGTGTGATAGCATGGTTCCCCCAATTGTTGAGAGGTTATCTCTGTGTCCAGTGGATATTCTGCCTCACAGTCGGATACACCACAGGTCCATTCAGCTGCACGTTTGTAGTGAATTGCTTTGAGTTGAAAATACATGGTCTATTGTATTTAGCTTATTTTCTCTTTAACATGTAGATATGTCATCGTAACTGGTAACTATTCAGTTCAAAGAACCATTTGGCATTTACAAAGTGGTTATACAAACTATAAATGTGCTTTGTTTAAATTATATTGGAACTGAAGTTTGACTTTTTAAAAATTCTGTTTTCAAAAGCAAAATATACCGAAACTATCAGCAGCATAAAAGGTGGGAGGAAATAAATGTTTGCGTAGCCAAAAGTCTCCCGAATGCATATTACCAAACAGACTGATCAGTGTAGATTGTGCACATGTGCTGATGACTGAGCAGCGATCCCTGTGTAACCTTGGATGATCTCTGTTGAGTGGCCTGCTTCGTGCTCCATTAAGGCAACTTGATATGAATTGAGTAACAAACCTTCTCTGTTCAGCACTTTCTGAAATAGTGGTATTCTGACTTTTTCAGGCTACAGGCATTTTCTTAATTCACATACTTTTCAATCTGGCTAAACCAGCGCATGGAAGAGCTGAAAGCCACAGAAATAATGTGGTGCATTATTTCTTGAATATGTTGCCTCATCACCTTTATGAGAACAGCACGTAATAGAAATGGGGAAATCATTAGGTCACTCCGTGTCTTGGGCTTGGCACTGCCTTCACCTCCTCCAGCTTGCGTGTGAAGTGTTATCTGTAGTGAAACAACCTTGGCCTTCCAGCAGCGACAGGCACACACTGTGGGGTTCAGTGGAAAGCTGGAAAGGTGGCCCCAAGAAGAAAGTCAGTGGGAGTGCTATTCCCTCTAACCTCCAGCACCAGCAGATGTTGCTGAGCATTAATGTAAGGTGTGGATGGGAAGTGTTTAGAAAGGATGACTAGCTGAGGACAGGTGATTACAAGAAAGAGAATACAAAGGCCTTCAACCAGGAGACCTCCATCTGCAAGTACTTCTCACTTTTATTGGTAATTTGGCAAATATGGCCAAACCCAAGAATTCTATTAAAATTTTTTTAAAAAATTCCCAATGTACATGGGTACATTAGATCCACATAGAAAGGGACCCTGTTAAAATACATACAAGTCACTGGGAAGAGAAACGAAGGCTGCACTTGCAGTGACATTCATTATGTCACCAATGGCTGTACAAGGTTCCAGTGGGAACCCAAGTCTATAATAGGGGTGTCGAACTCAATCAGAGAAGGGGCCAAAATCTAAAATCCAGCCTAAATCGCGGGCCGAATGGTTTACTGAACAGTCATAAACTGACAATGTCATAAACTGACAGCGGAGTGCAGTGATGACAGCGCGGTGCGGGCCACATTGCAAGGCCTGGCGGGCTGCATTTGGCCCGCGGGCCTTGTGTTTGACACATGTGCTATAGAAGATACCATTTAACGAAGCTCAGATTGACCACTCAACTGGATAATAGAATGAAGTGTGGCGGGATGACTAAAGGGGAGAGGAGAGAGTAGAGGAAGATAATAGAAATTGTCCTGAGATCCTCGCACATGTGTTTGTGCAGGAAGCATTCTATTGTGCCCTTTAGCTCAGGTAAGCGGTCTACTTAAGTTGCTTTGTTGAACAAGTCTTTTTTTCCTCTCAAGATCTATAATGTGGCCTGCTGTCCTGAAAATGGGACCATTTGACAAAGGAAATAGACGTGGCTGTTAATGTGGAAATCATGCTAATGTGACCATTTGCTTCAGCCAGTGGCTATGAATTATCTGGATTACTTGCCAATAGGATGAGAGCAGAAAGTGGGATTGTTAACCTAGGAAACTTTTTGTGCTTTTTCCTCCTCTTATTCATGAACAATGTGGGCTTTCCTAGATGGCAAAAAATGACCCTGTACTAGGTGTTGCACATCCGATTATATGACACTACATGATTTTTTGTATTTTAAACCAAAAATTGTACCTTCCACTCTCTGAAATGTGCTTTTATGTACATCAGACATTTGAATTTATAATTTGTTATACCTAGACATTATAAAGCTTGGCAGTGTTTATGAATGATACGCACAAGGAGGGAATTAATGATCCATGCATTCACTTTAAACAAATACCTTTCAGTGAAATCAGAGACCGGTGATTTTTATAACCAGCCCCGACTACAGAACATGTTCATGAAAGCAGATTGATTTCTGCTTCTGAAGAGTCTGTCATGGATGGTAAAATACCAAATCATACCGTTTGAAATTCAGTGGTTCTTTCAGAAGGTAAAGGAAGACTTTGCTTAGTTCATGGGTTCTATGCATCCATCCTGCCTTTCTTGTCAAGCCATCTTGTGAATGAAAATTCTGTTTGCTTTTTTAAGTTATTTATTCTCACCAGAGAGTCTGAATGTAAGGAGGCAGACTTCCCCCTCTCAGTTCTGCCATCTATTCAGACGGTTTTGAAGCACACCTTCCAGTTTTCCTATAAGTGTGGCACTGTAACAATTGAAGCGCTTCAAAGCTTCTTGCCCTTCACTGCAGTGCCACAAGCACACCTGTCTCTGGGTTAGAAGAAGAAAAAGGTCAGAACTCTATGCATCTTCTCTCAGTGAAGGCACCAAGTGGAGACAGAGAACTGGTTGCTTTCAGTGTCACCATCTCTGGGAGGTTGGAGATGTGGAGAGAACAGTGCTCTGGCACACTTTCCAAATTTGGGGTAGCGGTCAAGTCTCTGTCCGTGGAACACTGCATTCAGGCATCTGAACAGGGGGAGGAAGTCACACACCTTCCCGGTTGAGAACAGGTACCTCTGTTTGTGGATATGTGCCATGCATATGTTTATCTGTCCATCAGGTTCAGATGCCAGTGTATCAGCCAGGTTGTGTTTAGAAGGTGAACCACCTGATCTCTTAAAACAATATGGTTGGCAATGATAGATCATCAATTGTTGGTGAAGGGCATCAGTCAGAACCAGTGTGGAACGTATAATTAGAGGAGCATTGCTTTATCGCCTATAACCTACAAAAGTAAAGCAGAGACCTGAATGTACAGGAAGGTATCATTTAGCTAAGGTTAGACTAATCACTTCAAATGATGAATGGAATAAATTGGGCAAAATGAGAAAGGGGGAGAGGAAATTTGGCAGAAGAGCTAGAATTGACAGCTGATCAAGTTTTATAAGTGCAGGAAGGGAAGAAAATATTTTTTTTATATAAGATACTTTTAAAAGAAACCTCTATTAAGCCGTATACATCTTTGTGGAAGCAGTAACAGGGGTTGGGTTAGAATGGTTGATAAATGAGTTAGTTACACAGTAAACAAAATTAAGCTATAGAATGAATGTTTTTTATTTTTATCTTAAAAAAAAAATCCTGCCCTAGCCAGCTTGGTTCAGTAGATAGAGTGTTGGCCTCAGACTGAAAGGTCCCAGGTTCATGGGTGGTCAAGAGCACATGCCCAGGTTGTGGGCTCAATCCCCAGTGTGGGGCGTGCCGGAGGCAACCCATCAATGATTGTCTCTCATCATTGATGTTTCTATCTCTCTCTCCTTCTCCCTTCCTCTCTGAAATTAATAAAAATAAATTTTAAAAAACCCTGAGTCATTCTATGACTGCCTCCTTCTGTGAATATTTTTTGTCCTTAATTACAAAAGCAACACACATTTTGGGGGGAAATTTGGCGAAATAAAAAAATAAGTTTGTTAGCAATTGTTGTACTTCAGTTGTAGCTATCCAGATATTCATTATATTACCTAAATTTGTTGTATGTTTAACATGTTTTATTGATTGGAAGAGTAAAAAAAAAAACACTTTCAAAATGGTTCTTTATTCCACTTTTAATTTTTTTTATTTGACATATTTAAAATAAAAAGTAACAGACTTCCTATTAACTACTCCAATTTTACCCTCAAGAAAGATCTGCCATATGTAGCTCCCTGTGTATCCTTCCAGCCCTTTTCTATGTATATACAGTGTTTTTAAATGATAAAATATAGAGCAGGTGTATAGAGATATAGATAGGTGCATTTACATACAATTTCCTGTTTTAACAGTTCACTATATAAAAATAGACTTTTTTGCAAGATAGTGGGTTCAGTTTAATCTCCCTTTTAACAACCGATAGCATTCCGCTCTACAGATGTTGCAGACGCGTGGACTCATTCTTATTAACAGAGGCCAAGTTATCTTTCCCATGTTTTGTTCTTGCAAACAATACTGTGATGGCCAGCACGGAGCCTCTCTCCTCACATCTTTGTTGCTGTTTCTGAATGTGAGACACCTAGAAGCATGATTGCAGGGTTGTAGGGTGGACACATTTACCATCTTGCTACAGACGGCCAATTACAGATTTTTTTTTTTTTGAAATGTTGTAAAAAGCTTTTACTTACAGTGAGCCAGGGCCTCTAGAATTGGACAAAATGACTATAATAAATATAATATTGTCAAGAGATGATGATATATAAGAAAATCAAAGAAATTGCTATTATGTGTTCATATTTTTACTTTTTTTTTCCAGTGAAGCAAATTTAAAAGTTTATCTCAGAGAAATAAGCTTCGTTTCTAATGCAAAATGGAATGGGGCAAAATGAGAAAGGGAGAGAGGAAATGTGGCAGAAGAGTTAGAATTGGCAGCTGATCAAGTTTTACAAGTGGAGGAAGGTGTAGGGGAACATGTAACTAATAGCATCATACAATTCTCCAGTCACCATCTCTCTCTGTGCTGGCAAAATCCATCGCCCAGACACTCACATCAGAGACCACATATTGCACATCACACCTTCGGCTGATTTGTCAGTTTCTATCAGAATTTTTTTTTTTTTCACTGTAAAATTCTGTCTCTAAACCCAATACTCATATACCGCCCCCCAGAAAAATTTTCAAACAAAAACCAAACTTTAGTGTTTATCCTTGCATCTTTTAGGAAAAGAGATTTAAAAATTGATGATCAGATGTTACAACCTACAGACCTCATTTTTATTTTGTAAAATGACCTCATTATGTTTTGCCCTAAAGCATACATGGATGGTAGGTGATTGATGGGCTGTGAAAAACAAAAAGGAACTCATAAGAAGTTAATATAGAAAAAGCAATATCAGCAGCAGAAATATCTGTGCAGCAATTGGATGGATTTCAAAAGCTCTTGTGCTTTCTTGATCCATCTTTACTTTTAATTGGATCAATGCTAACAAAGTCCATTTTTCTATAGACGCTCTTATCTTCATATTTGGTTTTGTATTGTAAGAAACTTAGGTATAAAATATATTAATAGATTAAGAGCACCTTATGTGCTCTTTATATATTACACTAGAGGCTTAGTGCATGAAATTTGTGCACTGGGTTGGGGGAGGGGTCCTGCAGCCTGGCCTGCACCCTCCCACAGTCCAGACCCTTCAGGGAATGTCTGCCCAAACCAGTCTGGAATCCCTCCTTACCTGCTCGCTCTTTACCGCTCGGCTTGCTGCTCCTTAGTGCTGCCACAGAGGCCTCCTCTCTGCTGCACTCACCAGCCATGGGAGCGCACTGACCACCAGGGGGCATCTCCTGTGTTGGGCGTCAGCACCTGGTGGTCAGTGCACATCATAGCAATTGGTCGTTCTGGTCGTTCCACGATAACGGTCACTTAGGCTTTTGTTATATAGATTTTGAAACTTGGTTCATAGAATTTAAATGGTAAATTTCTGATATAAAGAAACATGGTTTATTCAAATTCTGCACTTTTGGAAATGATACATTAAAAATGAGTTTTAGCCCTAGCCAGTTTGGCTCAGTGGATACAGTGCCGGCCTGTGGACTGAATGGTCTCAGTTTCAATTCTGATCAAGGGCACGTGCCAGGTTGCAGGCTTGATCCCCAATAGCTTGCATGCAGAAGGCAGCTGATCAATGATTCTCTCTCATCATTGATTTTTCTATATATATCTCTCTCTCCCTTCCTCTGAAATCAATAAAAATATATAATTTTTAAAGAAATGAGTTTTAATGATGCCATCCAGAACTTAAAAAAAAATCACTCTTGGTATAACTTTCCCTTAATGATGATCCTAGTTATGGATTAAGTCAAATTGTCATTATGTTTTTACCAAGAAGTAATTATATCTTACAAATCAATGTTCTCTTTTGTATTTCATTCATCATTCATTTATGAGACAGATAGTAAACAGAGACTATATTTTTCATTCACGTTATTTTAAATAGTGCATACATTATGTAAAAAGTCTGATAGATATTTTACAAACTAATTAGTTGGGAAAGAAGCCACAAAGAGCAGATTTCTAAGTCCTTACTCTTATTAATAACAGAAAAAATAACACCTAAAAGATGTTCCACCACTATCAGTGATCTCAACAACTCTATTTAGCAAAATAGTTGTGATAAAGTGCTTATAGACATCTACTGCAAATAAAGCAAGTGCTTGATAAACATTTCTTTATAAAGCCATTTGAAGCATACTGTTGATAGATTACTTAAAATCTAACAGCATTTTCAAAGCAAAAACATTGTAAATTGGGGATTTAAAAAATACTCTTCTTTCAAATAACACTAGAGTCTTTAACATTATGACTGTTTACCTTTAGTTGATGGTTTAATGGGAGCTTATAATAATGTGATGAGAAGGAACTGGAAAATGCAGGTGTGTAGCACATTTTCCCTCTTCCCTATCACCAAGAGAGACATGCCTTCTGTCACACAGCTATTACATTATCAGCACACTGGATGGGACTCAGGATAGTTTATGATCTCCGCATTTTTCTGTAGATAGCCCAGTCTCACAGGCCCATATTTGTGTGTGTGTGACCGTCCTTTCAGTGTTAAATGATTTGCATGGCATAATGAGAAGTGCCCTAAATGAGAAGTAACAGGTCGGGTATCAAAGCCCCATGAAGCCATAGTTTTACTGAGAAGGATGAAATTGGTCAAGTCCTTTTATCCCTCTGAGCTTCATTTTTCTAATTAGTAAAATTAATGGCGGGGGGTGGGGGGGAGGGCAGGAAAAGTAGATGAACCCACTGGACTCATGAAAAGTAGCATTGTCCTATCCCTCCCCCAATGCTTGTTCTCTAGCCCAGTGCCTTATGGATATAAGCATGCGGTATGTCATTCTCAACCTTCTTTTGATTTTAATTCTCTCTCTCTCTCTCTCTCTCTCTCTCACACACACACACACACACACACACACACACACACACGAACATGAACACAAACATACACACACAGAAAACATTTTGCTCTTTTCAAAACAGAATTCACAATCTGGTTAGCCAGATGTGGCTGGCAAAGATCTTGTCTTTGCCCCATAGGGTTTTATCAAAATTCTGAGTCAAGGGAATAGCACATAACAGTCTAGGTTTTCAGTTGCTATTGAAAAATCTGAAAAGTCTCTCTCCCTCTTGGCATTGCAGTAGCACTTGGGAAATACCTGCTAGAGCTGAACTGTGTCACCCTCCCGGAGGTCCTCCTGAGCCTCCATCACCCCTGGAGATGGCGCTGACATTGAGACTGAATGTTGGTTGCCCTTTCACCTCATGCTTATTGTTACTTTTATATAACAGAGCAACGTTTCTTCTATATCTGGCCTCGATTGAAAGTAGGGAAAGGAAAGAAAGCTCTAGAGGCTACTAGCGGGGAGGAAATGGGGATGAGTGCATGCCTTTGCGAAGCTGTTAATGCAATACCTGGGCACGGCCAGTGATTTACCTTACCACCCTTGCCCCTTAACCCACTGGAAACTTTGCCCCCTAGTTAGGAAATTCTAACTGCCATTCTAGAATGAATACAATAGAAAGATGCCAAGCCTACTTAAGACTTTTTTATTTAAAAGTCATTTAACTTCTCTGGACTTCAGAGTTCTCTTAACTTCATGAAACGCAAATGCTGGACTAAGTAAGCTCTAAGGTACCTCTTAGCTTAAAATGATATGATTTTAATGTGTTATTGCTCATAAGGAAGCCACCACCACATCACTCTCACAAATATGCGCCCTATTAGAAGCAGTTGCAGTGTTTTCCTCCCACCTCAGGCAGATTTCAGTGACTGTATCTGTCGTTTTTCATGTTAACAGTGTATACCTTATCAAAGCTGCACAATGAGAACTCTGGTCAGATTCAACAAGTACCTTTAAAATGTGTTTACGTTGTGTGTTTGTAGCTTCAAACTGAGAAAGCCGTGACCCTGCAAGTCCTCATCAATTGTGAGCTCTTCTTAAAAGTCTTTGCTGCTCATAATCGTTAACGTGCAAAAGCAGAGTCAAGTGTAGCACCAGAAGAAAGCTGATCTCATTCGCATAAATGCTGATATGATTTTGGAATGAGAATTAAATAAATGGGGTTATAGGTTCCTGCGTAGAATTCCCATAGTGCCTTCCACACTTACAGGCTCTGATTTAATTGGTGTGGAAGGAAGGAATTATTTTAAAACACCTCAAGTGATGCTAATGTGAAAACACTGGTCTAATAAAAACTTTGGTGTGTAGACTATGAACAACGGCCAGATTACCAGACAAAGGGTTGACAAGGCACCATAGTGAAGTCAAATGTCATAGTTTTCTGAGTGTGTTTGGTTTTCATTCAGAATATAACATGCTTGCTTTTATCATATAAATCTCTATCAACGATGGACAATGGAGAAGGCTGGGGGAAATAATATAACACTATGTTGTAATAAATAGATTTTTGGTGATTATTTTCTGGTATGAGCTAAAAAGTTTCCTATTAGACAACTTTCATCCAGATTTACTCTTTAGCATAATTTTATGTTACTAGGTGATACACTTTTTGGTTAGCTAAAGAAAGTAGTGTTAAAGTTACATAATTCAAAATGTAGAGTATTAAACTGCATAATAGTTTTGGATTTTGCAAAAAGTAAATGTTCACAGCCCTTCAAAGAAAAGGAGCTATAACTTTTAGAGCCCTTATACATGCACCACATCTAAGAGCTCCTTCTCTGCTCTTCCATATGTTCTACAGATCTCTTCTACATGTGGCACAAATGACTCACAAAGAAGGAAGTAACTCTGGGATTTATCTAGCTCTGCACTTTTATTTTACACACAAGCAAATTGAGGTGCTTCATCACAATCGATTGTCCCTGTTAGTAGATGGCAGAAACAGAAGTGGAATCCATACCCAGTATTCTAGTCTGGGGTTCCTTCTCCTATATCATCAGATTCCCACAAGTTCTCCTCCCTTTTCTGTGGAACACCCATTCTGCCATTTTCACTTGTTCTGTAACTCCAGCCGAAAAGATACATACTGACAAGTCTTATGAATAATGATTCTTGAAGGCTGTGGTATCATTGTATGTGATATGTATATCCTAGTTTAGAATGTAAGCAGTCAGTGCAGAGTTGCTTGGATCTCCCTATAATTAGCTTCCAAAATAAGACCACTTTTCCAGTGCATGCAAAAGTGAATATGTTGATCGCATCTTTGGTTGATGATGATGGTCTTCTACTGCTGTGATACTAATACTTTTCCCATCTCCAACTGGCTTTACTTTTGCAGCTTTGAGCAGTAATTCAGTCCCCTACGCCTCCCTGATTGGCTCTGTGTCCTCCCTCTCTAGCCAAACCACCACTCAGTCCATATATGATAATAACTCTCTCCCACGATTCGCTCGAAAAGGTCTAAACATCTTTGTCTCTGTTATTTTCTCTGTTAAAGCACTGCAATGGATGTTCACATTATTCCATTTCCATTTCCGGACAAGCCCAGAGTCTCTTGTGCCTTTGCATCTCCATTCTTGCCACCGGGGGTGCCTCATCTGGATAAGATCCCTGTAATTACCAGACGCCTGTCACCCACCCCTGCCCTCCACAGAATGTCAATTAGTGCAATGATATCTTCTATATGGGGAAGTTCTAGAAATGGGCTCCAACATTTTGGCCCAAATGCACAATTATATCAGCAACAAATTCTGCTTCTGAACCTACTCATTTTTATTGAGCCTGCTATTAAGATTTTAACTAACTGCAAGCAGTCCTTCCTGGCCAAACATGCTACAACACCGAAATTGAGGATGCTGTGCTACCATGGTGATCTAGAAGAATCAAAATAGTTCTCCATTTAACTTGCCAGGATGATTGATAATTTGGCATTTGCAATAAAGGAACTTGCTGGGTGACTTTCAATAATGGCTGGGTGACTTTTCAATAATTTTTTAAATGCCCATAAAGTAATCACATGTCAAGTTGACTTAATGGTCATCGTTCACAGGCTAACACCCTCCAAGGAATCCCAGGGACAGTCGACTGTCAACATGGCTTCCAGTTTGAGCCCCTCTCTCACTCTCCGTCTGCTTCTGAGGCTCCCCTGGGGGCATGCTAGTTCAGGTGTTTCTAGCCAGTTGAAATGTGTATCAGTAAGACATGAGTCAGCAGGTTCTCTCTCATGTTACTCTTAAAAAATGAATCTGAAAGAAATACGATGCAAATCATATAAAATCCAATGTCAGAAAACATTGGAAAGACACAGGAATTGTCAAAATTAGCAGTGGATTATTTTGAATTGAATCCGTGATATTCATCAGCTGGCAGACTGAACTACACTGGGCTTGCCACCACCACCACCTCCCCCTTCCCGCCACTGCTTTCTTTCTTTTTCACCTTTCCCCCTCCTTGTTCTTTCACCACCTTTTTCTCACTTCCCCAAATTCATTTCGCATGAGTGGACAAAGATATTTACACCTGGGGTAGATTGTAGGTTTACTGGGGGTCGAATAATGGAGCATAGGTAAATTATCACAAAGCCTTAGTGCGGGCCATTTGTCAGTGCCCAGGAGGTCACAACCCCAGCTTCTACAATCTGCTGCTAGTGGAAACATTTTTGCAACTTAGTTTGGTGTCTGATTTTGTCATCAGTGATTATCATCTATGAGCTGGTGTGCATGCTATTCTTTGCGCCCATGTTTGCATGTGAATGTCAGTCACCTACAGATTTATGAAGTATTAAAGTGATCTTCATCGAGTCACAATGTATAAGTGAATCCTGTAAAAAGTTGCTGCATTTTTATTAGTCCTTTTAAAAAGTATATCAGACTATACATTTCATTTTTTGTTTTGTTTTGTTTTTACAAACTCGTTCTATTTTGTTTTATTTACACCATCATTTCCTTTGCAGGTTCAGATGATTCCGGTTACCCTGGTAACCTTCATTCGTCAAGTTAGTTTTCCTTGATTATGCATAAATCACTTTATGTTTCCTATCAAGCTATTCCTCTTTCCCTTTTAGGCCTTCTCAGTGTCCGTTTTCTTAGTTCACTTTATGCCATTTAATTCCACACAATTTCCATTTCACACAGTGCAGGAGAAGGAGTTTGAAATGACATAATAGTCATTACTCAAAGCAGAAGTTGACATCAAGCCTGACTGTCAGTTTTCTCCACTAGCTAACTGCATCGATTCATAGCACAATAACGCTTTCTTTTACACCAGGAGTGTTAGTATGGGGACTGTGCTGGGTGACTTTTCATTTGGCTACAAAATTCATTCTTCCAGAGCATGTCCTGCTTTGAGTAACCAAACTATCTGCCTGCTTCCTCACATACGACATCCTTACTACTCACACATTTTTCAGGCCATTTCTAACTATAGCATTTTCTATATTTTGGAACTAATTAGCATCACTTTTATTGGTTTTCAAATGTGTTTCTTCTTTCCTTTCACTAGGTATGGCTAGTCACCCTCCAATACCTATCTTGGAACTTGCAGATCATATTGAAAGGTTGAAAGCAAACGACAACCTGAAGTTTTCCCAGGAATATGAGGTAAGTTGATACTTGACAGTAATATCATCTTTGGGACTGTATTTTTCAGAATTAACTTTATCAGTGCCTTTCCTTTTCAGTGTGACTCATAAACTGACCTAAAAGTTTGTAACAAGTAGCCACCTCGAAAGTCTCTGTACAATCAATACAGTGGCTATACTTTTAAAAGGTGTTTATAACATGTTACGTGTGTTCAGTGTTACTTGAGAAGTTGGTTTATCTTTTCTGGTCTTACGTTCATGGAATGTTCTGAATTAATAAGTTTCCCAGTGTACTAAATGGGGGCCAAAGGCACTGATTCCTGGTGATAATTCCCACTGAGAATGAGAGACTACAGGGAGTAGTAGCTTCCTTAGGACTCTTAATTGTGCATGGCCTGAAAATGCTGTCACGATTGAGTACCTGTGCATGATTTTATCCTTCCGTCTAAAGTAGTGCTGTTTTAACATTATGATAGTCATATGTTCTCAGAAACTCACCTGTTTTGAAGTAATGGTGAACTGAATGGTCTGTTAAAATTTAGAATTTGTGAAAGTGCTTTGTGAAAGTGAATGGAAAGTCTGTGTGTGTGTGTGTGTGTGTGTGTGTGTGTGTGTGTGTGTGTGTTGTGGCATTTGTCAAGCAGGAAGTTGTAAAACTGGTTATTTCTTGTATTTCCAAGGAACAGGGGCCCATATTAAAGCCAATTCATGAATTATGGATAACCGAACATTATTCTTTTAGGCCTTGTTTAACTTAGCATGAGAATGCCATGTACAACTAAAATCTTGAAATTCAAAAGGTTGTTGAATGCCTGAGCAGTCCAAATTCTACCAGAGTTTCTGCTGATGACTTGGCATCTTAACACACATCTGTGTTACCTCTCTTGGTTTCTGTTGTGTTAATCTTAAGTGAGGATGTACCCGTCTAACAACCTGCCCTCTCACATGTGGTGAGAACCTCTGAGGGGAGCCCCAGCGTCATGGCAAGAGGGTTATTAGCATAGGGAGAAGCTCCGTGTAAGAGAATGAGGAGTAGTGAGGCCTGTGGCAATCTGAATATTTGCATGAACTTTTTAAAGTCTTCACCTCTTCCACCTTTGATTGTTTTAAATTACTGTACTGGCTAAGCAAAACATAACTGTAGCCCCTTGCACTTCCACACTCGAGAGTTGGATAGCCTTTTATTTAATTACAATACTCCAACATCTTTGTCAAATATTTGATAGAACACAAAAGGGATTTTGTCCAATTTTTTGTTCGTTTTGTTTGAGTTTTTTAATGTTTGGGGGGAAGTTTTTGTTTGTTTGTGCTCATTGTTTAAATTGTGTATTTTTATTCTGTTCCAAGTATTCAGGAGGACATTCTCAATTTTATGAAACTCACCTTGGATTATGAAATGTCTTATTTTATCAAATGGTCTCTTTATGTTTCCCTTGTTCTTTCTCTCAGCCATAATGGCTCTTTTAAACTTAGAGCAGTATTCTTTAAAGCAGTTTCTGTAGATTTTGAGGATTAATGCTGCAAATTGAGTTTTTTTGCGGGGGGAAGAATACCTATGAGGGATGCCACCTGGGGCAGCTTACAAACTTAGTGATGGCCAGTTTCTACCAACCAGTTTTCTCCTCTGCAACCTGCTCTTTATCGTTATCAGGATTCTTCTCATTGCTATTTGATATATTCTTCATGGTATACTTTATTTGTGATTATAAGTATCATAATGAGTCATTAAAATTTAATAGCTTAACCTGTTAATAAGCCAGTAATTCACTATCAATATCACTTACAACTGTTGACAATATTTGCATCACTCTAGCAATTCCAGTTGTGTGCATTGTCTACAATGGCTGGCCTTTACATCTGAAATTCTCCAGAAATGCTACATATAAATATCCTGTAATGATACTCATTTAGCCATTAGATCAGAAGTGCTTCTCGAAAGTAGTTATGAGAACCGCATGCTGGCAATGCTCCCGTTAAAAACTCCCCCAGTGGCCATTGCTGTGATAGCCTACACTGACTCTACCCTTTGTCATGACCATGATCTGTGATTAAAGCTCCCTGGGCATGAATTGAGTCTACTGTACTTTAACAGCCATGAAGGAGACATTTAAGTGTTGTGTTCATTTGTGATAATAGGCCTCTGCATGATGTTTTAGGTCACAGAGCAATCCTTTGCAAAAAGTTACATATTATTATCCAAATAAGTATGAATACATTTCTTTACTTATTTTCAATGAAGGAAACTGAAGGAAAGACAAGTCACATTACTTTCAAACATCTCATTATTTTGTCAGAATCACTATAGGTTAATGGCTTCCTCTGACCTCTCCAGATGCAGGAAGCTAGATCTGTTATCCTAAGTCTAAAACAGATTAAAGCTACGAAAGCTGTTAGCACTGATCTGAGGTCAGAATAGGAGGAAGTGGGTTGAAATTGTAGAACAGCATTATTAGATCAGGTGAGCGAATTCCTTTACTGTCAAGAAAACTTGGCTCAGACTTTGGAATCAACGGCAGCTGGAAGAAGGGACCTGAGAAATGCGTATAACTGCATCTTGAAGGTCTTTATAAATACTTTGGGTTTTCCTTTTGTGATATGAGACTGCAAAAACCTACTGGAATGTAAGCAGCCATAATTTGAGGATGGCATCTAGAATGCAGGGAATAAAGTCCTCCTTAAAGTCGGTGTCCCTGTCAAAGTCACTGCTTTAGGTGGTGAATTTTCAGACTTAGTCAGAATAGTATGTATAGGTTTTGCCCAATAAAGTCTTTGCTAAAGCCCAGGACATCTGGAAACATAATTAAAAACTGAGTTCTGTTCCCAGTGCTAGAAATGCTCATTCAGTAGGTCAGCTGTGGTAACCAGGAACATCCATTTTATTTATTTTCCCCAATTTTGTTAAAACATAAAAAAAACAATAATTGACATATAAAATTGTATTAGTTTAGGGTATACAACATAATGATTGGCCATATGTATATATTGCAAAATGATTAGTACAGTAAATTTAGTTAATATATATCAACTTACATCATTATGATTTTTTTTCTTATGATGAGAACTGTTAAAATCTCTCTCAGCATTTTTCACATATACAATATACACTTTTCATCAGTGTCCATTACATTCTGGGACTTACTTATCTTGTAAATGGAATTTTATATGTTTTGATCACCTTTACCCATTTCTCACACCTCTAACCCCCTACTTCTAGCAACCACCATTCGGTTTTCTATTTCTATGGGTTCAGTTTTTTGTGTTTTTTCTACATTGCACATATATGTGAGATCATACAATATTTGTCTTACTTTGTCTGGATTATTATATTTAGCATAATGTCCACAAGGTCCATTCATATGTGTGTAAATGGCAGAATTTCCTACTGCTTATGACTGAATAATTTCATTGTATATATACCATATTGTTTTGATCCATTCATCCAGCAGTATACATTAGGTTGTTTCCATGGCTAAGCTATTATAAATAATGCTGTAATAGGTGTGGAGGTACAATATCTTTTTAAGATAGTGATGTTGTTTTCTTTGGTTATATTCACAGAAGTGGATTACTAGATCATATGGTAGCTCCATCTTAATTTTTAGAGAAACATCTATACTATTTTCCGTAAGGACAGCACCAGTTTATATTCCCACCAACAGTACTCAAGGGTTTCCTGTTCTCCACATCCTTGCCGATACTTATTTCTTATCTTTTTGTCTAACTGGTGTGCTATCTCATGCTTTTGATTTGCATTTTCCTGATGATTAGTGATGTTGAGCATTTTTTCATGAGCCTGTGGGCCATTTGTGTGTCTTTGATCTATTCAGTTTCTTTGCACATTTTAAAATCAGATTGTTTGGTTATTTGCTATTGAGTTGTATGAGTTCTTTATATAGTTTGGTTAGTAGCTCCTTATTAGATTTAGTTTAGAACTAATTTCTCACTGGGAATATCCATTTTGAAAGAGTACTTCAGGTGACTTTGGTGTAGGTGATCTGAAGACTTCAGTTTGAGGACCATCATTGATTTAGGATAATGTATTACAGAATATGACCCTCCAATCTTGATTTCACCATTTACTGAGACAACTGATTTGCCAGTATGTGAGATTCATTTGGTAGGCATCACAGTTAGCATTGTCATTATTAACATTATATACATAAATCCTATTTATATTAGATTGGTTGTAAGTAACTGCAGCTCATAATTTGCATCAGGGAGAAAAAGGGAAGTTCATTTTAATTATAAATTACTTATCATAAATTTATTTTTAATAAGGCCAACAGTACAAGGGTGTTTTTAAGAACTGTTATCAGGACCTAGAAGACTGTTGAGATTTCTGGTCATCCTCTCTGGAACTCTCACCTGTGTGTTTCTCTGGGCTAGCTTCATTTTTCCTCCTGTACAGGCCACTTTCTTGCTTCTCTCATTCACATATATGATTCAGATAATACTTTTATTCACATAGAAGCCCCCCATCCATAAAAGAGACAACAATTTTGTTGCCAGTCCAATTCCAAATGCCTGAGAACAAACTCTGAACTCCAACTCACTCATTTGTGGTGGAGACACACATTTGGACACCCTTCCCAACAACACGCCCATTGAGTTTATACCCAGACAGATTTTATTCTGAATTGAACACAGTATATGGTGTAGCCTCACATAGTTATATATTCAGATGAATGTTTCTCATGCATAACGTGTGTTGCTAGGAGAATTAGGGGATATGGAATATGTGTGCATATGTGTATAAATTCCAGGTCACATATGATTTATGTGTGTATGATTTATACATCTATATGTATGTATATACATATGTTAAAGGACTCAATAAATTATAGCTAAGTAGAGATACGCTGACTTCTGCACATTGGCACACCTATCCTTCGTAATGTGAGTGAATAAGATAGAAGCAACCTTCTTCCTCAGTTATGTAGAAGAGTTCTTTATTTTCTAGACGTAGGGTTAATACACTGTTGACTATATGAATTCACTCCACCCCCATTGGTCAAGACCCTGACACAATGGTTGCCTGTTGGTCACTAGCAAGAAAACGTACGGGTAGAGAATATATGAAACTAGCTTCCAGTTTGGTTTTCATGATACAGTTTCCCATGGAAATAATCCCTTAGATCATCTATTTCAGGTATGTTATTAGATTTTGTACATTTTGTGGTGTCGGTGGAGAAAATAACTCCCTTTTCAAACAGTTCCAAGGGCAAATTTTCTTCCAGATTTCTTCCAATGGCTGACTTAGAGATTACCCTTTGGACACAGTCCACCCTGCCATGACATTGCACAGTCATGAATAGTTATCAAACACCTGGCTTTAACTCTTTTATGAACTCTTTTAGCAGTAGTATCTTAAGCACACATAGCATAACTTCTCTGAAGAGCAGTCTTTTCTGTGGGGATTGGAGAGGAGCATGAAATGGGTTCACAGAAGGCAGGACGTATTCTGTTCCCATCTCAAAATCTAGTCCCAACATCTTTGCTGCCATCCCCAGAGTTGGGTGATCTTTGATCTCAGCGCTCACATGCCCTGCACTAGTTAGCACCCCAATGTGCTGAGAGTTTTTTTACTGTGCTTATGGCAATGCTTTCACGTCAGGTGGTAAAGAGCTTCTTATCTGACACTTTTCAGATATCAGAGTCCTGTCCTTCTCTTTTAATAGCATTATGTGTGCAGCACCTTTGTCTATGAAGTTAGGGTATTCACAATGCTCTAGTGAGAGAGGTAAAGATATATTATTCATGAATCATAAAATATATTGAGACAGTGCCAAGACATATAGAGAGACATTTACAATTATTGCTTAGATTGTATTTTTAAATGTTAATAATTGGGATAGACCTCAGAGTTAAGTCATCTCATCCTAGAGGTCAGAAACAAGAGGCTCAGAAAAGAATGGCTTGCCCAGGGTGACGAACCTACTATGTGGTTGAACCAAGCCACCAACGTACTCCCTCTTGTCATTAGAAGAAGAATGTTCCGGGGGACCTGCTCTAGAGAACTACATCTTTTACTGTTTGTATTGTACCATGCCCTGATTATAGAGTCTAGAAACCTGAGTCTAGACTATTCTAAAAAAAAAAAACTAGAATAATATTTATATCAAAAGTTTCTGTGAAAATGTCATGCTTATCAATTTGCATGACTATCCCTTGGAACATGCAGTGGTTTTCCTATGACATGCTAGGAATGCATTCCTTTTCTCCATAGACATTTCTTCATTCCCAATGGTAAACATTGTAGTTTTCAATAGAAGGCAAAAAGTTGTCTGTCATCAAAGCAATGACCACAATGAAAACACTTCTATTTTCCCTAGGAAAAGACTCTTGGTGTATTTGACCATGTGCGCCAAAGTACATTTGTACGCAGATAGCTTTCATTGCTACATGCTTTGTAAACCTGCCAGCTTTCATAATGTAAAACCACTTGTCATACCTGCTTTCAATTCATTTATAATTTATGTGTTAACTCATGAGGGTGACTATTCATTAGGGCACTACACAGACACAAACAAGAAACCAAGCACACACACACACACACACACACACACACACCCCTACACACCTACACACTCCTACCCCTGATTTGTTTTGTGTGTTTGCCACATTTGAATTACTAAATTTTTATTGGAAGTGGCTCCTCCATCTTCCTAAAGTAAGCAAGTGGATGATGGCAGAGATCTGTTTTCATCTCTTATGCAAAATTGAAGAATACAATAGATGAGGGAAAGCCTTCGTTTTTAAATATTTTTGACACACGAGCCACAAAAGATAGAAAACAATAATTTAACTTTGAACAAGTTATGGTGTTTTATATAATGGAATGAGAAAAATGAATGAGTTCATGAGATAAAAGCAGTAACAACTTTTGTATATCTGAGCTCCCTTGAGGGGCGGAGGGACATACTGAATGGCTAAATTTACTATTCCAAAGTGGAGTCTCTTGATACTGTAGGATTGGGGGGTGGGGGGGTGGGTAGGGAAGTCATTACCCATTTCCCGAGGTACATAGCTTCAGATTGGGTCCATACCCACCTGCCACTCGGGGACATCTGCTCATTTAGCTCTGAAAGGCTCAGTGGCTGGGCACATGGACTAGACTTACACTGCCTAGATTTGGCCCCTGCCTCAAGCTGTGTGACCTTAAGCAAGTCACTGAACCTCTCTATATTTTTGTTTCTTCACCCCTACAAAGGAAGCAGTCATAGTGCTTACCTCCTAGGTAATTTAAAGTAAATACATAGAAAATTCTTAGCAGAGTCCATGATTCAAATTCTCAGTTGTCTTAATAGCTATGATTTATTTCATCAAATAGATGCCATCAATTTTATAGAGCTGTTAAACTGCGAAAAATATATATATATATGTCTTTGAATCGGTGAAACCCTGGTATCTTCTCATCCCTGTCACCAGTCAAACCCTTAGGGATTTGCTGAAATTACTAAAAAAAAAAAAAAAAAAAAGTAATAATAACAAAAATAGAAGGAAAAACTTTGCTAGTTTAAAACAACGCAATTAGCACTTACTATGTTGCCCTTTCTCTTATTCTAATCGTTTTCTGTGTTCAAATATAGCATCCCCCTGATCAGGTGTTCTGCCATCCCTGTTTGCCAGTGGCCACCTGGCAGCGATCTCAGCACCGATGACTAAGCCAAGTGTGTGTCTGGATCGATTTCTAACTAAATTTACAGTTCACAGAGGCTCTTTGTTGTAATCAGAATTCCTAGTACCAACACCAGAAGCAAACAGAACAAAGAGTGTCTTTCTGTAAAAAGAGCCGCTTTCCTTGGTCCACACGCCACCTGACTTATCAGCAGGGAAGCCTTATTTTCAGGCCCTTTTCTCTGAGAAAACAGACTGTTATTATCTTCCAGCAGTAAAGAAGTCAATATGTTTTAATGCAGATGCCTTCAATTTAACTCAAAGGCACCTACTGACTAATCTCCCCGTGCAGTTTTTATAGCAGAGATGGAGCTGCCACTTGGCAATTGGAGAAGGTGCTTTCTTCATAGCTAAAGACCAGCCTCATCAAGTAAGACATAAAGGGGCAGAGAGCCCCTTCCGAGCTGCCTGACTTTCGGTATCTTGTCAACAAATCTAGTCGGACACAAAGACACAGCAGCTCACCCTAGAAGAAACTCTGCATCCAAGACCAGGGTGTGCATATCTGTGTTTATAGTCTTTTATTCTTTCTGAACGTGCGCAGTGATTAGAGATCAAACGGCAACCAACTTCTCAATGTCCAAAGCTGATTTTCATTTAGACTTTTTAAAGTTTGTTCTTGTATCTACTTTTCAGCCTCAAACATTCTCCTTTCTGGCGTTAAATCCCATATATTTCATACGAGAGCTTTTTATTTATTTTTTTTTTGTGTATGTTTTCTTCTTAGAGTCACCTGGCCCTGGAGGAATCTCGTATAGCTTTGGTTTTCTGTTTCTCAGTCCTAGTTCTCATACAAGTTCATTATAACTAATTGGCCCTTGACCATTGCTGGACATTGTCCAAATTGTCTTTCCACCTGTTCCCGTGTGGAGCACCAGGCTCTCAGAAAACAATCTGGAAATGTCTCCAGTTCCGAAGTAAGCTTTCAACTTCAAAGAGATCATCGTCAGAATTTAGAAAGTGACCACTTTTTGAGTTTTAGTTTAAAATGAAATTGGGATTTTTGGAGAATCAGAGTAATAAATGTACATTGAGAGGGATGCAATAGCAGATGACAGAGAGAGATCGGAAGTCGGGGAAAACAAGCCTTATATATTGACTGGGCCAATTAGTAGCTGTGCTACTTGACCCCGAACCAGTTACTTCCCCTTGAGTAGCTCTGGTTCTCTTATTACTGTTGAAAATATTAGCACCTACTCATGAGGTTGTTATGAAGATGAATACAGGTTCAGCACCTAGCCCCTTGCCTTTCTGTACAAAGCAAGCATGTGGTAAATGCAAGTGGCCCTCAATGCTCTGAACTTGAATGCTCATGACCTACTGGTTGGTCACTTAATAACACTGAACTTTTCTCACAAGTTATTTCATCTCGTAAAACATATCCTTCTTCTCCCAAAGAGGAGCTCTATGAAGCCAATTAAGAGAAGGTTGAGGGGTGATGAAGATGAAGGGTGGCTATGATGTCTACAAAGTTCTCTCCATATTTTATATGTAATGGAATTTCTGGTAATTAAATCCATATTAATGTCCAGAAAAGGATCCTTGTCACTGGTGAGGAGAACCTGACCTTTAATATGGATTTTAATGACCCTGGGCAAATAGTTTACCTCCCCTGATCTCTTTCCTTATTTATAAGAGGAACCATTCAAATGCCTTCTTCATCTGCTTGGCATTTACTGGAGAAGAGAAACAGATCAGGGAATAACCTCTGCTCTAGATGGGTCCATGGTGTCTGTAGGAAAAATGGGGGGGAAAAAAACAATAATTACCAGAACATGATGGGTGTGGGGAGGGGTCATTTAAGAAGGAGCCGTACTGAGAAGAGGCCTCTCGGAGAACATCTGAGTTGAAGAGACACTGAAATTTGCTAGAAATGCAAGACAAGGGAGTGGGGGGCAAGGGAGATGCACACAGGAAGACATGGAGATAAGGAAATGGCTTATGTAGGGGACCCAGTCTGGTTTGTACCTTCACTGCGAAACCAGGGTCATTTCACTGAGAGGTGAAGTGGGTAAGGTGCCTACACCCTTTCAAGGTTGTGACATCATGCTAAGGAATCTGCACTAGATGATTTCAAAAATCCCCACAGGGCTTGCAAATGATTTCTGGCTTCTTCTAAAGCTGCAAGGACCCCAGGGACCAAATGAATGCCTCTATGTTTATGTAACTTGTCACAGTAGTTTATGGGCAGAACCGTAACGATGCTGCAACAAGGGGTTGGAGGAAGGAGAGCCTGCTGCTGTCCTACATACTAGGGATGTCTTTACTTATTTATGTCCTACTTTTCAAATTTACTAACTGGTAATGGCAATATTACTTGTCGTAGTTGGTTGGGTTTCTTTTGTTTGTTTGTTTTTACTGTGGCTAAACAGCTTGTCTTCTACTTGAAAAGTAATTGTTAAGACACACCCCACCACATCCCAGAGTACAGAGAAGGTCAAAGAGAAGTATGTGAGCATTAAGATGTTACATGAACTTGTGGATTTAGTTAGCAACGTCTTGGGAAACATTTCGTCATCAAAGATGCAGCAATTGGAGTATTTAAGAAGTTGATGCATGTGGCATAATCAGAACTGCATTATTTCTCACTTGCTGAGTAAGATTCTTTAATGCTGGGCATTTATCAGTCATCCAAACTCCATCTCATGGTGATCCTTGAATTCGATCATTCTTCCTTTCTTCACCTCCCACTCCTCCCATTCTCTATTCCCTCTCTCCTCCCTCCTCCTTATTCCTTCCTTTCCCCCCTCCTTCCTGCCAGTTTTCAGAATGTTTCTTCATACCTTCTTCTTTGGTACTAAACTGCATAATCTTTTACTATTAATGCTAATAATACCTAGCTTTTCTGTAGGACTTCACAGTCTAGAAAAACCTTTGCAGGTCTGATAATAATAGCAAATATTTGCATAGTTCTTACTTTGTGCCAGGTATTCTTCACAGCACATTACGTGTATTTCCTCAATCAGTCCTTCCAAGTAGGTACTATTAGCATCCCCATGTGACAGAAGAGGCTTCTGAACTGACCCACAGGAAAGTTAAGTAAATTGTCCAACTACTCATCCAGCTAGTAAGGGGCAGAGCTAGGATATGAACTCCCAGGACTTGGTGTCAGAGTCATGTTCTGATCTCAGTAGTGACTGCATTTGTCATCTGACCTTGACCAACTCACCGGGGGAAAAAAATGGAGAGAGGAAGCAGAAACAAATGTTTGCAGGATTGGGAGGTATAATGGCCCAGGCTTAACTCTCAGAAAATAACTGGTATTGGCTTGTTCAGGTCTTGACACTTTAGACTATAGACTAGAGCCTACCTACTTGTTTAGTCCTGACAATTAAAATAAGTTGAGGACAGAATAAATGCCCTCCTCTCCACATACCACCAGTTGAATTCCAACTTCATTTAGGTAAGACTCACGATGAAAGAAGAACTCCTTCACTCCAATAAATGAAGCTTCGGAAATCTGTTAAAATGATATAAAGTGACATTTACCCTTAAGATTTTTAAAACATTCTTTCATAAATGCAAAATCCTCTTTTAAGTCTCTTCACGTTATATAAAAGAGGCTAAATGACTTAAAAAGATAGAGCTGTTACTTCACAAGCAGAAGTTTGCCATATTTCAAGTTGGTAGGGGTGTGCAAACTCATCGCCTATTTATATTCATTTCCATTAGCTTCGGGGTTTATTGTTGTTACTGTTTTTTGCTTTACCTCCAGCTTTTATTTCTGTTAAAGTGAACAGTATGTCCAGTGGCACATAACTTCCTAAGCTGGATTGAAGAGGCAGAAGGTTAGCATCGTACTGGTGATTTCCCTGGGTGACCTTTATAAGTCCTCTCTCTGACCTTGGGATTCTGTTTGTCTCATTATTATTATAAAAGCAGATGTCACAAAGATGAGATTCTTTCTGATGCCAGGTATCCCTCTTTGCTTTCTCACTGTGGTGATGGCCCTACCCCAACCCTGCAGGCTTAGGTTTGGTCTCTTCTGTTGGTGTTGTATAACTTGGGAGGGCAGACCAGGCTGAAGTGATTGAGAAACCGTAATTAGCATGGTTAATGAACAGTGAAATGCTGCCTCCCTCTGTATTAAGAGCAGTTAGGGTGCTGCATCAGCAAATGGAGGAGAACCTGGACTCCTTTTCTCCCCACAGCAATTAACTGACCTCCTCATCATCAGTGGAGACACGAGGAGAATAAAAATGTTCAGTCTAAGCTTTGGAGGTGGTGGATGTTGCCGTGCA
Source organism: Pipistrellus hanaki (assembly GCF_964339955.1). NCBI lineage: Eukaryota > Metazoa > Chordata > Mammalia > Chiroptera > Vespertilionidae > Pipistrellus > Pipistrellus hanaki. Next base: position 46,425,145 of record NC_140513.1, on the reverse strand, counting down.
CCTGGGCATTGATTTCCTTTTTCGTTCCTTTTCTATTCCTTCCATATTGATCCTTTCTGTCATGGCTCAAGGATTCTTCCATTATCTCCAAAATAATTTTAAAATTCCCTGAAGTTTTGGAGGTTTAAGAAGTTACTATAAAGTTTACTGGGGAGTTACATTTGAGGCTTCCTAAAGTCTTCCAATCTGGTGCATCCATGTTGTTTTAAAGAAGAGAAGACATTTTCAAGGAGCTTTAGGGATGTGGACTCAGCTAGTTGCACATCTAACATTATGCAGCAGCTGATGTTCTCTAGGTAGGCCCCCTAGGAAAATGGAAACTAATGAATCAGGAGGAAGGTTTTCTGAAGTAAAATTGTAGTAAGGTTATAGGAGAAAAACGTGGGTGGTCTGTCTTTGTTGCTAGTGAGGGTTCTCATGGCGACACTGGAATAAGGATTTCTGCAGGCCCTTGCGGAAGAATGAGATAAGGAGAAAATTTTGTTTTCATGAAATTACATTCCTGGGTTTCCAGAGTTCCATTTCCCTTAGTCCTGTCATAGAAGAAGTGTAGCTGGGGTTTCATTAAAGGCAAAGCCAGTGTCCAGAGTTCCCTTCTGTGCTGGACCTGGGTCTAGTCCCATATCAGGATGGCAGCAGTCCAGTTGTCCATCATGTGTGGGGTCCACATGGTTGGGGGCCATGTAGGTGAATACCGGAGAGCACACTCTGAGCAATCAGAGTCCCAAGAGCATAAGGGGAACCAAGAGAGTGAATTTCTTTGTTAGGGCAGTGGTTGGCAAACTCATTAATCAACAGAGCCCTGGTTTGCCGACCACTGGTTTAGTAGATTAAATATCCCAAATTTTGCACTCTTGCAGCGGCCACACTCATTCTGAGCAATGACCTGTTCCCAGTTGTGACTGTTAGGCATATACCTTCCAGACATTACCCCAACTTTATTGGGCAAGTTTGTCTGTTCTAGATGTCCATCCCTTCCCCCAGTGATCTGTGGGGAATAGATCGGTGACTCCCTGGGGAGCGTGAAGCTTTAGCTTCCTGGTGACTCTGTCCAAATGGCATGCCTATAATATACAGCCTTTCTTTGTTCCTTTCATGTTATCAATAACTAGTTAATTACAACATTATCAGTAAAACATTTTAAAACATTTTAAAGACAGGGTAACTGGAAACACCAAAGTTTTTATTTCTATATGAAAACAGTTCTAGAAATTTAGATAGCTATCAAGGATTGTGATAAGAGTTAATTTTTGATTATTGAAAGAACAGAATGGTTTCAGGCAAAAAAATAAATTTGGATAATATATTTTTTATATTTTTCTTTAACTTATTTTTGATATATAAAAGATTTATTATAAAATTCAACATTTTAAAGTGTACAATTTAGTGGGTACACTTTATATTTGACTATTAAATGGGTATATTATAAAAAGTCAAGGAAACCACTAAGCTTCTTCCACACACACACACTCCCCACCACCCCCCACCTCCCACCCCACCCCCATTTTAGTGAAGATTTCTATTTCTGTTGCTGGCATGGTTTTGAAACCCCTGGTGGAGGGAGCTGTTGGCACTGTGGAGTTCTTTAACCATGCTCAGTGTCAGAGTCTGAGAGAAGCATGAGCACAGAAAGCCAACATTAGGGCAAGATGGGCGCCTATCACTGTGTATCTGGCAGCTGTGACCTGCCCTTTGCTGCGGCTGAATCCATGATGGTGCACAGGACTGCAGTCTTTTCTAGTTTTACTTGTCTGTCTTCCCCTAGAATTTTTTTTAATATATTTTATTGATTTTTTTTACAGAGAGGAAGGGAAAGAGATAGAGAGCTAGAAACGTTGATGAGAGAGAAACATCAACCAGCTGCCTCTTGCACAACCCCTACCGGGGATGTGCATGTGTGCGCAACCAATGTACATGCCCTTGACCAGAATGGAACCTGGGACCTTTCAGTCCGCAGACCGACGCTCTGCCGCTGAGCCAAACTGGTTTCGGCTTCCCCTAGAATTAACGCTTCCTTAGAGTAGGGGATGTATCTCATTGGAGTATCCCTGTGACTAGCATGGTCAGTATTTCTGCAGCTAATACAGGAATCCAATTTTTAAAAAACGAAACAGGAAATTTGTTTGCTCTTTGTATCTATGTACCTCTTTCCCACGCAATCGCAAGATGGGAATCACTTAGCAGGTCATGGATAAAGATGGCGCGTTGGGTTATACTATCACCGCCCTGCAGCAGATGTCCTGTGTGGACAGAAGAGCAGCAGCTGCATGGGCAGTGGTCTTCTGTCTGGGTGGAGCATCCGCTGTTGGGCTTTCTTCAGTGGCCTTCCATTGGGTAATCCATTGTTAAGATAGTGTGGGAAGATCCGCCTCCCTGACAGTGATTGGCATTCAGACAGGAAGGAATGCCTGCCCAAAATAAAGCAGCATAAGGATCCAGAACTCACTTTTTCTCCTCTCCCCCCATCTGGAAAGAAATGTGATCTGGAGTATTCCCCTCTCAAGGCCAACTCTGGAGGGAGATAATGATATCAGCTTTCTTCAGAGCTAGAAATCTGCCAGCAAATTTCACAAAGAATGCATCTCCCTATACTAGTGGTTTTATCATAAAAATATTTGCATGCAAAGAACATCTTTGTTTCCTTAAGACTTCATCTGCGCTTGCTACTCATTTGCTCTTGAAAAAGGGATATAATCTTTTTGTTTTTGATCTGTAATCATTCCCACAGCAACCAATTGTGAAGCCACAGACCAAGGATTATAATTTTCGTTAGGGAATAAACAAATGAACTCGGTGAAACAAAGCTGCTCATTTCTTCCAAATCTCCTTGAGAACAATGGGAGACCAATTCTAAATTTATTGGTTGCCTCTAAAAAAAAAAAAACAAAAAACCCAAAAATGTTCAAAAACAGGAATACCTGTTTCTTTAAAGGTCTTTGTTCCTTTTCCAGCTTTATATTCACATTATGTCCTGCAACAGACATTTACTGAGTTCTTACTATGTACCTGGTACTCTTCTAAAGACTCTGGGGGTACAAAAATGAGTAATACATAATCCTTGCTTTGAATTCTGAGTCTGAGGGCTCCCTCAGAGGTTAGCCAAACTTTAGACCAAAGCTGCAATAACTGGATTTTTGTAGGGATTCCAATACCATGCAGCGAATATAGTCTGTTACTTGCAGGTTCCTCCAATGTAATAGGACTAGCATTTTTTCTATGTTATATCCACCATGTGAAAGGTGACATGTTGTTGGGTTATTTTTCTAACATTCAATAAATTCAGGGCTTTAGAAATCCAGTTAGAGTGCTAGCAGCTATCGAAAAACCTGTTCTTCAGACTCTGTATTTGCTAATTTCTTAGACAGAAAAATAAATGCTTCAAACTCGTAGCTTTTTGGCCCCATGTAGAGAAAACTCAAACTTCCCTTCTCATATTCTGTTATTTTAATGTATGTCAAATAAGGTTAAGGAACCACATTTGTTCTTTATTATGTTTCCATGGCAGAACATCTTAATGTTTCTCTAAACTTTGGGAGAAGTTATCAAGCATAACATTTTATGTTGTAATATCAACCAAGATTTCCATAACTGGATGAAATATGTGCCAACAGAAAGAAATAGGAGTTGATCAGTGTAATATAGATCTTTCACTTTTTCCCTTATAATTCATAGTCTGAAAGGGCTCCATTTGTTAGAAAATGTTCTTTTATGTTTATTACTTATATTACTATTCACCAGTGTAAGATTGTTTAGCGTTTTGTGTATTGTTGGCCATCTTGTTAAATTATCAAAGCATAGCTTCAAAATGGACTAAATAAAACTTAAGTTGTATAATAAAGAACGGAGCCTATAATCTATTGTTTTTCTTTAATAATCAAGAGATTATTTTAACTGAATTTATATATAGTTCTTTTTCTTTTCCAGCATAAAATTATGCTTACTTTATTGAATGGCTTTATTAATAGTACTTTCAATTTTTAAAAACGGAGGCAATTTTACAGTAACATTCCTTATAAGTAGATATATACAGATCCCCTCGGAAGGCTATATCTATTTATATTTTTTTCCAAAATTGGATCCTAGAAAGATTATTTTTCCCCATTCATTTTTTACAACTTTAATGAACTTTAACTTAGGCAATGGGCTTTTTCAGTAGTCTTGATCATCAGTAGAGATTGCTATAAAGTCCGTGAATTTATAGCTACCGACATCGATGGGGAATATAGTCTGTTACTTGCAGGTTCAAAATCTTTGTATACATGTTTAAATTCAGAATTCTAAATCAGGAGATGACAGAGCAATTGTAATAATAATAATAATTATAATAATAATAATAATAATAATAATACTCCATTTCAAAAGACTTGCACAGAAATTCAGACAAAAATCTGATATTGTTAAAAATTGCATCAACATTTGTATTTGCACCTGTACTGAGCAAGCTCACAGACTACAAAGTTATAATGTAGACACTATTTTATTCGGGAACTTACTTTACAATAGATTTGGGGAATTGAGAATTACCAAGTGGAGGTATCTGGGGGATCACTTTGTAAAGTATATGATTGTCTAACCACTATGCTGTATACCTGAAACTAAGATAAAATAATCTTGAATAGCTGAAACCAGTTTGGCTCAGTGGATAGAGTGTCAGCCTGAGGACTGAAGGGTCCCAGGTTAGATTCCAGTCAAGGGCAATGTACCTTGGTTACAGGCACATCCCCAGTAGGGGGTGTGCTAGAGGCAGCTGATCGATGTTTCTGGCTCTCTATCCCTCTACCTTCCTCTCTGTAAACATCAATAAAATATATTTAAAAATAATAATAGTATTGAATATAAACTATAATTTTTAAAATAGTAAATAATAGAGGTGTTTCATACAAACAATAGAAAGAATAATCAAATGAAAAGGTACATTAAGATAATGAATTTAAAAGAAAAATGCTATGAGTCTAAACATAACTAATTGCCCAATGGATGCGCCGTTCTGTACTGCATGATGGTAGGTGCATATGTAAGTGTGTGGGGGAGAGAGCTCTCCAGCAAGTGGATTGGGACAGCGGGATTTGAGCTGAACCTTGAAAATAAGGTAGGATTTAGACAAAAAGGATAAGAAAGTGCTCTCCAGACAAGAGGTATGCCAATGTGAAGCGTCATAATTGAGGACCTCTGGCATGGATAGAGGAAAACAGCCAAGGGCTAGAATTTAGGATTATCCACTGGGGCTGATTAAAACCAATTCAACATATATATATATTGATTTGGTGCGCGCACTGGGAAACACAGCATGGTGATTTTGACTTTCAAGAACTTGAAGTCAGTACAGGAAATAAGAATAAAATAACACGAGACAAATGTGGGATCCATGCTGTAGGGATCCATAACTAATTACCCAAGGAATTTCTTATTTTATTTCAAAGACAACACCAGTGAATATTTCAAGTTTTCATGTTTACATCAGACCTATGTGTTTGTATCCCAGTTACTGTTTCTACTGTTGGCTTCATACACATTACAATTGTGAGCTTCCTGTTGTTTTTCATTTAATTTCTACTGAATTCTCTTAGTTTAAATACACGTCTTTCAGGGGGAACCTACATTTTGAGCATGTAGCTGTCTCTCTCACAATAGTTAACACTATACTGTGATGAGGATAGTAATAAATGATGACAACTGCTATAATTTTTTGTGTATTCAGTTCAGTAGACTATGGTTATGTGGTGAAGCAATCCAGTTCTTTGTTAATAACAGGTTTATGGAAGACAGGCTTTCAGGATTGTACCAGAAATCCTATTAAAGTGCCATCCATTAAACCATTAAAATAGTCATTAAAACGGTTTATGCAGACTTGTTATTCATGAGTTATTGGTCTCTCACCATTCCCAGTCCTTTTTGCCAATATTGCTCCAGCCTTTGTTTCACTGTGGCTATTCGGTTCCAAGGAATTAGTATCTGTCAGCTTCCTCTCTCTGCACTACTTGTGGTGTGTAAGTGAGAGGGGGAGGGGAGGAAAGGAAATAAAGAAAGGGGAGAGAGGAGAAAAGGAGGTGTGGTTGGGAGATGGAAATGGGAGAGATTGAAATCCTGTGTTTTTGTTTCTAATTATTTAGGATAAAGATTGTACTGAAGATGTCACTCTAATTCTTAATCTCATAGAATTTAATTCAAATCTAACAATATAGAAAGCTTTAGTGAGTTTCTTAGCTTCAAATTTTTGAAAGTGAAAAGTACTGTGATAGAATTTCTCATTAAACCAAGCTGATAGGCATCTGGTATTTAATCTGTTGTCCACAGTTTTGCAGTAAAGAATTGAACTTTGTGATGGTGACTTTAGAGTTATGACTTACATATATGGACTGGAGTGTAGTGGTAAGGGCTGACTCCCAAAGTCAGAAAAGTCTGCATTCATATTTCAGTTTCACTACTTTGTGGACTATGGGGGTGGCTTACAGAAGGTGTCTTAAGTTCTGAAAAGTAGTAAAATGTTCACAAACTGAAAAATTAAAGAATACAGATAACAAATCCTTGAAGTATTTGAAATAATTATTGTTAAAGGTCAAGCGGGCTTATTTAAAATTTTGTGAGTTTATTTTTGAGGAAAAAATAATCAGAATGAGGTAGTACTGTCCTGTAACAGGAGCCAGGGGAAAGATTTTATAGAGAAAATGTGAAGCAAAGAAATTATTTAATTGGCTCTAACTTAAGGCTGTTTGTCCTTAGGGTTTGGATTTTGTAATCTGAAGTATTTACATTTACAGGCTTAGGTTTTGGTTTCTTATGAGCCACCATAGCATTAGGGACACCTCAGTCTAATGGCTTCATTGCTTAATTAACATGATTAATACGGTCATCACAGAGATAAGTGCTGACAGCATTGATATATATATATTCTGGGATACACACACACATACACACATGTATGTATGTATGTGTGTATATGTTTATGTTTGTATATACTCACATTTATAATACATGTATGTACATGTGTTATGATTATATATACACATGCAGTATGTGAGTATATATGTAATTATTTCAACTGCTCTATAATTTTTTTACTTAAAAGAAAATATGAGCCCAGCTAGTGTCGCTCAGTGGTTGAGTGTCAACCTATGAACTAGTAGGAGGTCATAGTACTATTCCAGTAAGGGCACATGAGGCAGCCAGCCAATCAATGATTCTCTCCAATCATTGATGTTTTTATATATATCTCTCCCTTCCTCTCTGAAATCAACATCAGAAAAATTACAGCCCCTGTAGTGATATGCTCAGGTGATTCCAGTTTTTTCCAAAGGGCTAAAATATAAAATTACCACCCGGCTAGTGTTGCTCAGTAGTTGAGCATCGACCTATGAACCAGGAGGTCAAGGTTCGATTCCTGGTCGGGGTACATGCCTGGTGGCAGGCTTAATCCCCAGTGTAAGTGGCAGCCCATCAGTAATTCTCTCTCATCATTGATGTTTCTATCGCTCCCTTTCCCTTCCTCGCTTAAATCAATTAAAATGTATAGTGGTAATATATATAATTACCAATGTACTGAAATGTTGTAATATATTTTACCTAGAATAGTCTTTAATTTTATATTATAAAACCAGTATATATTTTTAACAGCAAATTATTTTAGTTTATAAAGAAATTAAACTTTAAAATTTTGTATTGTTTTAACCTTTCTAATTTGTCACATGAATAAGAGAAGAAAATATACAATTTAGATTGCAAATGGTCTGTCTTTGCGTAATTAGAAGCCTATATTCAGTACAGCCTACTGTTACCTACTGAAGGAATGACGATATTAACAGCAAGGGGTTCTTAATATAAATACTGTGCCCAAAATATATGTGGGAATTCCTGTGTTTCCACTAGATAGTTGCACTGAATACAAATGGGGATGTAAGGGAGTGAGAGAGATTTTTAAGGGATTATGTGGGATTTTCCATGATCTATCACAGACTTGGAGGAGGTGAAACGTATTCTAATTTCATTTCAGATGTATAATTCTTATTTTTTCTGAATCAGAAAAAGGATATGAAAGGTTTTGACTAAACATGAACAGAAATGCATTCAGATATATTTCAATTTGGAAATTTACCTGTTTTTCCTCTTTGATCTGAAAATAAATATAGGAGAAGAAGAAACTAAACTTTAACAAAGAAACTTCTTATTAAATGGCAAAAAAAAAAAAAGGGGGGGGGCGGGTGCTGAAAGCCTAAAATATACCTGTCTACAGGATGCAAAGTAAAATAAGAGGGGAAAATACAGTGTAAAATTAGGTTAGAAATTTCCACATCTAATAAAGAGAAATTAATGTTATCAGCTAAATCTCAACCTTAAACATTCAAAAGCCAAGAGGATGATTTAGCTTCCCTATTTCCCTTAATTATGTTGTTTATAAAATTCTGTTGTAATATGCATCACACGACAATTATGAAACCAATCCATCCACTCATTCATTTGATTTTTCTTTTGAATTTACTTTTCCATGCGATTTCTGGGTGATCAGATCTCCAGTATCAAATGAAATGGAAACAGTGAGAATTAGATGTGGCTGTCTGTGGGGTTTGATTTTTGTGTTTTGGGTTTTGTTGTTGTTGTTGTAGTTATCTCTGCCAATTTGGAACCTGATGGACATATTGTCATACAGCATGTAGAAGGGCAGAAATTGATTTTTTGGGGGGAGGAAGGGGGCCTAAATCAACGGGACAATTGTTCTAATTTTATGCTTCAATGATAAAGAAGATACAGTTAGCATCGGGGAGAAAGCAGACATTCGATGGCTGCTAAGATTGTCTTAAATCAAGATATTTCTTACTCAAGTCAGTGGGTAGAGGCAGGAGGAAGCAAATATCTCCCGGTCTTTTAGCAATAACAGTGCATACGGTGTTTTAAACATATTACTTTTCTTATTACGATTGGGTCGGTACAAATGCATCAACATTTGCATAGAGTGATGAGGAATTAATGCCTTCATCTTGTGAATTTGTTGTCAAAAACTAGCGCCATGTTATTCATGCAAAAGAACAGATGCCATTGTGTGAAATGCTGCACATCCATTTCATCTAATAGATATTTTTATTTGTTACCTACACATAATTCCTTTAATAAATACTGCAATTACTTTCTTCCAATTCAGTCAACATTTTCTCTTCAGTCAGAGCAGTTTAATACACTTCTAATAACTTTATTTTTTTTGACCCAAACGAAAAATTATGGTTCCTTTTGCTTTTTCAAATAACATCAGAAATCCTCGTGTGTGAATTATATTTGTAAAATGATTCTCCACGAAGCCCTCGTGTTTAAGAATGTCAGCTATAATCCTACCTGCCCATTACTTATGCACTTTAATTTGATGGAGGAGATGAATAGCTAAAACTAAAACATTAGGATTAAGAGATATCATTGTCATCATTCCTGTAGAACCACTTCCTTCGGGAACTAGGAATGTCTGTTCCGCCTTTAGTAGCATTCGCGAAAATGTTGGAGCATGTTAAAGAGAGTTTGGGGTGGGGGGAAATCTGGACTTTTAAACCTTCAGATCTTAAAATTCCACCTTCTTTTTTGAACTCTTATTTGAAAGGAACTCTGAGAAATACTCTCTTCCTCAATCACACATATAAGGCAGTGAGAGGCTCATCTGCGTTCTGGAGAGCAGGTCCTACTGTGTTGAAAAGAATCCAGTGTTTGTTGTTGGATTGTTATAGTGTTTAGTCATCTTGAATCCGTAGTCAGTTAGAATAAGTTCAGTGTATTTCCAGGAGAAAATGGTATCCTCAGAGAAATAAGCTAACTCATTCTTAGTGCTGAGATATGATTTAGGATAAAACGCTTATCAAAGTATTGCTGGAAATACCTCATATGGCTGGATGCTTCACTACAAATATAGTTTCTCCTATTTAGGCCTCTATGTATACCAATTCTAATTATGTACATAAATAAATTACTGCTTTAGGTAATTTTCTGTGGGTACTTATTACATAATATTTTTACGATCAGAATTCCACACCAAACCATTAGACAACATGTGAAGTTGATGCAGTTTTATTATTTGTAAATTGTATCCTCTGCCTACCATTCAAGGTAGATAGAAAAATGGCCATATCCACTTATAAGTTAACACCGAGAATCTTGAAAAGTATTTAAATGCTTCAGATTCTAATGGTGGCCTGCTCAGATATGTTTTTATAAGGAAAGATTTAGGAGGTGCTGATGACAGGTTGGGATAAAGGGAGATTAGAGAAAATGAGGGCACAAGCCTGGCTCTGGAATGGCGTTAATAGGAAAAAGAAGCACAGAGCAAACAGGCCCAAGACAGACTTGCCAAAGCTAATCAGGGGCTGTGACCGCCAGCGTTTGCTCATCACCATACTTTCCATTTTTTCAAGCATCATCGGACTCAACTGAACTCATGCTCTTCTCTTTGAAGAAAGTACTCATTATGTCAATTGCAGGCTTCTGCTAATTGTGCAAAATATAGCCCTTCCCAGCCATGCAAACGTGGGTCTTTTTCAAATGGGTACATATTAATTTACCATTTTCAAACTGGGAGAAAGAATATAAACGAATGAGAATGAAAAAAAAAAAAGGCTTCATTACAGAAAAACACACTCAATGGCAGATTGCTCTTCTAGACCTCAGAAAGCATTTCGGAATATTTGGGGGCTGGGGGGAGGGGAGGAGGGAACACTCTTAGGACAAAATGAGCCTGGTGCTGGGGAACAATGTGGAAAAATAGTGTTTCTCTGGAGGATAAGGTCATTGAAAGTTCAGTTCCCTGTAAAAGGGATGGTTAGTCTGACCCATAGTTTGGCTGGTCAAGTAGCTGGTCTATCCCTCCTATGTAATTATACTTCTGTTAGTTGTTTTAAAACACACACAGAAACAGGATGTATCTTTTTTTGTGGTTTCTCTTTGATGAGTTTCTAAAGGGAATATTTTGAGGTTTTTCTCCTGATGGGGTGAAGGAAAGTAGAATACAGAGCAACTGGTATTGTGTGATGTTTTATACATGTGAATTACATATTTTTTTTTCTGGACAGAGAATTCAGAATCTTGCAGAACCATATTTAAAGGACTTTGCTCTAAGAGGATGACTTGAGCTTTATCAAAAACTAGAGACCTGCCGAAACCGGTTTGGCTCAGTGGATAGAGTGTCGGCCTGTGGACTGAAAGGTCCCGGGTTCGATTCCAGTCAAGAGCATGTACCTTGGTTGCAGGCACATCCCCAGTGGAGGGGGGGTAGGAGGCGGCTGATGGATGTTTCTCTCTCATCGATGTTTCTAACTCTCTATCCCTTTCTCTTCCTCTCTGTAAAAAAGCAATAAAATATATAAAATAAAATAAAAACTATAGAGACCTGGTGCACAAAATTTGGGCACTTGGGGGGCAGGGGGTCCCTCAGCTTGGCCTGCACCCTCTCGCCATCCAGGACTCCTTGTGGGAAGTCCACCTGCCTGCTTAGCCCAATCCCTGAGAAGCTGGGCTTCCTGCTCCTTAGTGCTGCCTTGAAGGCGGAAGAGGCTCTGGACACCACCACTACACTCGCCAGCCATGAACCCGGCTTCCAACTGAGCAGTGCTCCCGCTGTGGGAGCACACTGACCACCAGGGGACATCTCCTGCATTGAATGTGTGCCCCCTGGTGGTCAGTGCGCATGATAGCGGCCAGTTGTTCTGATCCTTCCACCATAAATATCGCTGGGCATATATATATATATATATATATATATATATATATATATATATATATATATATATATATATATATGGTCACTCTTATATCAGGATGTAATTTTACCCAATGCTATAAGTTGATGTGCAAATTTATGAATATTCTCTTACTTTGAATTTATACAGATGTTTGATCCTTGCATTGTTTCCAGAGAACAATTGAAAGGCATGTATGAAACACTGAAGGAACCTTCTCCATTTTCGCTATAGATGAAGCACAGATGGCAGTTAGGCACTCAGACTTGGGGAACAGAATGCCAGGTCCTCAAACCTGGCTTTTTCCACCTACTGGCTTTTGACCATGAGAGAGTGATGGTCATACCCCACACTGGGGATTGAGCCCAAAACCTAATCTACAGAATTTTTATAATAACTACTTCTAGGGTTTTTGTAAGATAAAATGAGTTAACTCATGTGAAGCACACACACAAAAAAGCCACAGTAAATGTTACATATGTGTTAGTTGTTATAATTATTGGATGTAAATATTTATATTTTTAAATATTTTTATCGAGAATACAATGAAATATTACAAGTTATGTGTAGCTTTTTTCCCACTTTTCTATTTAAGGACAAACTTCTAGTTGATTAAAAAGCAAACACAAAAAACAAGCAAACAAACAAAAAAACACACAAAAACATGAACTAGACCTTGCGAATCATCACCTTAAAGACTACATAAATACAGAGTATTTGGTTTTAGCAAGTGTGAATGAGGTTTTCCCTTTTAAGTAACAGGTTTTCTTTCTATTCGGTGTGTTTTTCCCTCTGTAAGGCAAACCTATTGCTATTACGGTGAAGATTTCTGTTAACGTTAGAATGATTCAGTCAACAGCTATGAGAGGGAGGGGAGGGTGTATATGTGTGTGTGTCTTATGCCAAGTGGCCAAGTGTGCAGATAGGGGAGTGATTTTACTTGGTTTGGCATCTTGGTAAAGTTTTAGATGCTACATAGTGTTCATGCAGTACTTACCTTTCAAGGGCCTTGTCGATTGACTGGAAAAACAAAGGTAAATCTTAGAAATAGCGTTCCTGTTTATAAATTCTGTAACACTGTCATATACAAATTTAATATAGTATTTTTTTAAAAGGTCATTAATCAACTTCTGGTTGAAAAAGTATCCACTGTGCTTTATTCCCAACTCGTAAAATTCCCCTCAGTGGAAGCTATCAAAGACCTGGCCAAGTTTCCTGCTTTAGAACTTAGGGTGAAGTGCTAGGAAAGAGGGAATAACCTGTCCAAAGTTGTTTGGATAAATAGAATCAGAAGGATGAGCAGAGGTACTGAGAATCAAGCTCAGGGAAACCCAGTACCAACAGCAGGAAGAAGTTGACTCCATTAGGAACAAGGGGACTTATTTCAAAATTTTTAGTAATATTGGTGTAGCCTCATTTAACTTTATAATAGAAAGATATCTTCTCTAAAAAAAAAAAAAAAAAGAGCAACATGCTAATTGACCCTACCTTCAAAATTCCCACCAGCCAATAAGGAGTGATTATGCAAATTAACCCAACAAAGATGGTGGATTAATTTACATACACAGGTGCTGAGTGGCTGGGGGCAGGCATTCCACGGCACCCCAGCAGCTCCGGGCCTCTAGGCAGTGTGGGAAGGCAGAAATTTGACTCCAGGCCAGGCGGAAAGGCGACTCCAGCCAGAGCAAAGGTGATGCTGGCAGCCAGGGGAAAGAAGGCCCATTCTTACAGGAATCTTAGTACATCAGGCATCTAGTCCAGACATAATGGGCCAGTCAAAAATACACTGTTGAAGTGGAAGTCAGCTTCTCTGTCACTTCAGACCGATGTTGATCTTTCTCTGTGTTGCTCTTTTTATTTTTCTTTAGGAAGATCTCAGTAAGAAAAGCCAGAAAACAAAAAGGCAAAGCCACTGTGTCATCACCAGCACCAAGAAAAGCCTAAGCAGTGGGTTTTGAGAATTAGAGTCTTATTCATCCATGATATCTTTGCCTCATTAACATGGATAATTGAAATTTGATTTTGCTCAACCAGGATTTTTCCTGAATGTACAAGATCTTATACTTTATCTACTAGTAATTCATTTTTCTTTACTGAGTTTACTCCTCTCAGCATTATGACAAGCTCCAAAATAATGACCTGTGTTGTGTATTGTTAAATGTTCAGTCAGATGGATAGATACAGATGGATGAGAATGTGTTGCACCAAGACAAGTCAGCATTATTTAATCAATGTTTGTTTGATCCGTGTAAAACGAGTATAAATGTAAGCTGCACCCCATCTGTTTTGTCATCCATGTGAAGCCAACCTCATTTTTAAAACTTGGTTTCTTATGTAACTGCCCCAGAATGACACAGGATGATCAGTTAGGAGCAAACAGCATTCGGACGAGGGAAATAAAGGAGGGTAGTTATGTGTGCGTGATTCGTATGTGGGGCTTCTCCATTTGGCAGTGACCCTTTCAATAGTTAAGTGGCATCGTGGCTTGGTGATGACCAGCTGTTAGTCATCAGCTGGGCTTTGACAGGATGCAGATCTGGGGTTGAAGGTGAATGTATGATTCTAGATGTGTGAGAAAATCACTTTTCACCGAATAGCATAGCGCCTGCCACAGAGAAGGCTTTGAGTAGGATTTATTGAATTAATCTTTCTTTACTTCCATTTCCTTGTCTGCAAAATGGAGAAACAACCTCACAATATTGTGAAAATTAAACAGCCCACTGATGTAGAGCACAATGACTGGACAGCTACATATACACATAAAGGAACTGAAAATACCCAGCATCAAAAATTACTGCTAAAAATTCTATCAACATAACATACTATCTTTACTGTTTAAAAATTTCACCTATACCTAAACTTAATTTATTAATAGAATTAATGATTTTTTAAACTTGATTTTGATCATTTAAAATCATGTTTATGCAATTACTGAACTCGTGCTGCCATATACTATGAAATTATAAGTATGAAAAAAGTGTCAGTATCTTAAGATAAAAGAAAATATGTTTTGATTACCATAATATTGCAGGAAAATAAAAAAGTTGCCCAAGATGTTATAATCAAAGCCTGGGTTCATTTTCAAGCCATTGTTTTTACTTTACATATGAAAAGTTACATATTGTATTACATCTGCTGTATTTATTTTAATTTTGAATAAGTGGTTGAATTAAGGCATTAAGGTAATGCACTAAAAATCAAAACAAATAAGTTTAAAGAATCAAATGAAGTAAATGATGTAAACACGATAACACATAATGAACAACAGGAAACACAATTTAAGTAGAAAAGCAGTTAGGTCCTATCTACATTGGGTTGCAAATTATTGCTCTAAAATGATTAATTCAACTAACCTGCCTTCTTTACTGTTACTCTTAACTGTTAGAATTGCACAAATCGCCTTATGACATTGGCCATGATGGGTTGCAGAGAAATAGACAAAATTTTAAGCTGCCCTCAAGATGTAAGCCTGCAGGTGAAGAGAGTATAGTAACGCGGTGCCCAGGGAGGCCAGTGAAAAACCACTCAATTTAAAAATTGAGATTAGGTCCAGATAGGGAAGAATAGGGCAGAGCAAATAAGATAAAATAATGCTCACAGAACTGGAAGGAATATTGAACCACTGTAACTTGTAAGCTACAGCAGCAGAGAGAGAGAAAAAATGGAAAAGTAAAATAACAATAATAAAACCTGCCTTTCCGATATTAGCAGAACATCTGTATTGATTTTCTTTCTCATCTGAATCAGTGTTGGTAACTACACGGTGTTACTCCGATTAATCATCTCATGTGATTCTGGGTAGATCAGTGCTCAGCTTCACAGCGAGGGCCATCTTGATGAAGCGTGGCTTCAGAGTTTTCTTCTCAAAATTGCGTTACTTGTGATAAATGCCTATAATCCACGGATATTCAGTATTGATTTGGGGTGTGTGCTGTTTTTCTTTTAAAGTCAATTGATCCTGGCCAGCAGTTCACATGGGAACATTCCAACTTGGAAGTAAACAAACCAAAGAATAGATATGCAAACGTAATCGCCTATGATCATTCCCGAGTCCTCCTGTCAGCAATAGAAGGTAAGGAAATACTGACCTGATGTACACCGTTATTTTCATGGGTTTAAGGATGTGCATGAAAATACAGCTTTAACTAGGCACTGAGCCATCTATAAAAATAGTTATTTAAGATTTAGCCAATGCTGGTATTCAGTATTTCTTTCTCATAGAAATATACCTACCATGTACATACGTACACACACACACACACACACACACTAGCCCACCATTCAATAACATAAGAGCATTCCTCATAAACTCTTACCTCTACCCTACATGAAAGACTTGATTATGTAGTTGATGTTCACAAGGGAAGCAATTTTGGGTTGCCCGTTCACTGAGTGTTACTGATGGTTTGGAATAAAATGGTGATTATTAGAAGATGCCCAGTCACTGTTACCTAAAAATAGGCAAGTGAGTAGTATGTTTGTAAATAAATGTGGATAGCCACTAGGGACTGTCTAAACGGCTTGGGGTTGGTGATGTGGTAATGCAAAGTAAGCACCTTGGAGATGCCTGGTGCATCTGGTTTGTGGACTGTTTGATAATCTCTCTCCCAATGGTTTTACCTTTCAGAGGGAATGATGGCTCCTGAAAGATGAGAATTACTCTTCGAATATGCCTAGCTTCTTTTAAGGATTCATGAGGGGAATATTCTCCATTCATTCCTTTCCAGTACTAAAACCCTCTCACGTGGTATTTCAAACGCAATTAGGAAGCTCACGTCCAGCACTCAGCATCATGTTAGACTTTCTGGCGATGGTGGCACATTGGGCTGCTGCCCTCAGAAAATAGTTCCCAGTCCCCTAAATCCATCCTTGTCTTAGCAGCTAACCTGGCCCGCCGAGTGCCCTGTACCACGTGCATCCTCCTTGGCACCCAGAAGAGCATTCTAGGCTTTTCATACTTGAAAGTTTACTGCTCACCCTCTTCCACATTTTTATAAAACATTAAATCACACCAGCTCCAGATCAAACATTTCCATCGATGGTTATTCAAGTATCTTACCCTTTTTTCTGCTTCCGAAAGCTGTGATGACCACCCTTTATCTCAGAACTTGGAATTAAGTCCTACCTGCCTCCTTTGTACCCAGAGCTAATTTGAAAGTGAGACTCTGATTAACAGCTTTCCCAGTAATCACCAAGGCAACCATTCCATTTATTTTAAGCTTGGGGAGTGGGGGAGACAAGCACCATCCTTCAGCATTTCAGTAAGCCCCTACCTGCAGCCCCTTTCCTCAGAAGGGTGTTATCTGGCACAGACATATTTCATAAACTTCTCAAAGGTTTGTTTTGATGTTGGAAAAATGTTACAACACCTTTCTGAGACAACTGAAGATACTAGGTGTTCCAGAGTTAGCCTTTTTCTGTGCTGAAAAAAAAATTGATCAGGTGTATCAGAGTTTCACCAATGCTACTCTAAGCAGAGTGGTGTCAAACACGTAATTGCTTCTCTCCAATCCTGTTTAGCAACTGTAATTGGGGTGATTCGCATATAGATTTTCCACTTTATCTCTTATATTTTTCCCTTCTTAAAATGTAAAGAAGAGTAGCAATTTTTTGTCTCAAGTCTCTTAAACGATTGCCATAGTAAATAAGAAACTAAACCAAGGCACAAATAGAGAAACCTTTTTTTTTTTTTCATTCTGAAGCAAGATAAGTCATAGAAATAAAATAAATGGGTGTAAATTGAGAATGCGTTTGGCTTGGTCTTGGCTGAGGAACTTGTCAGTCTGCCTTTTCTGTTTGGTAGCATTGTTTTCACTCAGAATCAGGTCAGTCGATACTGCCACATCCCTGTACTTCTGCCCGCTTTGTCATTGTTTTCTTAGCCTGTTATTTTCTACCATCTAAACAGTAGTGCATGTAAAAAAAACAACAACACAGGACTATTCCTCCACGTGCCTTTTTAAAGACAGTTGGAAACTATGTGCATTTCATTCCTCTGATATTTTTGCAGTATAAAAGCCAAAACACTGGAATCAAACTTAAACCTGCCTTTTTATAGCTCTGTGCCACCAGTACACCCTAAATCTAGAGCTGACCTAGAAACCAAAAGTCTTTCCATTTTAACTCTTATGCAAAAGGCTAGAAGCATTTAATTGAAGTGTATGAGCTACACCGAGAGCTTTCATCTAGATTACAAGCATGGAAAGCATTTTATCTGAGACTAAGCCCCATAGTTAAGGGGCCAAGCCACCATCCTATTTCTTAAGCACAAGAGGCCACAGAACCACTGGCTGGGGCTCTCCCGTAAAGGGAGCTGGGAGAGCACAAAGCCACATTTTTAAGTGTGTGGAAATGTTAAGTGACTTCTTGCACAATTTATAAAATATAACGTGTCTTTTTTGTGCTCCCGTGGCGATAATGGCAGTAACTTAAAGACGTTGGTGAAGGTTTTATTTTATGCATTCTTGTTGTTCCCTCAGAGGTCCTGGTCACTGTCTTCACATTACTTTGCAGAATGATTTGAAAGGCATTAAAGAAAAGAGTGGACGTTGCCATAGTGATCTGCATTGCCTTAATCTCTGCTTGATAGTACTAAACATGACACAACTGCCATTGAAACACAACTGTCATTGAAAGATGGCAGGGGAAATTTTTTTTTTTTTTTAATCAGGAATTCTGTGTGGGCACCAATGTGCTTACTGAACTCCTTGAAAATAGTGACACTTTAGGACATGGTTCCAAATTATGCTAGCTTTCTTTATGCTGGGGAAAATGCAGAGTAAATTTAAGAGAGTCCAAATTACAAATGCTTACAATTGTTGAGTTTTAGGTTAAGCAATATGGGAACACAATTGAATTTTTTGACAAATCCAGGTACCTTTGAAGTTCCCTCCTTAAGTAAGCAATTTTTTAAGAGAAAATAGTACTTCTTGAAGAAGAGAGGTGAACAGATTTAACTTAATGACTTAAGATAAGTGTGACAAATAGAGACTAATTAGAAACTAATATGTACATGTGCACAAGATAATGTTGTAACCATATTCCTAATCTCACAGAGCCCAAAGTATTCCAGCAAGTAGACAGGAGGAAAGCTCAGAGGAAAACTGGTGCTGAGTGGCACCGTGTAAGAGTAATAGAGCCCAAATTAGAATCGAACTCTTCTGAGCCCTTGACCCCAGCTTCCTCAGCCACATCACTCACGATGCTTTCCTACTGACACAGGTTGTGACTGTGGTTAAGTAACTTAGCATGGATCCAAACGCCCAGCCTTAACTTCTGGCCCAGAAATCCATTTGATCACTGGGCATGAACCTATGGATGGCACAAATATTAGACTCTAATATCTCATTTGCTACTTCATGGAATAACTAATCTGAGGCAGTGACTCAATGTGGGGGACCACCTGTGGTTCAAATGCATTAGGCCTATAATTGCAGAAGTTATATGTATTTACCCTAGCTTATCCCAGGGTGATCTACTGCCCTCAAATATATTGTTATGTATCTTCAACTTCTTATAAACCAAGGAATATCATTAGTGACACATTACTTATCTTAATGCCTCCTAAATAGCAAATATTCAATCTGATTATCACACACTTAGATTAAAAAGGGTTTTGGTTTTTCCTTCTAATATACAACTCACAGCTGCTTGTTCTATATTTCTGTTAGTAGAATTATAATTAACATTTCAATTTAAAAGCCATGTTGACATGGAAATTTTTGGAATTGTTGGCCATGTCTAGATATAAAGCAAAACTTAAAATGCTACTTTTTAATTCAACAATAAAGACAAAAAGTTATAGATATGATCATCTGGGTACCTCCTAAGTGTCAGGTACCATGCCATAGAGTTTATATATTGTATACAAAAGCATGTATAGATTGTATCTGTAGTGTTCAGAACAGTCCCAAAAGGTAGCTGGGATCATTCAGTTTTATAGATGAGGAAACTGTTAAGCTAAACACCTTAGTAACTTATTCCTAATTAATAACCAGTAAGCGGCAGAGCCAAAACTCTAATAAATGAGTCATTTGGGCCCAAGATGGCTGTTCTCTCCAATAGGCCAGTCACACCTATAGCTGCCTTTGAAGTCATAATGGTAGAGCCTATACATGCCATACCAAATTCAAGAGCATTGCCTTTGTGCTGGGAAGACTGTCTAGGGATTCTGAAACACACATTTTGAAACACTTATGGTAGAAATCTTAGAGCTAGAGGTCTTCAATTGTGTTCGTAAACTCTAATCAAAGTAAATTTTTCCAAAGAATACACAACATAAATAGCTTTCAGGTGGGTTTTTGTTTAATATCACTTTTTAAGGCATATTAGAAAGATGATTGAGTAACAAGGCAGGAATCTAAACACTAAATCTCAGTCTGAGCAGCTGTGTGACCTTGGGCATGCCACTGAGTTCCATGAGCACTGAGCCTTTGGGGAAGCTGCATCCTTTTGAGAATCTAATGAACATTCACTATCCCCTGGAAAGCAAAAGGCACCTGCACACTTTTTACACCAGTTTCATGGAGTTCGTGCACACGCAAGCCCTTTGCAGGTCTACTCTGCAATTTAGGAACCATTGCCTGCTTGTCGTTTGTTCTATTTTCTCATAAAATGAGGATATATAAGACTCTTGTTGCCATTCTTGAAATCCTAAAAGTTGATTCCAAATGCAGAGGTCAATTGATAAATAATATGAATAGTAAGATACATATTAAATCTTGTACTTGAAGAAATTAGGTCTCTCACGGGAAAACAGACAAATACGTAAGCCAGAGGGTTTACTTCAAATGGAATTATTGTCTGGTGTGGTGTGTCTCTGCTACCAAGCTAGGTTTAACTGGTTTTGTCTGCAAGAGTTAGACATGACAAAGGGTAAATAAACCACATTATGTCATGGGCTTTCTTTAACACCAGTGCTTGTTAACCTGATAAAAGGGGCTTAGAAAAACATGGCTTTGTTTTATGTTTTTTTCTCTAGCTTGGGGGATATATATATTTAGAGTTTCAAACCCTAAGTCTGTTTCTTTACTTCATCTCTTTAAAGGGCACATTCCTATCAGGGCCCATATGCTTCTCAAGAACATCTTTCCTATGAAAGCATCCTAGGCTCTGCGTCCTTGTGAAGAGCTTGTGGGGAGACATTCCTGGGCCCCCGGTCCCTCCTCTGCGCAATGGGCTTAAAATAGTACCGATCTCCTGGAATTAGTAGGGTCTAATGAATGAATGCTTGTAAAGCATTTAGAGCAGTCACACAGACAATGCCTGACAAATATTGGGAACTATTAAAATGATCATCGCTGGTGTTATGAATTTTATTGCTACTATCACTGGGTCCTTTTATCCTCAGATGGAATTTCTTTTGTATGTGATCTATGGAAAAATTAATACTATCCAAATGAGAAAGCTGCATATATTTGGAGTACTCTGCGAAGCAAAAGGAAATGTGGGTAC
Organism: Pipistrellus hanaki; assembly: GCF_964339955.1. Lineage (NCBI taxonomy): Eukaryota > Metazoa > Chordata > Mammalia > Chiroptera > Vespertilionidae > Pipistrellus > Pipistrellus hanaki. The sequence goes on along the minus strand of NC_140513.1, from coordinate 46,403,993 downwards.
TTGATAAATGAAAACCAGGCCCCATAATAGCATTACAGATTTCGGCAGGGGGAAGAATGTGTTCTTTTAAATGGAAATCCGAGATATATCATCTGCTGCTTGATTTGCATAATAGGAGCAATTCCAAAAAAAAAAAAAAAAAATCCAACTGTAAGTAGTATAGATGATGTTACAACAACTTGATTATTTGCAAGATGGGCAACTTAGCACCTTCAAAAGTGAGAAAGTGGCTCACAGGGAGTCTCTGCCCCTCAGATAAATCTAATTTTAAAAAGTGAAGAGAGAAAACCACCAATGTCTGCCTATAATGTCGCTTCACCATTTGCCCCCACACTGAGCCCTGTATTTAAGTTGTGTCCTTAGCCTCCCTTCTGCAGAGTGTTCGGTGCTAAGTGACTGTCGACTCATTTAAAGCAGCTGTCAGCACGCGGTCACATATTCTCCAGTTTCACAGGGTACCCATGCTTCTTTTATTTCCAGGTTGTATCTAGTAGCCTGATACTTTTTCAGTAAGTGAAAGCAAAACAACCCAGAAAAACAAGTTAATGATATTTTAGTGAATACAAATGTTTGATGTTCAAACTCCACATGAAACTCTAACATCAAAAAATTTAAATTATCTTCCCCAATAAAGAATTCTTTTTAACAGCTGTCATGCGCAATTTCCCAAGTCAGCTCACTAAATGTGATCCCTTTGTCCCTCTAGAATCTCTTCCTCTCTTTTCTTTTCATCTACCTACCTACCTCGCTACCTAGTTTCTGTCTTTCCTGTTAGCCTGTACACTAGTGAATAGTTCGTGGATACCTGTTGTTTATTACTTTTTCCCTTGAAATTCTGCTTAAGCCAAAATTGACTGGGATGTATGCCCCATCTGAGATAAACGGGAAAAATTCCTTTTCCCCCCCTAATTCTCACCCAACTATTGGTTGAGATTATTTTTCTCCTATTGTTCAGAACATCAATCATTGATCCAATAGTTTCTTTAGCATTTTTCATTCTTTCCTTTACAAGTTAATTGTTTACAGCATGACAAAGCTTAATCCGTTTATTTCAGTGATTTTTTTTTTAAGTAAATAAAAACATCTTTCTCCTTGAGGAGGCAGTGCACAGAGGAATTTTTCTAGCTTAAGTAGCCTTCAATAGAAGGAAAGATCCGACTTAGCTTTTGGAAACTGGGAACCATTTCCCAGGGTGCTTAGAGCCTGAGTAAAAGCTAATTTGAGCCGTTTAAGTCTCACCTCTCTCCTGCCTGCAGCCCGGGACTTAGTGTGGGTTTTGTATGGCTCTGACCTCGGCTTATACCTGTTCTGTTTCTTACCTGGACAAGAGAAAAAGCATTTTTAAGAGGTGGCTGGTTGTGTTAGTTTTTTTTCTTTACTCTTGTTTTCAGGAAGCTAATTGAACAGTAAATCTAAAAGCTCTGTGAGGGTTTTTTTTTGTGTGTGTGTGTTTTGTTTTTTTTTATCTCCATTTGTCTTTAGTTCAGTTATTGGGGTTTTTAAATTTTTTATTGTACAGCCATACAGACTGCACTAATGAATCTGCGCTTCATTACTCTGAGGCCATAGAGAAACCCACACATTATGTGGTTGGTGTGACTTTATTGTTAGAATAAAGGTGCAGGTTGTGCATTGCTAGGAAGTTATAAAATAATTATTTTGGTTTTCTCCATTGATTTTTTTTTTAAATAGAGAAACTAGAAAAAGGCCTTTCAGATTTGGAATTACTTTCCATCATGATGTTTAGGATTTTATAGGTTTGTTTCATTTCTGTATATTATATCGATCTTATGAATAGCTAGTACCCAGTAGTGTTTTAGAAGTTTCAAATAAAAAACTCAGCTGTTTCTCACAGAGGTGTTGGGTAAGGCCATTATGATAATGCTGCTGCGATATTAGAAATATGTGATATATGAGGAGACTCAGGCTCTGCGAGTTTCCTACATCCAGACAGAGCTGTTATCACACTCCTTGCTGGATCTGACACCTCATTGCTGCATGAAGCCCTGTAATAATTCCAAAAGTCTGATGTGGCTGGTCCCTGGTCTGCTTTATCTCATGCCAAAAGGCTCCCTAACTACAGAAGAGGTGGGGGTAAGTCCCCAACACTTTTAGCTAAGCTTGGAACACATTCAAAGACAATTTAATTGCCTCATCCTTCCCCGGGGCCACTGTGGTGGCCCAGCCCCTCAGCAGTGCAGAGATATAGGAAAACCATGGAGGGAACATCAGTGGATGCAGGGTTCACACACTCTTTGGAAGTTGCCCATTCGCCCATGAATACTCACCGAGATGAGCTGCAGTGCCCACAGAGCAGGGCACGCTTCTAAAAACCTTGCCCCCGGGTCCTGTGGAAACAGAGGGTGATGTGCCAAATGGGGGTTCCATCCGGGGATGTCCTGGCAGGTGATGCACTGTGCCTCGGTGAGAAACATTTGTTTTTTCAGGCAAAGAAAGTCCTCCTTTTTGCTCTTCCTACCACAGCCATGGGTGGCCGCCACGGTGCTAGGGAAGGGGAAAGAAAACCTGTAGTCTTGGAATTAAATGATGTATTAGTAGTAATTTTTATGAGGTTTCGTTTTTCCATTCTCTCTTCTCTAGTTTGCTGCTATGAGAAAAGTAAGCGGTTTTTTTGTTTGTTTGTTTGTTTCTGCATTGTGAATTGTAAAAATTTCAATCTAGGCCTTAACCAACAATTCACTGTTGTTCTGTGGTGTTTTGTTTGTTTGTTTGTTTATGGTTTGTGCATTGAGGTAGAGAAGGGGACGTTATTTACTGAATAAAAGGTAGATTTTAATACATTTTTTTAAATTTAATGGAACCAATATTAAAAAAAAGAATCAGGGAACTCCTGTGGGGAAAAAGGTAGCCTTTGTGCTCTATTTGAACTTGAGTACGTCTGTCTTACAACAGGGAATAAACTAGTTTATCAAAACCAATTTATTTTTTATGCAAACTTCACTAAGAATTTGTAGAAGTGAAAGAAAATAACTGTAGCTGGGGTTTGATGCCTCGCTCAGTTGGATTAAAGTCAACCACTTAGCTGAAGGCTCATCGCCGGCTCTGCAGAGCAGGCCCTTAACTAGCATTGTTTTCTGCAAATGTGGATGTGACACCCTAGGACAGTGGTCGGCAAACTCATTAGTCAACAGAGGGGCAAACCACTGCGGAGCCACAGTTTGCCTACCACTGCCCTAGGAACTTACCTCTTACCTATATCAGTTAGTCTGTAGTCCATTGGTTCTGTTATACATTGTTTTGCTTCAAGATGCAGATCCTCTGGAAGACAATGGGTGAGGACTTACCAGTGCTGTAGCAACCTGTCCCATGGATGGAACTCTGCCTTCCCTCTAGGGCTGCCTTTTTCTCCCCTAGGGAGAGCTCTTTCCCTGAACAGACCACCTACTGACCTAGTCCCACCACCCCCTCTGTGTTTTAATTTATTTGTTTTGTAGCCCACCAGATTCTAATCAAAATTGAAAGGATCAGTCACATGCATGCACGCGCGCGTGCACACACACACACACATCTCATTTCAGCACATCAGAGGTAGAAGCAATAGAAATCAGCTTGAAAGAGAATGTCCCTACCTAATCTGAGAGACACAAAGCCTCTATTCATCTTAAAATAACTTCACAGAGATTTCCAAATCCAAGAATACCACAAGGAGACATCTTATTTTAGAACTCAAAAGGACTTGAGGGAATCAATTTGTGCAACATGCCTTGTTTAGCAGATAAGCAATCAATGGTCTGGACAAGTTGAACAACTGCCCAAATGGCAGAGCAAACTGCCAGTGGCCCAGGCAGGAGTCCCGTTTCCTGGTCGAGTTCTCTAATGTTTTAGCAGGTGCTAAGTGGCCCACGGTGTCAAAAGGCACATGGGACTTTCCTACAGGGACAAGTACTACAAAAGTAGGTGCATTCTCCTTATGATTACCTAATTTCACATTGATAAAATAATCCATGTACTATTTTTAGTCTCGCATTTCCAGTTAACATCGGGGCATATAAGGCTTTATTATAAAACATATAATTTTAAATACTCCTCACCAAGAGAAATCTTTTCTTAAAAAAGTTATCTACTGACTTGAAAAATCAAATGCAAAGCAAGTTGTTTTGGGTATTTTTTTGTTTGTTTCTTTGTTTTTTTAGCAGATCCCCTTGGTTCAATTGGTCCTCCTCAAATAAAAAACAAACGAAAAAACAAAACACAATTTTTTAACCCAATCATGACAAAACAACTCATATAGCATATTCTTTAACATTGCCAAATGTTTTCAAGGCTTTAAGCTTTTTTTGTAATTATTCATCACAAATATTCTTTTGAGCAGAGTAGCTCCATGTGACCACGGCTTCCTACCCTTCGGTTACTATTCAAACACATGTAGGAACGAGGTCAGGGAGTTCTGTCCCATTCTTCCCATGCGTAGATGAAGAAGGAGAGTGAGCCCCTTGCATTTTGAACTCGTGATGACATTTTCAAAGTTTTGCAGGCAATTAAAAGAAGAATGGACCTCAACGTCCATGCCCAGGCTAACTGTTCCTCAGAGAGCTATCCCCAGCAATCCCCAGCAAATAAAAGGGGAGGCTTTAATTGGCCCAATTCTGTTGGAATAGCTGTTTGCTGTGGCTTGTTATGCATCGAGAATACAGAAGCCCAATTCTACTTATCTTTCACCTCATCACTACCTTTGTTAGTCTTAGAGACTTGAGTCCTTCAGCTGCAAGTTTAGTTTATCTGAAACACAAAGACCCAATATAAAACACGGAAGTAATATTTTTAAGCACCACGGGATAGAGTAGGCCATTAACTGATGAAATACATGTAACACAGGAATGGGGTTATACTGGTATAATATGAATCCAAGATCTAACCTCCACTTTCTCAATTATAAGATGAGAATGATAAGCATTACTGGTGTTGGAAATGTTTATGTGACTATTAATTGGAGAGTACACCTAAAACAATACACAGAAATTTGGTAAATTTATAAATATAATAAACCTATGGATTCCTAGGAAAAATAAACTTTTAGACCTAATTTATTCTTGAGCAGTGATATTAATACTGACTCTAAAAGACAGAAACATTCCTAAGATTTTTTCCAAAAAGACAAGCAGCATTCTTATAGTATTGAACAGAGGTTTCCTTCACTCCAAGAAATAAAATTAATCAGCTAATTTATAATAATTTGGTATTCTTTCAGTACTCTATTATAATTTAGGTTTCTATCTATCAGAGCCCCGGAGGAATTCAATTAACTTCCACACACTTCTCTTAGATTAGAAGTGCACTCTTATTAGTGTTGCATTAGCAGATGCAAATCATTGTCCAGATAAGGCAAGGGGCTGAAAATGAAATAAACAAATGGGCATTCCTTGCAGGAGATCACCCCGAAATGATGAAAGCATTTTGTAGATCCAGCCTCCCAGCAGAAACCTCACCATCAGAGGCTTTCCGTGGACCCCACTTGGAAAGCCAGTCTGTGAAGCTCCCTTTCCCCTGCCCCCCAACCGGCCCTGGTTGGTTGAAAACTTTTTCAGAAGATGGTGCATTGAAAACTAAGGCCTCATGGACTTAAAACCAGCTGCTTGGTAACTTTAGCTTCCCATTGAGAGTACATATTTTTAGAAGGGCAAGCCACCGCCCTTTCTAAAATCCTTTTTCATTCATCTTTTCACACTGCTTGTTAGGTTGGGTTTTGGGAATGTAGGCCACGTTAGATCTGGGAGCTTGTAGGGAACAAATTCCTCCCTCCCTTCTCCACGGTGCAAAGGACCCGGAGAGAGAACTTACAGGAAATGTCCTCTTGCCCACGCGGGTTGGGGGATGTTCAGGGGGATGCTTCCTTTCAGGTGCAGCCTCCTCAAGAGACAAGGGTCCAAACCCGAGAGGAGCTTCCGCATTCTTTCAGGACGCGCTAATGATCACCTCAACAAGTGTTGAATTTTAGTTTTCATTCCCTTCTTTTCAAAATATCAAGTCCCAAATTCATAAAGCGTTTGGGGATACAGTGTGGATCCCAGGTACCTCGTAGTTTTCAGGCAAGAGTTTTGTATTTTCCTTCCTGGGAAGTGCAATCATTATGCTGTAGCAACCCATTCACCCTAAAAATTAATAATAACTTATTATTCAAACTCGAGCAGTAGGTCTAAAAACAGTTCATTAGCTCATAACTCATTGTTGGACAGGCTCGGTTCCATTGCTTTAGATCTGAGTCTCATGTCCTTCACCACCCCCCAACCCCCATCCTCAGAACTGTTATTCAGACTCATCTGTGATCCTTGCTGAGGGGGACATGGCAGTGTCCAGTTGATGTGTTTCCTGAGTCATTAACCCAGATTTCTTCATACTGAATTTTGGAAAGAAGTAGTGTGTCATGTTCGTAGCTGAGTGGGGGCCATAGCGAAACACCTTTTTATGAGTTTGTAAATGTTACTAACTGCTGAATTAACGTTTCGAAAGTGGGCTCTTCCTGGTTTATAGCATACCTTTATTGTTGCCTCGGAAACAAGTATGGTGGCCATGTAGATGTGTTACCTCCCAGCAGCCGTAACCTGAGGGCCTTATTTAAGCTGTCCTTTGAATCTACGGTAATTTCATGTCAGGGAGGAATAGGATCTTTATCAACAAGGGACTGCCAGCATCCCAACTGTGTCTTGAGTGGCTGTAATGGATGAATAATGTTACAACCAACTGAGCAAAAGCCTTTTTCGCTCAAAAGGCTTTTCACTGACGCCGGTGATATTCTCCATCCATGTGTTCATCTCGGAGCTCAGTAGTTTCCATCTGGCTTTCATTACTTTTCTTGAGAGGATCAGTTTTACTACTGGAGTCAGAAAATCACTCAAAGTAATTGAGAGTGGCAATCAGTGAAATATAATAATTTTAGCTTGGGAACAGCATATGTTTCATTATAAAGAAAATATTTTTCCACAAACCCAAGACCCATGTGTTCCCAGAGCAAAAAAGGAACCATGTACACGTTCTAATGCTGCCTCCCATCTCACGTGACCTCCCTGTAAAGTGCTCGTCCCCCTCTAGGATTAGGCAACTTGTTCCCTCCCAAGGAAGTCTATTCCCTTTTTTATCCTACGTTTAATGCTTTCTTATATTGGAGATAGACTCCCCATCTCTGCAGTTATATCCTTCAGAATTGAAAAACTTGGGTTTCAACAGAGTAAACCTGAACTTCTCTTCAGGTACACATGGGAAGATCTTGCCCCGCAATCCCTACCTTTTCCTTTGCCAAATTGTATTATATATTCCCTTCTTATATAGAATAGATTTCATCATCTTCATCGCTCTGGCCACTCTCCGTAGAAGAGGCGAAAACTTGCCTCTATTTCTCTTCAAGGCATTATTCTGAGGGAAAATTATACTTTCAGTCGGAATATCTGCATTAAATTATAGCTCTGCTACTTATTAAATGTTGGAACAGGAGAAAATTATTCACTCTTTTTGTCACTAGGAATAGCACAATTGAATAAAAGACATGATCTAGAGGTCAAAATGCGCAATGAACAAGTCAACAAACAAATACGTAATTACAGTTCGTAATATGCAATGTACAGAATTGCCAAGGGAGTCCTGAGGTCCCAAGGTGTGAAGGGCAGGCCTTCTGAGATGGAGGTGAACATTTTACAATGGGAAGCGGACAGAGTATGTTCCAGGATGTGGGATGGCACTACGGTAAAAGAACATTGTTTTCTCAAATGAAGCAGAGTCTAGAGTTTAGAAGGGAACGAGATCAGTCTGGAGAAGGGCAGAGCTTTTGTTGGGTATTTGAGTTTTATTTGAAATGTACAGGGAAGCCATGGTTGGGTTTGCGGAAGAGATTATGTCGTCTGAATTATGCTTTTAAAAATCGCTCTCATGCTAGATGGAGAACAGACTGCAGAGGATAAAAGTAGAAGTGGGACAACCAATTAGGAGGCAACTGTCATAATCCAAAGAGAGGTTCAGGTGCTACAACAACCCCATGAGGTTTAAAGGAGAAGCAGTACTCTGCAGAGGTTAGGACAAAGTCATAGCGGACCGCCTATCTATAATTAAACCAGACTCCACCAACTCCAGCAAGTTTCCAAATGCTGTGCATCTCAGTTTAATCTTCTGTGAGAGGAAGATCACAGGACTCACTCTGTAGAGCTGTTGTGAGGATTAAATGAGTTCCCTGTTCCTGAAATCTGCAGTGATTTTTTTCACCATTATGACATGCTATACCACATTTTTCCATCCTAGGCATTATTGTATTTGGTCTTTGTCTGGGAAAGAGGAAGAGAATGAGTGAGGAATGTGACCAAGTGATTGTTGATTCTCCTTTACAAGCTATATTTTACTAATGCAATGGAAAAGGACAACGTGAGAGAAGGCATTCTGTGGACACTCGGGTGTGTTGTTCTTTCTGTGGAAGTCCACCTTGTCATTTTATGAAGACCTAACAACTCAAACATTGCACTTATTTAACCCTATTAGACCTGTTTTGAATCTTGCTTAAGCCTTGCTTAAAACCCAAATTCTGATACATCACCGTGAGTCCTCTAGAGTAGTGTGGAACAATAATACACAGTGCCATTAGGCTGTCTCCCAGGCTGTTTCCTCTTGTGATATGCTCACTTAGTTGAATAACATTCCTCCTTTACAGGCATCCCAGGAAGTGACTATGTGAATGCCAACTACATAGATGGTTACAGGAAACAAAACGCCTACATAGCAACACAGGGACCTCTCCCTGAAACATTTGGGGACTTTTGGAGAATGATATGGGAGCAGCGGAGTGCCACGGTTGTCATGATGACAAAACTAGAAGAACGATCCAGGGTAAGAATAAATATCTGCCTCTTCCCTTTTAGAAATCTTCCTTTACATACTCCCAGTGTTGCATATTTCATTCTGTTCAGATTCTAACCTTAAGCTCTGACCTTCGGACTGACATTGTTGTGAATGGGCATCAACAACTCTGATTCAGCCATTCCTCAACACTTCTGGGTCTTTTAAAAAGTGAAAATCTTTCACGTTACAATGTGTGATTCCCTAAAACAAACAAACAAAAATTATTACTCAAAGAAGTAGATAACTTGGTTAGGGAAAATATTAGCGTGCACCAATTCTTTCGAAAACAATGGAACACACAGACTTTTGGGGAGAATTTCACCAATATCTACTTCCCAGTATTTTTAACTTTTTGTTTCCCACAATCTGAAGCATAAGATCTAAAATTATATGACACAGGCTCTTATTTAAATTATTCAAATTTTATAAATAAAAATAAATAAATAATTAAAAATGAAAAAATAAATCATGTAGAGGATATTTTGCTAGTTTAGTCTTCTCCAAATTAGATTTTAATAATATAGTCATTGCTTACTAAGACCCAAGGAAGGAGTTGCATTCATCATGTGGATCTAATATTATGGTACATGGCACGTTAGTTAAATGCTGCTGATTTGCTAAACCAAAACATAATGGGTAAGTCATATTCCCAAGAAAATAAGCAGATATTGTAGCCAGCTGATGAAAGTCAGTCTTTAAATCTTGAGAATTTAATGAAGAAGTCTCTGAAAAATTGCTGAAGAGGACAGTAACCCTCATTGAAGTGTGGGGCGGGCGGGAGAGTTTGAAACCACCAGGGAGAGGTCTCTCAAAGTGGCCACCACAGCTCAGCATGGATATTTAGAAGGAAGCCAAACCCCACCTCCCCATTTGCTGTGTGATAGTTGAGGCTTTCTAAATGGTCTAAGCTCAGCTCATGGCAGCTTTTCTCAGCCTCGGTCTGTATGTGACGGAAGAGTTGAAACCTGCCAAGAGGGTTTATATGGAAAAAGCTCAGATTTAGGAAAATACAAAAAGCCCCAGCTGTTACCTTACAGATAAGAAGTTGAGAAATAAAAAGAGATGTTTCACAACTGGTTTTGCAAAACTAAAACAAAACAAAACAAAACAACAGATATTTTTAAAACATGTGGATTGTATAGAAATATTAAAATATTGTCTGAAATGAATTTAGATAAAAACTGTTATGACTCTGAATACAAGTATCTTTACATACTAACGCCAAAAGATATAAATGGGCCTATTATTGATTGGTACTTAAGGTATCCCTTCTACAGCAAGCCCTTTTTTTTTTTTAACAACAACCCCCTACCTGAATGATTCTTAAATATGCATATTAATAATTATAACAATCTCTGATGCATATTAGGTGTATTGATATTTTTTAACAACCCTCTGAGATAAATACTGCCATGATCTCCACTTTACATATGAGTAAATTCTGGCTAGAACATTCCAGAGGATCACCCAAGGTCATTCATTTACTAGGGCAGTATTAGGAATTGAAGATACAGTCTGAATCCAGAACACACGTGCTAACCACTGGTCCATACTGCCTGTTGAAGCTGAGACAGCTAAACTCTTCTATTTTGGCACATAAAGCCAACCTACCCGGACAACTCTGCCAGTAGATACCGGCTGGTAACAAGCAGTCATTTGCAAAAGCTGTTTTCAGTAAAACACACATTTTATCTTGACACTGCAGGCCTTCATTAAACTATGCACAGAAACTTGTTTTGAAATAACCAAAAGAAATCCTGCCCTTTTTCTCCTTAATTACTTCTAATAATAAAGTTAGTTCTAACTGGCCCCTCTGCCACTGCGGCATCTGATGGTAATGAGCAGTTCTTGACGGAAGGCATTGTGACTTCAGTACCTACCGTTTTATCTTTATGTTGCAGACTACTCCCCCCACCCCCCACCTTAGACAGAGGAACTTATTTGGAAGTCACTAAAGGAGCCTCTGTTTCCTCCCTTCATTAATTACTCTTTGCTCTTGCAAGTTAGCTTTCTCTTTGTTAAATGGCCTAAAGGAGGCCAATTAAAATGCTGTCTTGCGATTTTTATTCTGTGGTGATTCAGCCTGTACCCAAACTTGTGATGACCTGCATAAGCCAATTCTGAGCAGTTCCAGCCATTATCAATCTGCTCATAGCCATGAGCCCTGATCCCTAAAGCCCCAAAGACCTTTGTTCTCCAGCCTGGAGCACTGGAGAAGAAATGACCAAATGCAACAGAGAGATACACATTATGTCCCCTGTTCTTCCATCTTTCTCCTTCACATCCACCCACCTCACCTTTTTCCTGTGAAGTTCTCCTTCACCTAAAAGCTCGGGGAGAAAGGGCTAGGCATTCCTGGGTTCTCAAATAAAAACGTGGATTGAGTTTCACTGTAAAAACAATATTACATAGTGGTTATTGTTGCTGAAATATATATCTCCATACTTCAGGAACTTTGTGGGTTATGTGGCTGACCTGGAGTCTCAATGAATTCTCAATTCCCAGCAGCCAACTTCAAAGCAGACATTTGAACTACTTTGGCTTTAGTTAGGAATTGCCTGTAGTCTCCCTCATAAATGGAGGTGGTCTGGGTAGTTTAAGTGAATCACCTCTCCAAGGGCTGAAACCTAAAAGTTTCTTATTTTGATTAAGGCTCAGGTTCTTGAAATAATATCTAATATCCATCTCCTTGGTACATGGGGGAAAGTGTGTGTGTGTGTGTGTGTGTGTGTGTGTGTGTGTGTGTCTAAATAAACACTTATGTGTATTACAAGTACGTAGGAATACGTGTTGACTGGAGATTTAGGGTGGGAAAGAGAGAAAAAAGGAAAGGGATGAGATGATACCATAATGTTACACAAGTCTCTGGGGACATTGCCGTCAGAGAAAAGGGGAAGCTACAAGACAGCTCCAAGTAGGGCTGTGTCTAAGTCAAATGTCTGGGTTTCGATTAAGATTCTAGTGCTCACTCGCTATGTAATGATGAGAAACTTAACTAGAGCCCTCAAAATCTCACTTTTCCTTTTTGACCTGCATGGAAGGATTACCGTTGGTATTGACTGAGACAGAGATTGTGACAAGATGGCTCAATGACTCTCAACTATTATTGTTTGGTTTCAGAGAGAGAGACGTTGGAGGCTTTACCATTACAACTTTACTTCCTCCTAAGCTGTCTTCCAAATAATTAAATTTTTTGTTTCCAAATGACAGGAGTTTGATTTTCTGCGATTGACAGTGAACCCTGACCAAGTTCATAGAGTCACTGCACGTGGCAAATCCTGCCAGCTGTTTCCAGTGTAACACACCCATGCATTAAGTTCTAGACAAGAGTGTAGCTGAGAACATGGGCATTTTGTGTGGGGATTTTTGCACTTGCTTTTCCCCAGGACAGAATCTCCAGAACGGATGCAGAAACTCATTCATCAGTCTGCAAACAGACCTTGGCTATTGTGGCTGCTACTTTCATTGCAGCCATATCTTGAAGGAATCTTATCCTATATAATAAAAGGATAATATACAAATTCACCAAATGGTGGAATGACCACAGGTGTCATCAGTTGGACATTTCTGAGGGCTCCTGGACTGCGAGAGGGCACAGGCCAGGCTGAGGGATACCTTCCCTTCCCCTCACCCCGCCTCCCCACCCCAATGCACTAATGTCATGCACCGGGCCTCTAGTACCATATAAAAGTAGTGAGTGATATTGATATGAGTTATATGTGATAATTGTCAGTAGAGTCCATGTATTCTAGATACCACGTTTCTTCCCATTCTCATTTTATTTGATGATGCTAGGAAATTCTTTACTTAAGACCTATTACCTGTTTTGTTTTGTGTTTTTTTTTTTTTTTTCAACTTTCTGATTTGCCCAGGCTTGGCTTATTCTTACCTTGCCATTCTGGCCTACTGTGGATAGAGCAGAAAAAGCTTGCAACCCTTGCTGAGCTACAACAGCTGATTCACACAAAGGACCACTGGGATCATTAGCTGGTATTAGAAGCTTAATTGGTCTTTTGTGATGGAAGTGACCATTCTTTGGTTTGAATGGCTAAAGAAAGTCTTAGTCCTGTGAGGTATGACTTAGGACTTCAGGTGGCCACTTGAAAACTTAAGTTCTTTGATTTTCAAATAATAATATTCCCCCTAATTCAGTTAGGATCTCAAACCTAACTGAACTATTTGCATGGTACATACACTGTTTTCAACCCCAAAGAGGAAATGTGTATTGTATCTTGAGTATTTTTTACGAGGGTCATTCAGATAGATAAAGAAACAAAATAAAATAAAAGGCTAAAATCTGAGATTTTGAAGTTAAAATATGATTCCTGCATAAAATACAGGTCAAATTAAAGCCTTGTAAAATGTACTATGACATGAGATACGGTTAGTGGGTTTTATTCCACAGTTTCCATCGTTTTTTGCCAAATGCTCTCAAGTTCTGCGTAGTTCATTGATTCCGTAGAAGATCATTCTGGTGCCCTAGAATGTGGTCTCTAATTGTTTCCATGTTTCATAACATGCCAGTAAGCACATGAATTGGTTTGGGCAACCACATGTAGGGGGGGGAAAGGTTTGGAAAAAATGAAACCTAGTAAGGGAATAAAATATACACAGCTGGGAGTTCCACTCCAAGGGTGTTATTTGTGGGCAACGGGGACACAGGATTGGCAGTCTCACTTGAAGAATTGCAGTCTCCAAAGTGGGATCTGCCAAGGTGATTCCTGGCCCAGGAAGCTTTATTGTTTTGCTGATGATTGTCCACTCCCCCCCCCCCCCCTTATCTGCTTTTGACTATTTCTCCTCTGCTTTGTTTCCCATGCGAGGTACACAAGACCGAGGGAATGGGCAGACCTCATGCTTGGCAACTCCTTAAGCAGCCTTGTTTACTGTCAGAAGCTGAAATGGCTTGTTTGGCTTTCACTGGGTCTCACCTGCTCCCTGGCTTGCCTTCAGTCACTGCCCAGAGTTGACACTCATTGTTGATTCTGTGACTTCAAAGCTTTGGAGTGGGAGTTGGTTCACTTAAAGAGCTGTGGCTGTGGCAGCACTTAGTGCTATTAATGTTGAGGATGGGGAGTGAAATTTGGACAGTCGACCAACGGGACATGATTCGTGATTTGAGTGATCGTCCATAGTGATCCACACTGATGTGTAGCAATAGCATGGAGACAGACGTGAGGAGTTCTGTGCTTGCTAAATCCTGTTTTCTGTTTTGAAATAGAGTATCTCGAAAGCCAGCTGATGATATTCATTGCTGGAGAAAATCAAAAGTTTTGTGCATCATGATGTTTGTTCATCTTAGGCCAGAGAATGATCAAAGTTCTCTATGCTAAATTGTTGTGTTTTTTCTGTGTGCTCATTAATGGAGGTTAGATGTGTTCAAGGCCAAAGGGACCAGGCTGGTATTAACTACATACACTGTGTTAATAATTCGGGGAATTCGAGTATGGAGATTTGGCATTTTGCCTGTGGAACACTTCTGACCTTAATGACCACTTGCTCTTCCTATGTCCTCTCCAGTCTTTGAATGTCACTTTAGTAAATTTCCCCGGAGTGAGACTGAAGTTGGGATGGAGACACATTTGGTTCTATGGCCAAAAGGCAATATGGCAATTGCAGGCAAAAAACAAAAAATAAAATTAAAAATAAATTAAAAATAAAAAAGGAGATGCTGGTCAAACGTTTTTTTGTTTTCCTACAAAACAAATCTTGAGATTCTTCTCAGGTTGTGAGGTCATGTGGGGCTAAATGTTGGCAGAATCCAGCGGAAGATTACAAATGGCAGTGTTATTGTTTTCATTGCCGGTATCAGTTTGGGAAGGCCCAGCATTGGCCAATGGCAGACTAATTCTTGGCCCCTCTGGCTTGTCAAGGTTCGGTGGGTTTAATGGAGAACAAATGCTTTCCAAATGCTAGGTCTGTGTCCTCTTCCAAATGGAACTGGAAGTGCCAGAGGCCTTGAACATTTAATTTCTCCCTCTGCAGCCTGAAGTGCTGCCTGTCCAGAGCGGCAGAAACCGCTTTTTCCTTGAGCAACTACAGGCGCGGCGGTGCAGACGCTGCCCTTGGAGCCCGTGTGATGTATGGGATTGTTTGTGAAAAGTGTTGGATACCTAATGTAAATAGGACACGAGCAACAAAAAGGATGATGCTCGAGTTGGCAGCCTAACGGATGTTTGGGTCCTTATCTGGCAAGTCCCATACTCCTGGTTCTCTCTTGTCAACAGACATAGTGTCAGATAAAAGAAAAAGAATCCCACCAATGTCCTATTGTTTGTTAGCTTCCTGGATTTTCTCCCTCTTTCCCACCCTGCCTCCTCTCTTTACAATGGAAGCTTACAGATTCTGGCTCAGAACATTCCCAGCAAACTGAGTTCGAGGCATCACAGCCTCAGGAAAGAGCAGGACTTGGAGGAGGAGGTAAAACTGGCCCCTGATGGCTTCTTATTCTCTGAAGTCGTGTGTGTAGCCATCCCAGGCTGGGTTAGGTCATTTTAAGGTTTGGGGAAGTGTGGATTGGTCTCTAGTCTCAGGCGAGGCTGATGTTTAGCTGGTATGCATCAGTGCAGTTGTACTGATTGTTAAAATACTGAAACACTATACACTGGCTGGTGTTTGGGAATACCTATTTTTATTGAAACTTGATGCAAGTGATATTGCTCAGTGGTAGGAATGCAGGCTGTTTCTGGCACCACTGGGCAGACCCCGGCAGATGCGGAGATAGCAGCAGGGCTGCGTGGAGCACCCAGCCGCTGCCAGCAATGGTTAGAACCCAGGCGCAAACATGAAGACCCGGCCACTGCACAGCGGCACTTCATGCAGTGGTCCTCTGCTTACAACCGGCTTCCAGAAACCAGAGAGGGAGTAACACTCAGTTTCATGGGAGAAGCACTGGGAAAGTTTAGTGCAGCAACTCTGTTAACTTTCCACAGACCCGTTTCCTTAGTCTGTTCGGGCTGCTCATGCAGAAGACCATGGACTGGGTGATTTATAAACTGCAGACATGTCTTTCTCGCCATTCCAAAGGCTGGGAAGTTTAAGATCAAGACACTGGCAGAATCAGTGTTTGGTGAGGATCAGCTTTCTGATTCATAGACAGCTGCCTTCTCACTATGTCCTCATGTGATGGGGGGGAGGGGGGCGCAAGAGGGCTCTCTGGGGTCTCTCTTTTGAGGCACTGATTCTGTGCCATGGGTTCTTATCTCTCTTTTTTTTAATTATTATGGTCTCACATAATTGTCCTTATTCCCCCATTCCCATCCCAAACCCCTCCCTAGATATTGGTTTCTTACAGAGAGGAAGAAAGAGAGATAGATAGTTAGAAACATTGATGAGAGAGAAACACTGGTCAGCTGCCTCCTGCACACCCCACACTGGGGATGTGTCTGCAAACAAGGTACATGCCCTTGACCGGAATCAAACCTGGGACCCCACCCCAGTCCGCAGACCGATGCTCTGTCCACTGAGCCAAACCGGTTTCGGCTTAACTCTTTTGATTTGACTTCTTAAAGGCCCCATCTCCTAATACTGTCACACAGGGAATTAGGTTTGAACATAAGAGTTTTAGGCAACACAAATGTTCAGTCTATAGTACACATAAAACAAAAAGAATGTCCATTCTTCTTAATTAACAAATGGTTTGGAAAATGTTAGAATAATTCAACGAGCCAATAAGCAGTTTTATGATACATAATTTGGTTTATTTAGAGAATAATATTTTTCAACTTTATAGTTTCTTTTATGAAAAGCTGTTACTTCACTGGTAGTAAATTCTTTAACATTACTCTCATTTCAGGTTTTCCATTGCCCTTGATATTCCACTAAATTTTGGTCAGCAAAGTGCTAATGAAAAGGGGAAATACATAAAACAGATGGTTTTGTTAAGAGACAGTAGAATCATTGAGGTGATCGCTATCCTTGTGAAAAATTAAGTATTAAAAGTGGTCTTAAAAACGTCCAAAAGAGATATTATAACCTAAGAAATAAACAGTTTAGTATACAATTTGTTTCTGTCCACTAAAATATATCCTAACATTTCTCTAAAACTTTCTCTTGCTGCTATGGACCTTCTTAAATAGGTGTTGATAAGCGTGTGTTAACATTTCCTCACTTCCATTAACAACTTTGATTCATGCTATCGTATGTTAGCATACTTCTGTCACAGTAGAATCCTGTACCCAAACTTATTAGATATTGATTTTCAGTCACTTTCAGCAGCAGTCATGGTTGCCCATTCATCATTCATTGTCTGCCTAGGTCCTTCTTTGGCAAAATAAGCCCAGGCAGGCTTCTCAAAATGCCATGTGGCAAATGCATTTGGTCTTGGTGATGCTGGGACCCTTCGGAGGTCTTGGTTCGTTACATTTGGAATTTGGATGCTTGGCCATGCTGCCACACTCAATAAGTCTTCATTAACTGGGAAGGAGGAGGTTTCATTTTCACAAAATCCTAGCCCACTTGAAAATAAGCCAACCTAGACCACAGTATAGTTGCTTATACTGTCGGCTTCCAGATGCTCAGTGCCTGTGACGTGCCAGGCCCTTCCAGGGTAAGGATAAGCCACATGTGAGCCAATGTGGAACCAGAGGAACGCAGTCCCCTGAAGCAGTCAGGAGACCCACTAGTCAAATCCTCAAGATACTCCCTTCTGAAGACCTTTAATATGTGTTTTATCCCTTTATCACCTCGCTTTTGATGGTATGTCATGAAAGAGGTCAAATGAATTAATTTCATAGCATACATTTAACTGTGGTCAACCTCTCCTTTCCATAGTTACAAAGAAATGAAAGCTTACCATCTAAGTGTGATCACTTTATGATGATAATTAATAAAAAAAATCTCCCAGAAATTCAGTCAGAAATCGGAACTGTCTCGTGTAGGTTAGGCCCCAAGGAGAGGTACCAGCTGATGCTTCAAAACTACAGCCTGCCCTAACCAGTTTGGTTCATTGGATAGAGCATCAGCCTGTGGACTGAGGGATCCCAGGTTGGATTCCGGTCAAGGGCATGTGCCTTGGTTGCAGGCACATCCCCAGTAGGGGGCGCGCAGGAGGCAGCTAGTTGATATTTCTCTTTCATTGATATTTCTAACTCTATCCCTCTCCCTTCTTCTCTGTAAAAAAAATAAATAAATAAATATAATAAAATATATTTTAAACAAACAGATTCTTCTCTGCTTCCCCACCTCCCACTCTAAGGCATCCTCTTCTCTCCGCATACCTGGGCCCTGGTAGATGCAGGGAAATGTTTGGAATCTCACAACAACCTCTTTGGAGAGCCAGGAGATGTAGTCACAGCTCTGTAGTCAATAAGGCTGATGGGTTTGGGCAGAGTCTACCTGTCATTTCACTTTGGTGTCCCCTATACCTGCTAACACCTTGCCTCCCACCTGGACTGTCCTAAATACATATCTTCTGGGTTTAAAAACATGTCCTCTTTCACATTTAGAATTATTGAGGTCATTTCTAACAACTACATAGAATCGAGAACATGATCTAACTGATAATAATAGCTATTGCCTGTTTGAATGCCTCCTTGTGCTAGCCATTGAGTTCAGTGTCATGATTTTGGAGCCTCATAATAGCCCGGGCATGGCAGAGATAGTGTTCCCATTTTACAGATGAGCCCATGGGGTTCGGGTCCTAGAAATAGAGAAGCAGCTTAGCAGTCACCCAGCGATGCTGCCAGACTGTCCATGAGGCCCTTGTAGTCTCGTATTAGAATCAAATAGGAAAAAGCAAAAACCAGTCTTCGAAC
The DNA here is from genome assembly GCF_964339955.1 of Pipistrellus hanaki. NCBI lineage: Eukaryota > Metazoa > Chordata > Mammalia > Chiroptera > Vespertilionidae > Pipistrellus > Pipistrellus hanaki. The sequence continues at coordinate 46,385,403 of NC_140513.1, read as the reverse complement.
TCGGGAGCTCCTGCCTTCTAGGTCTTATCTACACACCTGTGCCCACACCAGCCCTAGGCATGGAGCCTGCAATTCCTTAGTCAACCTCTCTGGAAATACCTTCTGAGGTTTTCTCCCAGGAAAAAAAGATGGGGAAGACATCTCAAGAGATGAAAATGGAGCTAGTTCATTTGCATTAGCTAATTAGGGGGGGGGGTCATTTTTATTGTTCTCCTGTGTCTTTTCTCACTGCACCTCCGAGGACTTGCTCTCTGATGTTGAAATCAGATATTATTTGTTTAGTGAATGGCTACAAATGAAAGACTTCAAAGAATACCTGTCAGTAAAACTAAGCCCTTAAATTTGGCCCTCGGAAATCAGATGAAACCTGTGCAGGCTACTCAGAGAATGAGGCTGGGAAAAGCAGCGCCGAGGTATTTACTAATGAAGGAAGACTGTTAGCCGTTCAGTCAGATAAGCTCAGATAAATTCAGGGCGGCTTCTAATCCCTCTGCCCAGCCTCGATGTGTGCCTGTGCTCACACGTTAGAATGTTTAGTCTTCCACAGACTCCCTTTGTGAAATATTTCCTGAGAGAAACAGCAGTGTTTAAATATATTTGCTTTAAAGAATTGCTCCCAGTTTTTGCAGATGACTTTGATTTCAAAACATCTTCTTTATAAAAATAAGACTAAAGTACATTATTTAAATTGAGTGCAAAAGCTTTTCTTTTTAAGCTAATGATATTCACAATATTCATTCCTTATCATCATGCTTGGTGGAATTTTTTTTTTTTCCTAAAGGGTTCGGAGTCTAAGACAGTACTAGTTGCAGTTCTAAACGTATTAGTAGCATTATGAGGATGATTAGTACAATTTTAGTGTCTCCGACGTCTTAGGTATGGAGGGGATATGTGAATGAAAAGCCTCTGAATAATGGAGCCATTTGTCCAGAGCTCACTAAAAGGTCGGCTCATGTATTCCCTTTGTCTTACCTCACCAGTAGGTCGGAGGGTAACCAAGGCCACACTTTGAAATATGATTGCATTGAATCTGGTTCGGAGCCTCATCCATTTACTTCTCTTTTTGTGCCCACCATGGTGACATTTGTCCTGCTGGGATTTGCACTGTTGGTTTTGATTGGAGAGGGGTGCCACCCAGCTGCAACTGTGAAGTGATGAGTTTGAGTTTGTCTCTTGATTCTTCACCTTAACACATCGCTGACCTCCTCTCCCAGGTTGAAATTTGAGGCCTCCAAAGTTACTTCTGGCCTTTGCAGGGAGACATCAATTTGACATCAATTTCATGGTTGAAAACTGACTGGCTTTGTGTGTGTGTGTGTGTGTGTGTGTGTGTGTGTGTGTGTGCACGCTTCCATTTCTAAGGTGGCTGCATAAGTAGTGTTGGCTCCATTCATGTAGAGGCCTTGGCTAAGTCTGTCCAGATGCAGCGTGGGTTTTAATGGATGGTCAGAAAACACAGAGGTGCTAAGGCCTGACCACTATGCCAGTCTTTTCCTTATGTTGTCTTTCTTGGAGCTAGGACATATGGTAGACATACCATACACAGAAGACCATTTTGTGCATCTAGGAATCATGCAAATAATGTTTTATAAATCCTATTAGACAATTTTTCCATTTTACTGCCAACTATTTTTGTTTGCTTTTCATGAGCTAGGTGATATTTTTGTGTGGTCTTGCTGTTGAAATACAGGAACAGGAGTCAAACATTGTAAAGTTAATCTCTGTGTTGTTGTTTAACTGTACATTTAGGCTTTTTATCTTTATTTTTCTTGTTTAGGAAATTGTGTAAAAGATAAAACCTCTCTCTTTTTAACCGATCCAGCGTCCTTTGAGTGATAGATCTCTATCAATGAAACAGAAGATTACAGTATTTCTCACAGAATGATACTGATATTTATAATCAATACTAGAGGCCCAGTGCATAAAATTCATGCATTGGGGTGTGTGTGTGTGTGTGTGTGTGTGTGTGTCTGTGTGTGTGTGTGTATTCCTCAGCCCCGCCTCCACCCTCTCCAATCTGGGACCCCTCGAGAGATGCCTGACTGCCCATTTAGACCCGATCCCAGACTGCTAACTCCCAAATGCTCGCCTGCCTGCCTTCCTGATTGTGCCTAACCACTTTTGCCTGCCAGCCTGATCACCCCCTAAACACCCTATGGCAGCCTGATTGATGTCTAACTGCTCCCATGCCAGCATGTTTGCCCCCAACTTCCCTCCTCTGCCAACCTGGTCACCCCCAACTGCCCTCTCTTGCAAGCCTGTCCCTCTCAACTGCCCTCCCTTGCAGGCCTGGTGCCTCCCAACTGCCCTCTCCTATTGGCCATCTTGTGGTGGCCATCTTGTGTACACAGGGGGGCAGGATCTTTGACCACATGGGGGCAGCCATCTTGTGTGTTGGAGTGACAGTCAATCTGCATGTTACCCTTATTGGATAGGCTAGAGGCCTGGTGGATGGGTGGGGACTGGCTGATTTGCCCTGAAGGGTGTCCTGGATCAGGGTGGGAGTTCCCTTGGGGTGTGTGGTAGCCTGAACAGGGGGCCTCTTTTTTGCACGCCGGCCATGCTCCCCGGAGATCCAAGCAGAGGCCCTGGTATCTGGAATTTATTTACCTTCTACAATTGAAACTTTGTAGCCTGGAGTGGAGCCAAGCCTCCTGCTTGATCTGTGGAGGCAGCCATTTATGTTGTAATTTATTTGCCTTCTATAATTGAAACTTTGTACCCTTGAGTGGAGGCCTGGGCCTGCCAGGGTGTGTGGAAAGCTTGGCTTCTCCATTGCCAGGGAAACCCACACCTCCCTCCTACTCTCTGTGGCTGCAGCCATCTTGGTTGTGGTTAATTTGCATACTCAGTCTAATTGGCTGGTGGGCTTGGCTTGTGGGTGTAGCAGAGTGGTGGTTAATTTGCATATTACTCTTTTATTAGATAGGATAAAAGCAAATAATTATCTAGTAATACTAATCACTGGACAAAAAAATTCTAACTCTTGCTAATAATGCCTCATTGCTTTATTTCAATCCAATGTTTGTAACTTTCACATCTTTTTTTCCCAAGTAGAAGGTGTGTTTCCTAATATTAAATAATACTAGATTTCTTTGCCTGGAGAAATACATTTAGGTTTGTTTCAATAAGAATTACACCCATTTTTCTTTTAATCTGAGATAGAAAGGGTAAATATATTCTGATCTATGGCCTTGCTAGAAAATACGGTGTGTGTGTGTGTGTCATTTTTCATTATGCTTTTTAATGCCCAAAGGACACATTCAGTAAATTTGAGTCGTATTGCAGACCTTGAATTATTCTTTGCTGCATGTTAAATTAATTGGGTGAATACTTTTTAAGTGCTTTTCTTCAGCTCCACATAGAAATGGTAGATTATTCATCTCAAATGAATAAATTTTAAATTATTTAAACTTTGCACTGCTAGTGTGTGACCCTCTGAGACTTTTTTTTAAAGAACAGACAGCTCATTTTTTTCTAGACATTACAGATTTAATTTGTCTTGAATGCAAATACCATTTTTCTTGTATGTTAAAAAAAAATGCTACGTTGTTTATTATACTTTGATTGATTTACATATTATGCCAACTTTTCTTTAAATGAGCATGTTTGGAAATCGTGATAGCACGAGATGAAATAACATGAGCCTTTAAACCTTGATGGATGAAGGCTAACTGCCTCACCGTGTGGTTTAAATGCCTACGTGGGATCTTTCCAATGCCATTCTTAACGTCTATCCCAGAACAGATTTGTGTTTTCTTTTTGAGAATTTTGACGTTTCCAATACCTCTCTACTTTTTTACCGGCAACAATCTGCAGTTTCTTTTTTTTTTCTCCGGGAAAATTGAATCTGTTACTGCTTAGTATTCCTACCCGTTTGAAAAATGTGGTTTATACTGGCATCAGAGCAGTAATTTACATATATTGGGATAACAGGAATGCGTGCCAGAAAAAGATCAACATGAAATGCAATGCAGAAAAGCTGTTTTCCTTCCACCGCAGCTTGCCCTGGAGCTAATAGAGAAACTGATGAGCCCTGCCCTGACTGTGTCAACACCCCCCAACCCCCGCTTTCTTCCAGGTGAAGTGTGACCAGTACTGGCCCAGCAGAGGCACAGAAACCCACGGGCTGGTCCAGGTGACACTGCTCGACACCGTGGAGCTGGCCACATACTGTGTTCGAACCTTTGCACTTTACAAGGTTTGCTTTTTTTTTTTTTTTTTAATGTCTTTATTGATTAAGGTATCACATATTTGTCTCCATCCCCCCAGCCCCCATTCCCATCCCAAACCCCTCCCTACACATGCCCCCACTTCCCTGTTGTCTGTGACCTCAGGCTAGGTTTACATGCATGCACACAAGTCCTTTGGTTGATCTCTCCTCCTTACCCCCACCCTCCCCTACCTTCCCTCTGAGGTTTGACAGTCTGATCCATGCTTCCCTGTCTCTGGGTCTATGTTTTCACCTCCTTTCCCCCTTCCCAGTATTGAAGAGAGATTCTTTTGAGAAATTACGTCTCTTAAGGCTTTATTTATCACTCGATTCCCCTGGCAGCGGTGAAGAGGGAAATAACCCTTCCATTATCGCTCAGCCATTTTTCTCTTTGTCGATTTATTAGTAAATATGGAACCCTTGCTCCAAACGAAAGTTTCAGCAAATGAAGAATAGACGAGGAAGAACCACTTTTTCCTGTAAAATATAACAGGAGCGCTCCTGATGGTTACACCTGAAAAATATGCTTCTCACCTAGGCATCTGATCTTCCTGAACAAACATTTGTCATTCACAAGTAGCTCGGGGTTGGTTTCTTCCCAAAGGCTATCGGGCCAGGGGAGGAATCAAGAAGCATGTTGTTGTGTTAACCTCTCCCATGTCATCATTCCTCCTTACAACCTGGGCTAGGAAGCCAGCATCTCAGCCCGTGTTCCTCCTCCACAGAACGGGTCCAGCGAGAAGCGGGAGGTGCGGCAATTCCAGTTCACCGCCTGGCCGGACCACGGCGTCCCCGAGCACCCCACGCCTTTCCTCGCTTTCCTCCGGAGAGTCAAGACCTGTAACCCCCCGGACGCAGGCCCGATGGTTGTACACTGCAGGTAAGAGCGGCGTCGGAGAGCGTTTGACTTTCCTTCAGGCAGGTGTGTGGGGAGACAGAAAGCTCAAGTGGTTCCTCGTTGGGTATTCTCTTTCCAATTTCTTAATCCTCTGGGACAGTAAATACCTTCATAAATAATGCAGGTGGGGTTTTTCAGTTAAATGAGGCCCATACTAACAATAAAAGGAAGGGTTTGAAACAGATCCATATACCTTACCCACGCTGTTTTAACTTTCGTGTGAAAATAAATGGCTAAACACAAAGTTAAGTGTGCACCTGGGCATAAATATATGAACATGAAACAGAAAAGAATTAAGATTTTTTTATTTTCTTTATTGATTAATGTATCACATGTGTGTTCTTATTCCCCTCTTCTCATCCCCCATTTATGCCCTCACCCCCCTGGTGTCTGTGTCCATTGGTTATGCTTATATGCATGCAAACAAGTCCTTTGGTTGATCTCTGAGAGTTAATCTTGTAATTAGTTTCCAGTTTCAGCTGTATAGAGGAATATTCATATATATGTATATATGTGTGTGTTTGTGTATATTTATTACGGTTGTTCAACAAGTTCTTAAGGGCTGGGCTGATATATCCTTTTAGCTATGGTAGGGAAAAATGCTAAACTAAATTATATTGTAAACTTATACACTTTCAGAGAATTTCTTACTGCTTAAGGATATCTTCTGCAAGTTAATATTATCAAGTCACATCTAGACAAATCTGACTGACATCCTCTATATTACCACTCAGACCCTATTATATATATGTGTTCACATATTTTCAATGTGAAACTGAATTCTTTCAGTTTCCTGAGTTTCTCTAGAGTATTTCTCTAACAGATTATTAAAGATATCTATTCACATTCTACTTGTTGCTATACTAGAGTCCCTTTGCATGAAATTTGTGCACTTGTCGGGAGGTCCCCTCAGCCCCGCCTATGCCCTCTCGCATTCTGGGACCCCCCTCGGCAAACATCCCTCTCGTAGTGAGGGACTCCTCACTCCTTCCCGCCCACCTGCAGCAGCGAACTTGGGAGAGGCTCCTGCCACTGCTGCTGCACTTGTCAGCTGTGAGCCCGGCTTCTGGCTGAGTGGCATGCCCCCTGTGGGAGTGCACTGACCAGCTGGGGGCAGCTCCCACATTGAGCATCTGCCCCCTGGTGGTCATTGTGCATCATAGCGACTGGTCTATCTACTGTTTGGTTGATTTGCATATTAGGGTTTTATTGTATAGGATAAATGTATAGTTCATGTAACTTCCTAATAGTTTTTTATAAACTGAGTAGTTCAAATATGAGAACTATTGGCTTCTTGCACAGAAAACTAAGATTGCAGTGTGTAAGTATATTAGGAAGGAAACAAAGCTTCTACTATAAACCCAGTTCTATGATGACTTAATAGCATAACTCTCAGTTTTTACAAAAAGGTTGGACAATGGATAGACCAGAATAAACGTAACAAAATTCACCTGACTAACCCACTCTGCAGTAGTAATTGTTAAACAACGGACGGCAAATTCTAAACAAGATAATGTTGTAGTTCTCTCTCCTAGCAGTTATTTTTCCCAACAAAAAACAAATAACATTACCTTATATGTGTAGTTTTGTACAAATTCCATACCACTCCCCCATGCTTTATTTTGTTTTTTGTTTTAATGACAGTATTCTGGGTCAAAAGATGAGAATACAAGAGAGACCATGGGGTTTGGTGCAAGTACTGGTAGCTGCAAAGATGGAGGAGTCCAGTGCGTCTTGCCTTGTAATCTAGGTCTCACTCTTGTGTAACCAGGACAGGGACCTTTGAGGACCTGCCACTATGATGCAATTTTTTGCATGATTCTTAAACACTAGAAATTAGTTTTATTAATTTGAGCAAATGCTTTTGCATTACAAAAACAGATTTCAGGTTCTCCTGCCCATTGTTTTCATCAAGTGCTAGTTTGACCAGTATAATATACCCTACATCTTAGCAGGCCTCAAAGAGACATCGTGCCTGATTACAAGGTGTTCCTGCCTGGCACAAGCTTAACTGCATTAATGAGGGTCACGTGTTAAATCATAAAATGTTTTCATATGGAGTTTGGGCACACGATAGGGAAATAGGAAGTTTGAGCTCAACTGAAGAAATGTCACCCTTGTATACCTAACGGCAAAAATGCAGTTCACACAGAGGTGTGTGTGTGTGTGTGTGTGTGTGTGTGTGTGTGTGAGTGTGTGTGTGTGTGTGTGTGTGTGTGTGTGTGTGTGTCTGTCTGTGTCTGTGTCTATGCCATACATATATGTATGAAACCTAACTTGGAAGTCTTTACTTAAAAAAAACAGTATTATATATTCATTGCATTTTGAAATATGGCATGTTTTTTCTCTCAATGTTTTCAGTAAATTAAAGTGAGGTCCTGGAAAACTAAGATGGTAGGTAGGTAGATAGATAGATGATTGATAGATAGATAGATAAACAGGTGATAGACAATTTTAAAAATGCCCTTTACTCTCTGTTGATTGTAAGCAAGGCATAAGGCTTTATGCTAGATACTTAGAGAGACCCACAGAACAGTTTTCAAACAAGTGGGAAGGAAAAGATAGATAACCATAATGCCTTATTTTTTATTTAGGTAACTATAATCCTTATTTTTTAGAAAATACCTACCTCCCCCCCACCCCACCCTCACATACACACCCCTAAGTTATGTTAAGCCACCTGCACTCAGCTCGGGGAGATATAGATGGCTCGGGAAAAACAAGGAAACAAAGATGAATGTGCAGAGCTAATAGCTGCTGACATTTGGAAGTGCTGTGCCTGGGGCTCTGGAGAAGCTGGTATTGAAACAAACAGCAGAAGGGCCGGTATATTTGGTGGAAGAAATTTGTCAGCAACCACAACACAGTGAGGGAAAGATGCAGCATAAACTGATCTCCGGGAAATGTCCTGTGTTCACCCACAGGTAACCTCATGTGTCTGGTGAGAAACCTTGGCCTCTTTATTTAGGAGAGACCATGTCCATGTTTCCAACATTCAAACCATTATGAATCCTTGGACACCAGAATGTTAAAACTCATGAGCATAATTGTTCTGATAGGGTGGCAAATTCAAGTCATCCCAGATAACAACTGCTCATGTGGCAAACCCGAAATGCTGCTGTAGACAACCTCTCTGAGCAGGAAGGCGCCATGCAGAAAGTAACCCTAGCCATGCCACAAAGAAATGCCGCTGGTAGTTGGCAGGGTCCTGGCGCAAATCATCACACCAGGGAGTCTAGAATCTACACCCTGTACTTCATGTTTTGACGTTTTGGATGCCGGACTTGAATTGTTTTGTCTTTACTGAAGAAGCAGTGACAAACTCAGAGAAAACCCAAACCTTTACCCAGGAGATCCTGTGAGATTGGAGGAGGTTGGACAAGTCTGGTGTAAATAAAAACAAACAAACAAAACAAAAAACAGCAAAAGGAGGGGGGAGGAGGAGCAGAAAAAAAAGAAAATCCACATTCCTTCAGTAGTTTTGTGTAGTAATAAATATGCCAGGACTAAAAAGTCATTATATGGAGAAGAAATCCTAATAATAATAGTAAGAAAGTATTACAAGAATAGACTAATGCAACAAGCATGGACAAAAGCTTGGAGGGTCACAGAGGATACGTTCTACCCCATTCCTGAGTGAGAGGGTCTGTTCAATGGGTGTCGAAGGAAAGATAAGGTCTGGCCATCCGTCAGTTCACACCAAGCATATAATCTCAGCATTAAGAGTGCCCCCTCAGAGACAGCAGCTGCCTGGGTAAAGCTCTGGCTGGTTCACGCATTGGCTGTGTGCCTGTTGGAAAGTTCTTATCTGTTAGATTCTGTTTCTTCACAGAAGGGGTAACTGTTTATAACAATAAGAATTTTAACTTCTTAAATGGAATTATACACACAAAGCACTTAGAACAGTGCATAGTGTGGAAGTATGCAATAATAGGACATCATTGGTATATTAATAAGTGAGTCTTTAAAAAGCCATATGTATATTTAAAGCCCTAGGGAGAAAAATTCAACATGAACTTAGGTCATCTGTGTTACCTGAGCCATCTATCCTATGACTAACCAAGTGTTTATAAATACCTAAATATGTAATTGAATGGATTATTTTTTTTAATTTAGGTATTTTCCAGCATGATAATGCCATCTGATTTTTCATAGTGACAGGCAACATTTTGACGCTATGAGTTAGAATCATTTAAACAACAAATATGATCTCATAACGACCTGAGAAACCACTGAACTCTTAAAATGATGCTGTTAAAGATACAGAGAGATTAATGTGGGGGTTCTTAATTCCTTCAAGATAAAGTTTGAACTTAGCATTGTGTTCATGGCCCTTAACCTAAGCCAGTGGTCAGCAAACTCATTAGTCAACAGAGCCAAATATCAACAGTACAACGATTGAAATTTCTTTTGAGAGCCAAATCTTTTAAAACTTAAACTTCTTCTAATGCCACTACTTCAAAATAGACTCGCCCAGGCCGTGGTGGTATTTTGTGGAAGAGCCACACACAAGGGGCCAAAAAGGTGCAGGTGGCTCATGAGCCGAAACTTGCCGACCACGGACCTCGGCTGATCTCACCCTGCAGGTCTAACTGTTCACCCTTTCAGCCACCTGCTGAACATTCTAAGTTCTTTCATCTCTGGCTCTCAGCACGTGATCTTCAACCAATTTAGAATCTTACCTATTCCCCGTCTCTCTCTGATGATGTTCAACCCTGTTTCATAAACCAAATCAAAGGGTGCTTCTCATGTTGCCTTGTAAAGGTTGCAAACTGGCCTCCGATGGCTTTGTTGATGTAAGTGGGAGTGTTTGTTTTTGTTGTAAACAAATTGAACTTGAGTGTTTTTAAGCTGGAATGCTCTATCCAGTTCTCCAAACGCTCACCACTCCCCGTTGTTTTACACACAGCTCCGCTCTCCGTTCATAGGAATTACTTCATATTATAGACATTAAGGTGGAACCCTAGAGAAACCTTTAAAGGTCATTTCCCATTCCTTTCCCCACTGGAAGAATTAAACAGTCTCTTCTCTGAGCTTGCATAAAGGATTATGTTCACGCCTAGTATAGTTAGCTTTGTGTGTACAGTTGCATGGGCTGTGAAATCTTAGAGGATAAGGACTATGGATTATGCACATTTGTACCACTGCTCTTACATCATGGTAGGTGCTCAATAATTGTGTGCTGAACTTAGTTAGAGTCTATATGGCACTTTGGGGATTTTTGCAGAAATAGTAAGATCATTTCAAGGCTGGACTATCTTTTGTTCCCTGCTTTTAAACACAAGACTATATTTGTATATTTTTATGTTTGAGTATTTTAAAGACTGTTTCATTATTTAAAACTGTCTTTGTCTTTTTTTTTACACCTATTTCTGAATCCCTTTTTCTACTGCTCCATCATTTATGTCCTTTCCCACATGTCTTCCATTTCATGAATAAATATAGAGATAGCTCCCTATTTTATAGCTATAATAGTAGTTAAGAATGTTGAACCCTTAATCAACATCAAATATACTCTCTTCTCAACTGGGGAGGCCTCTTCTAAGTTTTTTATGTTTCACTGATCTTCTACCACCCCCCACCCTCCAAATCACCTTCAGAGGTAGGAATCTTAGGAACTTTATCTCTCATTTCACACAATTAAAAAAACAGAGGCCATGACAGGTCAGCTTAGCTGCCTGAGCTGATGCCACTAGTAGTGACAAAGCCATTATGTGCCCCAGGTTGCCTGGCCTGTATAGAGGGCATTTCACTTTACAGCCACTCCGGATGACCTGGTCAGAGGAGCCATTCCTTCCTTTCTGACCCCACATCACATTCCCATAATCTAGCCTTTATTTCACTCTTTCTGTGTCAGAGGTAATTGCTAGCATGTGTCTCTTTGACCCCTTAATCATCTTAACATATTCACAATAGCTACCAATTACTGAACCATTACTGTTTTCTAAGTATTACCAAACACTTTTAGTTACACTCATTTAATCCACAAAACACTATATTTTACTTGTGAGGAACAATTAAGCATAGAGAGGTCATAGGTGATTTGCTCAAGGTCAAATGGCTAATAAATTTAGGTCCATTTCAAAGTCCATGACTCTTTTGCCTACTTATGTCTAGTTCTGACTCTTCTTGCAGAAACCACATATTTGTTGACTGAGTGGTCATCAGATGAACAGGTGCTCTTAACCTCTTCACAGATAGCTATGTAATGCATAACTAGAGACATGCAATGTTTTTCTCTCCTTATTTATAAAGTTTGATCTTGAAAGAGAAAGGGGAGAACTTTCAAGCTTTTTCCTAAGCTTAGGTTTTATAGAGGTCCTATATTATATTTTTGCATATTGTTTCAGTCTTCCTCTTAGAAAATAAAGAAGTTTTGTTCCCCTTTCTCCTTTTGAGCTCAGTGTTTTAGGTGGTTTTATAGAAGAACTTGTGGTTAATATGCTACTGGTACCAAAGGGATGCGACAACTAATTTTCTCTAAGTACTTGGTTCTTGTTAAGAATGAATAATTGGGATAAAGCTATCATTTCATTGAGGTAATAATAAACCCTTGACCCATATACTAACTATGAGTCATGTTAACCCCTCTTAGAAACAAGGGAATATATTTTCTTCATAGGAGAAAAGTATTCATTTATGAATAAATAAGAAAGAAGGATAGATCAGACCTCCCTGAATCTATCTTCTAAATGAAACATTTGAAGGAGAGTAAACTAGACCTCTTAGAGATAATTTAAATCTTTCACATCATAGAATCAAACCAGTCTTCAAAACTGGAAGGAACAGGGAGTATGAGCCAGATCTAGATCAATAAAGCCCTGGAGGCATCATGGGCCACTGAGTGAGGCCCAGTAAAAATAAAGTGACATTGTGGGGTGGGAAAGATCCCTAAGATCCAATCTTCACAATCTTTTTTTGACTTTATATGGGAAAGCACAACCAAGAAACTACTTAGATCATATTCATAATATAACCATTTACTTCTAATACCAACCCAGTATTGACAACAACAGTCATCTGAAGGTCAAAAGATTTTGGAAAGCATTGCATCTGAGCATAAAAATAAAAGACCTTGTGATCCAAAGGAGCTGAAAGGAGTACGGAAAATTGTTTAATGCATTTTTAATCACTCATTCTAAATTCCATTCTTTATTCTTGTTCCATTCAAATATCTCTTCAGATCAAAGACCGCAAGTATTGCCAAGGCATGTGATGGTTTGGAGATGCTGACAAGTACAAACTGTACACCCATATTTTCCTTAAACCTGGTACTCATTTTCATGTATAAATTAAGTAATATAAGAAGCTAGCTTTCTGTAGCTGAAAGACTAGATTGTTAAAAATACCAACATCTCCAGATAAGAAAATGGGTGGAAAATACAAATTGTGTTCTTATTTATGGAAACATTTTAAGGTGAGGAGAAGTAATTATACCATATGGAAACTATTATGCCAGGTTCTGTTCTCATATACCAATAATTCTGCATGAAAAAACAAACTATATTTATGAACAATACAGTGATATAAAACAGGATGCCAAGTCTGCAATATAATCATGGCACAATCCTATAAGAGAAAAATATCTTACTTCCACTGAAACAGTTTAAAAGTCATTGAACCAAAAGAAACATCAAAAGGAATTGCACAATAGCCCCAGTAGGTGTGAAATATAAAACTCAAAATGAAGAAGGTGTTTGGAGTTCTGGGAAGAGATAAAATGGAATATTTGTTTGAAAAGAAGCATTATAGATCTAAAGCAATCGAGAAGTGAGGCCAATATTGTAAGTAACTATCTCATTTCACCCAGCCAGTGTCGCTCAGTGGTTGAGCATCCACCTATGAACAAGAAGGTCACAGTTTAATTCCTGGTCACGGCACATGCCCAAGGGTTGTGGGCTCAATCCCCAGTTTGGGGCATGCAGGAGGCAGCGTATGAATGATTCTTTCTTATCATTGATGTTTCTATCCCTCTCTCCCTCTCCCTTCCTCTCTGAAATCAATAAAAATATATTTTTTAAACTATTTTATTTGAAATCCATATTTCAGTCTCTATCATAAAAATCCCTTCAAGGGTAACTGAGAAACTATCACCTTGCCATTCTATGCCCAAGAATAGCAATCAAATCACTTTTGTGTGGGAATGCAACCATTTACAGAGCATCTTCCCATCACTTACTTGATTCAGTCTTTATGACAAAAATGGTAGGTGTGTTTTTTTGCCATCCTCACTGTACAAGATCAGGAAATTGAGACCCAAGACCCTGACTGAAGACCCAACCAGTAAGTAGGGAATCTGCCTGAGAACCCATGTTTTATGACTCACATGTTCTCCTCTTAGTCTATTCCATACTGCCATTCTCTATTTTGCTTAGTGTACGTTACACAAATGAGAGCAGAACTGTCCTGAGCCCACAACAGAGATGACTCTTAGCAGATCTAATGGTCCCTTTGGGGACAGCATAGCACGATGGTGAAAATGAAATCAGCTTATGAGAGTTCAAATCCTAGCTGCGCCATTTCCTAGATCTAGGACGTGAGACAAGTTATTTAACCTTTTTACACCTGTCATCTCCTGGTTAGGAAAATGGAGATAATGGCAGCATGACCTTCATAGAATTATTTATAAAGATTAAATTAGGTTATATGTGTAAAGTGATAATTAGCCAGGCACCTGCCACATAGAAAGAAGCCAATAATTGTGTGTAGTCATTTTCATTTTGTATAGTTTATGATTACTTTATTATAATTTTCATCAGTGCAGTGGTTATTTAAATTGGTTCTGTTACTATCAATCAACAAACAATACTGTGACAGTTTCTGAAATGAGAGCTCTACTTCTAAGTAATTTGCGATTTAGAATCAAAATGTGTATGTGGACTTAGAAGATAAGTGATGATTACAATAATTAACACTTTAATAATGCATATATACTGTCATAATTATTTCATTGCACCGGAAAAAGTTCTTTACTTTCCAGAATGGATTGGTACTACCAGTCCACATTCCTCAGCCTCCTCAGCATGGACATTGGGGTGTGTGATTTTGTTGTGGGGGCTATGCTGTGCATTGGAAGACATTTTGCAGTTCCCTGGCCACTGTCCACCAGGTGCCAGTAGCACACCCCACACAACCCCACCACCCTTGACAGTTGCAACAAATTCAAATGTCTTCAGACATTGCCAATGTCTCTGAAGGGGCAAAATCACCCTTGGTTGAGAACCGCTGCTATAGCAGCAAAACTGACTTTTGATTGTGGCAGAATCTGTGCATCCCAACAGGAGCATGCCTCAAAGTTTTAAACTTGAAAGCACTCCTTTGAATGGCATGCTTTTTTAAACATTAGGAGAACTTCTCTATGAGACTTACTTTACCTTGAGAATTACTGTTGAAGAATATAGATAACTTAGTTCCTTACTTGAAGAATCACCAAAAAAACATTCCCTATCTTGATCACCAACTGAACAAACCAAAGACTTGACTCTAAAATGTCTCTTGGCACTTAACAAGTCTACCTTTATGAACCAGAGGTGCCACCATTAGGGAATTCAAGTGAACAGGGCACAGGCATGGGCTCTTTTTTTTTTAAAATATTTTTATTGATTTTTTACTGAGAGGAAGAGAGAGGGATAGATAGTTAGAAACATCAATGAGAGAGAATCATCGATCAGCTGCCTCCTGGGGAGGTGCCCACAACCAAGGTACATGCCCTTGATCGGAATCAAATCTGGGACCTTTCAGTCCACAGGCTGATGCTTTATCCACTGAGCCAAACAGGTTTTGGCAGGGCATGGGCTCTTAACGCTACAGCAAAGCAGTTGTTCCAACAGTACTTCTGCATCATGGCGGCTCTGCTGCAGTGAAGCCTCAGTCCCCAAAGATGGCCGCCACATTTAAGGGCCACGCTGCTCTCTTTTGCTAGATCATCAGTTATAATGCCTTGTATTCATGGTTGGTATAAATGTCCAGCAGCTCAAAACAGTGAGCCATAGGAATGCCCTGAAGTGGCATATGACTCAGTGGCTGCACCCTTTTCAGTAGTTAGTGGAGGCTGTAGAGAAGAGATTAGCCAAATGGAAGAAAAGCGGGTCATAAGGTCAGACCCTCTGCCCATGTTTGCAGGTCCTGTAATGCCTTGCTCTCTGAGCTTTGGAGGTATATACTTCTGGTGTAGCACACACTTTTTAAAAATTCTTTATTGTCTAAGGTATTACACATAGTATTATATTTGTCTCCTTTTTTCCTCCATTGGCCATCCCCACTCCCCAGCACATGCCCCCACCCCCACAGTGTGTGTGTCCATTGGTTGCATGCTTACAAGTCCTTTGGTTGATCTCTTACCCCCCATCCTCACCCTTCTTTGTTTTTCCTCTGAAGATTGACAGACTGTTTGATGCTTCTGTGTCTCTGGATCTCTTTTTATTCATCAATTTATGTTGTTGATTATAGTCCACATATGAGTGAGATCATGTGATATTTATCTTTCTCCGACTGGCTTATTTCACTTAGCAATAATGCTCTCCAGGTCCATCCACGCTGTTGCAAATGGTAAAAGAGTTCTTTCTTTTTTACAGCAGCATAGTATTCCACTATTTTAAATCTACTTATCTGCCGATGGGCTCTTAGGTTGTTTCCAAATCTTGGCTATTGTAAATTGTGCTTCTGTGAACATAGAGGTGCATAAGTCCTTTCTGATTGGTGTTTCTGATTTCTTGGGACATATTCATGGAAGTGGGATTACTCAGTCAAATGGGAATTCCACTTTAAATACTTTGAGGAAACTCCATACTGTTTGTCCACAGTGGCTGCACCAGTCTGAATTCCTACCAGCAGTGTACAAGGGTTCCTTTTTCTCCACATCCTTGCCAGCACTTGTTGTTTGTCTATTTGTTGATGATAGCCATTCTGACAGGCTTGAGATGGTACCTCATTGTGGTTTTGATTTGCATCCCTCAGATGATTAGTGACTTTGAGCATGTTTTCATATGTCTCATGGCCTTTTGTATGTCCATTTTCAAAAAGTGTCTATTTAAGTCCTTTGCCCATTTTTTGATTGGATTGTTTATTTTTCTTTTGTTAAGATATATGCATTCCCTATAAATTTTGGAGATTAGGCCCTTATCAGATATAACATTGGCAAATATGTTCTCCCATGCAGTGGGCTTTCTTGTTTTTTTGTTGATGTTTCTTTTGCTGTGCAGAAGCTTTTTATTTTGGTGTTGGGAAAATTGGACAAAGGCATGCCAAAAAAAGAAACTAGACCACCAACTTATACCATATACAAAAATAAATTCAACGTGGATAAAGGACTAAAACATAAGATGGGAAATCATAAAAATCCTAAGAGAATCCATAGGCAGCAAAATCTCAGACATATGCCGAAGCAATTTCTTCACCAATACCGCTCCTAGGACAATGGAAACTAAGGAGAAAATAAACAAATGGGACCACATCAAAATAAAACTGCACACTCTTGTTTATAAGTCAGTCCATCAAGAGTCAGTAGTTAAGACTTTCCTCAGTCCACAGGGTTGCTTAGAGACTTTATCTAAACAGATAAAATAAATGAGGGACCAGGATTAACTATGCTCTTCTATTCTGATCAGAAAGATAGACAACTACTTGCTTAAACTCTGTGAGAATTTAAGCAAATAGCTGTCTATTTGAATTGTGATTATTATGAAAAACTGGGCCTTCCCTGTTTTTGTCTGTTTTAATTTGGGTTAGTTTTGAACATTGAACCATTTGTTTTAAGTGTAGTTATACTTCAGTGTCTGATACAACTGTTTTCCTTCACAGTTGACCACTTTCCTGAAATGGGGATAAATCAATTACTTAATCATTATTGCCTGCAAATACCAACCCCCATTTCCTGGCTACAATGCCACAGTCTGTGTGTCTCAGTATTCTGTGGCTGACTTGGGTCGGGAAGGGGCCCGCTGTCTCTTCCCCTGGGGGTCTCCTTTGCAGTCAGCTGGAAGGGCTGGGAGAGCCAGGCCTCTGTCTCCCAAGGACTTTCATCCTGGTCGGATGGTCTCCGGGTCCAGGGGGTGGAAGGAGGGACGTACAAGGCCTGTTGACAGGGAGGCTTGGAAGTCACACATCATCACTTCCATCACCGCATTCTTCTGCTCAAAGCAAGGCAAGGGCTAGCCCTGATTCAGGGGGTGACGGCACGGACTCCGCCTCTTGCTGCCAGAAGCAAGGAGCAGTTGTGGCCTCATTTACTCCCCCACCCCACCCCCTCACCCCACAGGCTGCATGACTGAAGCTGGAAGGTACTGGGTACTGGACTGGGAGTCTTTCTTCCCACTCTGACCAGCTTGTCTCTGTTCACTGTGGATTTCCCTCCTGGGGCTGGGTGAGCAGAGCCAAAGCCCCTGGGTCCACCTGTTCCAGCTCATATTAAGAAATGGCAATTTTTAGAAAGCGGAGTAAAATCCATTTAATTTGGTTCATGCCTGCTACCTGATGTTTGCTGAAATGTCAGCTTGTGTGGTGGGAAATCTTGTACTCTTTACTTACTTTTCATCGTTTCTCAAAAATATTTCCTTTGGGTCCTCTTGTAAATTAGGAGTGATAGACTTTTTATTTCTTAACTCAAAAACTCGAGTATCATTTACTCATAATAAATAAGTGAATCATAGACCCAGAAGGGACAATTCAAGCCTCAAAAAAAACCCCACTCCCTTCTCTCTTCCCTTCTCTTCTATTCTCTTTTCTTCTCTCTCTCTTTCGCTATCTCTCCATCTTCCTTGTCCCCCTCCATGTCTTTGATTTTAGAGATGGAAAAAATAAAATGAAGCACAACAAGATTTGCAGCTTTCCCATAGACTCTTGCTGGTCCAATATGTTCCCCCACTACATTCTGGTCCTTTAAATTTTGCTCACATTAATTTGATTAAAGAGTCCCTAACATTTTCTAGGTGAATTAGAGTAATCAGAAAGCACCTGTATAATGGCAGGAGGCATTATGTGTGGAACTAAGATGGTCAGAGTAGGTAATTTTGATGCATTAGAGCCAATTAAGTATCACAGATCTTCAAGGCCGATTAGAAGGAGGGCTGATGAGGAGCCAGGGCGCAGCCTGGGTGTGCAGGTCAGCCAAGGGGCCATGAGGCTGGGGCAGCAGAAAATGCTCGAGGGCCCAGAGGACGGAGGAGGCAATGTCAGAGGGACACTCGCCTTGCTTTGCAGTCATGGCTGGAGCTGGGTTGGAGCTGTGATGGGAGAAACCACATCAGGCCACCGAACATGGCTCTGCACGCTGTCCTGGTCGCTGTGCCAGCCAGTGTGTCTGCCGCTCCCGCTGGAGCTGTCGCCTGGCTGTGCTGTGGCTGTTGTGCGAGCATTTTAGTGGCCATATGCCTGGGAGGCTCATGATCTACAATTTCCTCTTCCCAGGCTCCAGCCAAGTGCAGCAGATGCTATTGTTACCTCCTCTATTGGATAAAGTAGGAAGCGGAGAGAAGGAAATGTGTCAATATTGTTTTTCTGCTGGAACTGAAATAAAAGCTGTGTGTGGCATATTGTCCGATAACAACCCGTGTTCCGAATCCCCATTGTGTGCGGTGTGCTTAGGGGAGTTAAGACTCTGCCCCTGTGTTTCTTAACGTAATGCCCTTCTTCATTCTCCTATATAATGCCAGTACCATTATAGCCATTCAGACCTCTCCATGTGGGTTTGTGCTGTTCCTCACATTTGCAAACCCTTTGCTTCCAACCATGCCATCTGCTGGAATCGCTTCTATTTCTCTCACACACTCACGGGGTTTGCTATATGCCCTAAATCTAGCTGTGAAAAGCTCTGATATTTTTCACATAAATAAACAAATGTGTAGCGAGTATTTTTAAACCCTTTGCCTTGAGAAATAGCATTAATAAGGTACATTTGTGTTTGTAAAATGAGTACAGCTGCTGGGGGAATTTCTTGTTGCAGAAATGTAGGAAGTGACACCAGAATCAGGAGAGAATCCCCTTTGAAATAAAAGCCTGCACATGTACACGGCGCCTGGGCTGAAGACAGACTAAGTGATGACAAATTAAACAAACAAAAAGGCTCCTCTGGACACAGAACATGCTCCAGATGTGTGTGTCAGGGGAAGGAAGGGGAAGTGGGAGGGAGGACAAAGTCTTAAGCATCTACTAACCACTGGACCCCATGTTATCGTATCAAACCTTTCTTTCTGCCCGAATGTGACACTGATGAGCCTGCTCAGTATTTTTCCCTATGTCACGCTCATCATCGCAGTTAGGTCAAATGTGCATTTCCTTCCTGGGACTAGATAAGAAAGGCAAAATCCCAAGCGTAACCCAAAATACAGGTTCTTTTGACAATCCATTGCCATTGTCACTCAGTTCCTTTATTTCCTGGGTTATTTTTTGTCTTGTTTTGGATCCATAACTACCACCAGATTTGTAGAGAGGAGGGTTGGGGTGACTTTCTCTCTGCGGCTTCTCACCCTCTTGCTGTGTTCTCTGTCCATAAGAAGCAGGGCTGAGTGGGCAGAGCCCCCTCTTGTCACTGAGGCAGCAACTTACAAGATTGCAGCTGTTGCCTGAATTTGGATGATTTGAGGAAGCTGGCTGTTTCACTGCCCTAGCCCTGAAGACCAGGTTCAGGTTGGATGCTCTAAGTGAGGAGAGAGGATGAATGTACAAAAGATGCAACCTCAGTAGGTCACGATGGCAAGCCTTTGAATTTTAGGAAGAAGCAGGTATGTTAGATCTTAATGTGGACAAGCGAGGAATGTCCCAGGGATCCTCTGAAAACATGAGGCATGTTTCACACCAGTAAACGGCAAAGTCTTCCTAAAGTAGGTTATGCGTGGTAGGACATTTCAAAATGAAGAGTAAAAAATGAAGCTCCTGGGTCTTAAAGGTTTCATGTAAGTGCACTCATGAGAAAAACTCTGATTATGACTTTGACTACGTATTTTACTTTTAGGCTGAGAAATAGAAATTGTGTCTATAGAAAAATGAGAGCTATTGGATGCTCTGAGACTACGAGGCCTTGTGCAAATCACTTGCCTGACTGAGTTGCTATTTTTTAGGAAGGTGGAAAACAATGTGGTCATCTGCCAAAGGCATCTTCTCTACAAGGGAAAACTGCATAAAAATTGATAGGTTAAATGCTTATTGATGATGATGATGATGATGATGATTAGAAATTTTGTTCTATGGAAGGCATAATAAGACATTTTCTCTATCTTTCATTTCAGTCCCAACTGGGTCCACAGGCAATCAGTCCTTCTAGGGAAAGACAAATATTTTAGGATCTGTCTTATATAGAGACTCTAAGAATTAAAAAAAAAAAAAAAACAAGCTTAGCAATAGAGAACAAATTGGTGGTTGCTGGAAGCACAGGGGTATGTTGGGCATGGGGTGGAATAAATGGGTAAAGTGGGTCAAAAGGTTAAAAGTATATTTTTTTAAAAAAAGTTTCACTTTGTCAACCTTAACCCAACTCCAATTTTCATCCATTGGGCAGAGAGTCTTGCTCAGTCTGGACTCACGCTCACTACTTACGATTGAAAAACCATAACCAATTATGCCGCACACCACAAAAATCTTTTCTAACCTGGAGTCAACATTTCATCCCTCTTTTGTGTGTCTGGAAATGATTGACCCGGCTTCGGACTATTTTCTCGGATGTACTACCGTCTGCAATTCACTTGTTATCTTGGTTCAATTAAACTCGAACTTAGTGGTTTGTAGGGCACAATAGTAAAGCCACAGGCTTAGCAAAACCTTTTCCAGAATTCAGTCAGAAGCTCTGCGAATGCAGCCAATTATAAGAGCCATAGATGTGTGCATGCCTTTGTGGTGGTGGTTATATTTCCTAAAGGCTTGGGAATAAACACATTTTTAAAATATGTGAGATAATTCTGCATGGAGGCCATTTTTAGAGTGAATCTTTGCGGCATACATAATGTACGAAGATGCAGTTCCTAAGGTGGTCTTCATGCCTTCTGCTGAATTCTCTCCCTATGTTTCCCTACATGCAATCTTATTAAGGAGCACTTCTGGAATTATCACCGATGTCTACAGTTTCTTCTGAAAGCTGCATTATTTTACAGTTTGGCTGTAACAAGAAACTTAGGGTCCCATCCTAGCTGTTGACCCTAGGTAAAGGGTTCTGAGCAGCATCTTTGTTATTTCTCTCCCTTAGGGACCGTGCATTTGGAAAGAGCTTTGTGTTAGAGGGGGAAAATGAGGCTCTTTTTTCTAAACTTTGCGTTTGGACATTTTCAAACATACCCAAAAGTAGAGCAAATGTATAATCAACCCCAAGCACCCATCACCCAGCTTCAGCTACCAGCGTTTCAGGCTGTGTTTATTAAATGACAGCTCACTTTCTGTTTTTTTTTGTTTGTTTGTTTGTTTTCAAAGAAACCCATTACATAACTGCCATTCAACATTAGAGATTTTAGTAACCTGGGCGGCCTTATCTCAGGTAAATAAATGCTCATTTTCCATGGACAGACTTCATGGAAAGGGGGCCCGGTACCACTTTCTCGCCTCCAGGCTAGGTATTCTGTCCTGGAGCGCCTGTGCCAGTGGTCGGCAAACTCAATAGTCAACAGAGCAGTAAACCAAGGCTCGTGAGCCGCAGTTTGCAGACCACTGTCTATGCCACTAGGATGGGTTACTTACATTGCTGTAAACTCTGAAGTCTTACAGAATCAACTGTTAAAGTGATTCAAGACTGACTAAACCACCTCCCTCTTTGGAAACCTTGTTCCCAAAACTGTCCTTAGCCAGTTTTGGCTTGCAGACATTTTTTTTTTTTTTTTTTTTAATATTCAGCATTTTCATTTTTCAGTGGCTTGTCACTTTTGCTAAGTTTCGGTTTATCACAGGCAGCACCACAGTTATTTAACCTCCAGTGCTTCACACTCCCCTGGCTGCCGCTTACTTCTTTTAACGTTTGAGTATAGGTTTGGTTCAGTAATAATTAACCACCTGATGTAGATAAAAGGGGAAAAAATGGTAGTTTTACAAATCTGTGCGATGACCATTTCCCAAACAAATACCGGCATATCTGATGTGACAGATGATTTTCATACCCATCCTTGTTTCTACAAGAGTATGAGTTTATGGAAACAGAATTATGGTTTGAACATAAGAAGGCGAGTCACTCGGGAAATTGGGGACGCCTCATCGGCATGTGTGCCCTCTGGGTCCTGGGTTATGTTGTGGCTATTTTCTATAGTCTCATGGGCTGCTTTCCAACAGAGTTCATCAACCCCACAAATCCCAAAAGGGAATTTCTGGAGCTTAACTTAGAAGTGAATGAAACTGCCCTCGGGTGGAACTTCGGAAGGGCCTATAGGAAGTGCCATCATAAAAGATAATTTGGCTCATGGTGATAAAATAGGGCCCTGAGCTACCCAGTGAAACTGGTTAATTAACCAGTAACCCTCAATAAAGTATACAAATAAATAAATAGTCATTAAAACTAAACTGTGCAGAAGCCCAAGCTATGCAGGAAGGAGACAAAGCAGACAAATTCCCAAGTGACGCACTATACTTCCAGTCATGGGGCTGCACTTTGAGAACCTTCTAAGAGGTCTAAAATCTGATTCAATTGTACATATTTTTTTCTGAGAGGGTAGAAATCAGGAAATAAAATGGAATGCTAGTCTCTTAAATTCATTAGCACAAGTTATAATCTCAGAGAGATTGTAACAACATACGCAAATACCTCTAAAACTGCCAAGGTCATTCAGAAGAAACCTTGGTGTATGTATTCAGTTAAGACTAGGTCATTTAAAGGAAACTTTAGTTACTAAAGTAAAGAACCCTCAGAAAGTATATAACATATGGTTAATGTAAGTTTTTCAATTTAGGATTAAGAACTGTTCTTTGA
Organism: Pipistrellus hanaki; assembly: GCF_964339955.1. Classification (NCBI taxonomy): domain Eukaryota; kingdom Metazoa; phylum Chordata; class Mammalia; order Chiroptera; family Vespertilionidae; genus Pipistrellus; species Pipistrellus hanaki. The sequence continues at coordinate 46,362,420 of NC_140513.1, read as the reverse complement.
GTCCTGGCTGGGTAGCTCATTTGGATAAAGCATTGTCCCAATACTCCAAGTCTGTGGGTTTAATCCTCCGTCATGGCACATACAAGAATAAACCAGTAAATGCATCATAAGTGGAACGCAAATCTATGTTTCTCTCTGAGTAAAAATGAATTTTTTTAAACATCAAAAAAAATTTTTAAAACCTGTTCTTTGAGTGTGGCCTGTGATTAGATTAAATATTTTTAACATAGAGAAAAACGTAATGGTTTGGGAGTGACTTAAGTATGAGATCCTTCTAGATTTTTATAAATTATTTTCTATTTATTTACAGGTTTTGATCAATATCTAATTCAACAGTACTTTTGTGTGTTGATGGGTCACAAGTCACTCCTAGTAAATCTCCCCAAAGCAGTCAACTTAGTTTTTGCAGAAACAATGTTCTTTTATCTTGTAATCATAGCTTCCCAGTTTATTTAATACTTAACCAGATTATTTAACTAAAATAACTGGTTATTTTGGAATAAACATCATGATTCCACAAAAGAGCACAGACATTCTAGAAAATAGCCTGCTTTTGGAGGAAAGGGGCAGTTTGGGTTAGTTGTTCAGTTGGTTAAATGTAGGTCAATAAGATAACGCATACAGATATTGATATGCATATGGAAAGGAAGGAATGATGGAACACACAGTAGTCATAAGGGGAAGAAAAGACAAGTGTACACAAAAGTGAGGCTGAGAGATTTTATCTCAGTCCTGAGCATTGGTCCTCTGGTGCTCAGTGTCTCCCTTTGTAAAACTTAAGGGACCTGCTTGGGTAGGTGGTCCTAATCCCCAAGTGACGCACTATACTTCCAGTCATGGGGCTGCACTTTGAGAACCTTCTCAGAGGTCTAAAATCTGATTCAATTGTACATATTTTTTTTTTTTCTGAGAAGGTAGAAATCAGGAAATAAAATGGAATGTTAGTCTCGTAAATTCATTAGCACAAGTAATTTAATATAAACCATGCAAAAATATGAAGGCTGCAGATCTACTCTGCCATTAGGCCAACTGAAGTATATTCAACTCCACAACCTCAGTTCATAGGAAAAAGAAGAGTAAGAAAATGAACATAATCAAGAAGCTGTTATGAAAAAGGCATTTCGCCAACAATAGCCTTATAGCGTCCTTAAGTACTGTGTTTGCATTTTACAGTTGAGAAAACTGAGGCTCAGGGAGGATAAATAGATTACCTAATGTCCACAGCTTGCAGGTGAACAGCCAGATTTTGAACCTGTAAAATCCACACTCTTTCCATTTGCCAAATTGACTCATAAAATAAATATATCATATCAGAAACTACTTTCCCTGCCATGCTTATGTGAAAACTAAACACATAGTTTCATTAACTCAGTAAATGATTATTTTTAAATTATTTTAATCAGTGAAAATTGAATCATCAAAGAAAAAAAAAAAGAGGGAGAGGGGGACGCTTTTAAAATATGGTGAGTTTAAATCCATAGGCAAGCATTGGAATTTCCCCCCCCCCCCGCCCCGGGACTGTAAGGTCCAACCACTAGAGACAGGAGGTCAGAGATGGTGTATAAGAGTTTACTATACATCGCTCTCCCCTGGACCTGTGCCACACCTGAAAAAGACACTGAATGGATATTTGATGAATAAGGCACATGGCAGGGAATTGTCAGGATCTAAAACAACACCAGAGGCAAAGCCAGGCATGAATTCTAAATGGTATAATCTGTCTTATAGAAGTAAAAAATAATAACAACAATGTTTAAGAGTAATTATAGTAGCACTACTCTTAAATGCCAAATAAAATGGTTTCAGTTGTTGCTTAGTTGGGGGAGAGGCTTGGAGTAGGCTTTGGACCAGGTTTTGTGCACTCCAAGCCCCGTACCACACTTTACATTCATTACATAAGGCCTTGGAAATGTTGAGTCTGGGGTTTGCATGCTAATTAGCATTATGTCTGGTATTAATGGAAATGAATGCTGCATCCCTGAGAGTTATCAGGGCAGTAACTTCCCATTCCCAATATCTTCCTCCCTATATGAGGTAGATTAAGTCTTCACGGAGAAGCATTTGGTTCCCTTAGAAAGGGAAGCACCATGTAGTGTCCCTGATGTTAAGAAAAAGTTCATTTTCCTTGAATGGGTTCCTTGCTAAGGAGCAGTTTGCTCATCCCTGATCACCCCATTCCCTCCATTTCCGGAACAGACAGAGAGGAGATAAAACGAGCTATTGCTCCTCTCAGATGCAGCGTATTTGCTATTTATGTGGTCTCTGTTGAATCCAGCCAGTGGTTTACCTCACTTTGGGGGTTCCAGTCCACTAAGAAAGGCAGCTTGGGGTCCCCAAATTGGTGCAGACTCAGTGAGCGAGGCTGCCAAGGCATCTGATAGAGTGAACATTGCCAAGCTGTGCCTGGATCTCTTGGGGAGCTGCTAAAATGAGGCGTTGCCTTTGAAGAGAATCTTCCAGAGGAGATAGCTCTGACGTGAACAGATTTGCATCCCCCTTCCAGAAAAGTTAGGTAAAGCAGCTCACCACTGGGTTTTGTAGGGAAAAGAGTTGGTGTGTCCCTGGAAACTCTCCCCCCACCACAGAAAGGGTTATCTGCACAGCAAAAGGATCCCACATTATGGTACATTCCTCCCTTCTGGTGTCGGCTATGGCAGGCCTCTAGCGTTCTGTGTACAGCTTGTCAGATAGCAATCCTTTAGTTATTCCTTCAGTAGATGAAATGCCCCGCCAATTACTCAAATGTAGTAATTTATATGTTTCTCTAATAAAAGGGTAAATTTTCAGCTGTCACCACTCATCATCTATATATTTTAATGCTTATGAATTTTCCATATAATTATATTCCACGCTGTAAGCTGTAAGTGTGGTGATTTCCTTTGACCTGTGTTGCAGTTAGATACATTACTTGATCAGTGCTTTCAATGAATCATTTTATGCACATGTATTTAGTTAATTGGTTTTTTGTTTTTTTTTCCTGCCTGTGTTTATATGTAATATACTCTATAAGGGAAAGGAATTATCAGCCTGCTTGCAGCTGGGCCTGGTAAAAGAGCAATTAGGTTCTATCAGAACAAACAGCTATCAATAATGAGTTCCGAATTAAAATCACTAGCAAAGAAAGGAATCTAGACATCTGTAGGAATGTGAAAATATTTTTATAACCTAATCGCTGAGCTCTGGACAGGGTATCACTGAGTTTTCCCAGCTGTACCTGCAGTGTATTTTGCAATATTGCCAGACTGAAAGAACACTGAAATGCATTGTAGGAACTGGGCTTGGTTTTCTTTTTAAATGCTGCTGCCTTTGAATAGTGATTTTGATTTCATGTAATCAGCATGAAAACTTCCTGTTTCAAACTATTTTTTCTGTGCCCCTGGTCATAAAATGAAGCTTAAAAATAGTTTTGTTATCTTTGTATTATTTCTTTTTCAATCAGGGTTCTATTGCTTATGTGTTTTCTTTCTGTCATTCTGATTTGCTCGTATTGGGGTTGTTTCCTGCAAAGAAAACTTGCAAAGTGGGCTTCTGGTATCTGAGTTTTATTATAAGATAATTCCATATATTTGAAGGTATCTGGAGCTAGTAACGTATTTGGTCTTCTAAACTTGTCATGACTGCTTTATGATGTCGGTGTCTTGTAGGACTCAGTGGCACAGTCTTTCAGATCACCTGTGCTAGATGCTCCAGGAATGTTTCTTGTATGGGTTATATGTGTCCCCCTGTTGTTGTTGTTGTTGTTGTTGTTGTTGTTGAATCCTAAGTGCTGTTGGCCCGTTCACGGGCAGAGTTAACTCTCAGGCTAGCTTACTATAAGGATAGACCTCAGTGACCATGTCTTACTCCACTGGCAGGAGCTGTCCCTAGAGGCAGAGTTGTTCTCAATAGGGCTTGGTGCCTACTGTACTCCCTGTTGGGGTATGCTGCTTATATGGCTAGTAGGGTCGAGCTCAATGTGGCCTTAAAACCACCACTGGTTGTGTTGGTTCTGGGTCAATTTGGGCAGGTTCTGGTGCAATTTGATATCAGACATTGTGTGTAACCAGCCTTGGCCTACCTGTCTGGAGCTACCGCACTAGTCACTGTTTGTGGGCCTGGATGTGCCTGGGAGGGGTCAAGCTGTGTGCAAGGGTAGGCTTCCTCCAACTCTGAGCTGGGACAGATCAATAAAAGGTCCAAGGCTTTCTCCACCTGTTTTCTACTCCACCACCCACTGAGGTTGCCTCGTTTACCTCCAGAGACTTCCAAAGAAAGACTATAGAGTGGGCCCAGCCTGGCCTCAACCCACAGTCTCTCACACAAGGTGAGAGCTTGATAGGGTGGGGTGACCGGTGCTAGGAGACTAGAACAGGTGAGGAACCTTTTCTCTGCCAAGCGTCATTTGGATATTTACAACATCGTTTGTGGACCATACTAAATTATAAACTTAAAAATTAGCCTGCTATATTTGGTCAAATACTTAATAAATTCATCCCTAATGCTTTAGCAGGACCAGACCCAAATGATTTCATGGGTATTATAATGCCCAGGGCCAGAAGTTCCTCACCCCTGGACTAGTGGGTCTCATACTTGAGGGCAGCACAGTCAGGCATTTAGTGGGAGAAAGTGCCCCCTACTTCAGAGCCATTTTCTGCCTGAGCTTTTGACCCCAATTCCCTTAGAAGCAGCTCACTGCAGGTTCAGGTGGGGTGCACCATCTGGTCCCTTTGCAGGAGCAAGCTCAGTAGCCTGAGTCACTAAGAGTCAGAAGGACAGGTCAAGCGTGTCTCTCTTTGGAGAGAGAGGTGCCAGCTGTGCTCTCAGGGTGGTGAGGATGGTCCCCCCACTCCAGGCCCCAGAACCCAGCACCCATCTGTTTCTCTGGCAAGACGCTCCCAGGGAGAAGCATTCCAAAATCCCAGCTACTCCGATCCCTCAGTAAGGCTGAGCTCAGCAGGGCAGCGATAACCATCTAATTCATCTTATAATTCTTAGAGTCATAAACTCAATCCATTTTCATAGATGTCCTTTTTTTTTTAAATATTCTTGCAGTTCATGAATGCCATTCTTGCCATAGCTAACTGGAACATCCAATCCAATTATGAGCTGATAGATGTACAGAATACGTACCATGATTTTTGCTCTATATGTTACTGTCTTTGTACCCAACCAAATGTACTGCAAAGCCTCCTAATTCTCTTATCTTTCTTTGCCAGATCAGTGAAGTATCAGTAAAGGGTCAGCGTGAACACTCCACCAGATTAATCAGGAAAGCCAGTTCTTAAGCACATCCCCAGAATGAGTTTAGCACCAAATAGCCCCCTTACCGCCTCTTAATGTTTTCCTTTTGTACATTACTACCGTATCACATCACGGGACATTAAGCATATTTCAACTCGTGGGACTAACTCAATCATGTTTTTAGAAATTGAAAACAAATGCTGTAACTGGGAGAATGATAATATTGAAGTAATAACAATTTCCTAGTAGGCGCCCTTAGTTAATGGATTGCACAGTCTATCGCTCACTGAAACCGTTTTGTTTTGTTTTGGTTCGGCTCGTCTTTAAGGCACAAGTTTGTCCATAATTTGGTTTGCTTTGGTTGAATCATCGTCCTTGCTGCAAGATAACTTAGAAAGTCGGTCTTACTTCAAGGGTAATGAACCGGCCTGATGCGAGGCTTGATTTAAAAGTGCTGTCCTCTTCCCTTTCTGCTGGAAAATTCTGTAACAGAGTGAACGTACTGAATTGTGCTGGCCTCAGCCCGAAGCACGGGGTTATGCACTCTTTTTTTTTTCTTTTTCTTTTTTTCCCCCAAGTTATGTAGAAAAATCTGTCTCTGTGCTTGGCAACTCCCCCGACAGAAAACAGATAAAAATAAGGTTGGTTTATCAGCTTTGCAGTCCTTATCATGTTTCAGGTTGAAGGCTGTTGAGATGATGAAAAACAAACAGCACTAAATAGGGTTCCGTCATTATCACTGCTGCGGGGAGCCGAGTTTTCAGGATCAAAGAAAAATGCATTTGCTTTCAGAACCACAATCCTTCATTGTGAGAGGTGCCCTGCACTCAGACACCTAGGATGGGTGAAAAATGGAGTAAATTGGAGAAGGGAGTAAAATTGGTGCTGCTATGGGAACTTGGAAATTCAAACAAAAGTAGGCTGGCATACATTGAAAAGCTCGGAATTTTCATCGCTCAGTTTCTTAAGGGGGAAAAAAAAAAGTGGTGCCTGAGCTTCGTCATTCCTGAGCAACTGGAGTAAAAGCAAGCAAAAGCATGGCTTGTTTCCATCTCCTTGAGTGAGAGGCTCTCTCTCTATTTTTGTAAACATATACCAAAAAATATTCCCATGCTGGGGGCTTTGGGGAATATTTCTGTATATATCAGTATATCATTGATTCAGAAGGGAGTTTCGTATTTTTAAACTTATGTTTTTAAATTTTGCAACTCACACATTGAGCACCTTCGATTTCCCTGGCATGACAGTTGCCATGAGAAACTATCAAAGGCAGCAGAGACAAGAAAGCTGTTGTCATTCCCTTCCAGGAGATTATTAAGTGGTATAAATATAATAACCGGAAAACAAAAGTACGGCAATTATTTTCGTTGCTACTTCATAACTGTAATTTTGCTACTGTTAATGAATCATAATGTAAATATCTGTGTTTTCTGATGGTCTTAGGCTCTACAGCAGCGGTTTTCAACCTGTGGGTTGCAAAATTACAGTTATGAAGTGGCAATGAAAATAATTTTATGATTGGTAGTCACCACAACATGAGGAACTGTATTAAAGGGTCAAGGCATTAGAAAGGTTGAGAACCACTGCAATAGGGAGTGTGCAGGAGGCATCTGACTGATGTATCTCTCTCATCGATGTTTCTAACTCTCTATCCCTCTCCCTTCCTCTCTGTAAAAAATAAATAAAACATATATATAGTTGCCACCCAGCCAGTGTGACTCAGTGGTTAAGCATCATCCCATGAACCAGGAGGTCATGGTTGGATTCTAGGTCAGAGCACATGTCCAGATTGTGGGCTTGATCCTGGGCATGAAGGATGCATACTATCAGTGATTCTCTCTTATCATTGATATTTCTATTTCTCTCTCCTTCTCCCTTCCAATCTCTGAAATCAATAAAAACATTAAGAGAGAGAAAGAGAGAGAGAGAGAGAGAGAGAGAGAAGAGGGTATAGTTACATGGGATTTAAGGAGGACTAAACCAAAGTTGAGCCTTGATCCTGGAGGCAGCACATGAGCTGAGTCTAGGAGGATGGTAGGTATCACAGTAGACATGATAACCTGCATTATCAAAGGCCAGAGGTGGGAAAGCTTAATAAAATATATTTAATTTGCCAAGAGCTCAGAGAAAGCCATGACTCTTATAATAAACACTAGAGGCCCGGTGCACAAATTACCAGTAGGGCCCCTAGGCCTGGCCAGAGATCAAGGCTGGCTGGGGCCTCCCTTCCCCCAGCTGCCAGCTGCCGGCCAGGGCCTTCCTTCGTTCCACGCTGCCCCCGGGTGGTCAGCGCACATCATGGGAGCGATTGAAATCCCAGTCTCCCGGTCGAATTCCCGAGGAGACACTTTGCATATTAGCCGTTTATATATCTAGATATTTCCTGTTTATTGCCTACTTATGAACATGCAGTTATTTTAAATAACTGCTATTAATTCAGTTATATGTTTTAATAAAAAATGTTACAAACAGTCCTTTAAACAAATGGAAAATAAATATGTGGAGCATGCTCTTTTTCCCTCACTGCCTTTCAGCCTCCCTGTCTTTCTTTTTAGTTCTACAAATACGCTAAGCTATTTCCACTCCAGGACACTTCCTCTGGGATAGCATCTTTCCCCAAACGCTTTTCTACCCTTTTCAGTCAGTAAAATTATCCTTGCCCTAGCATTGGTCTGCTAGGGCTGCCATAACAAAGTACCACAGACCAGATGTCTTAGATAATAAACATATTTTCCTCACAGTGCAGGAGGCTGAAGTCCAAGAGTGAGATGCCGTCAGGGCTGGTTTCTGGGGAGCCCGCTCTTCTTGGCTTCGGATGCCACCTGCTAGCTGTGGCCTCATGTGGGCTCTCCCGTACATGTACCTCTTCCTACTCTTGTAAAGTCCAACTGGGTTTAGGCCCCACCATTACAACTTCATGTAACCTCAATTACCTTCCTAGAGGCCCTATTTCTAAGCAGGCACACCTGGAGTTAGGGCTTCATCATGAATTTTTTAGGGGCACAATTCAGTCCCTAACAGGTATCCATTTATTCTTTTTTATTTTTAAAAAACGTATTGATTTGAGAGAAGAAGGAGAGATAGAGAGAGACAGAAACATCAGTAATGAGAGAACATCATTAATCGGCTGCCTCCTGCACACTCCATACTGGGAACTGAGCCTGCAATCCGGGCATGTGCATTGATTGGGAATTGAACCGTGACCTCCTGGTTTACAGGTCGACACTCAACCACTGAGCACATGTATCAATTTAAATGGCATTTCTTCAAAGGTATTGTGCCAACATCCTGCACATTTACCTCACAGCAGCAGTTGTGGAGATTTATAAATATACATTTATCCACATGATTATTTAATATCTAATCACCCCCACCCAATCTGTGATCTCCCTGAGGAAAGGCCCATTTTTGTTTTGCTCACCACTGTCCTGAGCTTGGCACATGGTAAGCACTCAGTAAATATGTGTGGGTAATAGCCTTCAGAGGCTTATGACAGAGTCTATAGCAACTGAGGATGGGAGAACAAAATAATAGCACTTTCCTGTCTGTCCCTAGGTGATGGGAATGGATGGATTAGGATAATCAGTCTGTGCTAATAACCTGTAACAACCAGTTCCCCTCACTGGTGTCTGGGGGAGAGCGGGGGAGGTTGTTTACCAATTTACTTGGTGTAAGTACTCCCACCATCCTGAATTTCAAGCAACAAATGTAACAGCCCTGAATGATAGTAGCACCCCATTATATAATATATTCCCACTTCAAGAGCATCAATGTAAAAATAATTAAGAAGCAATGTGTTTGGAATATTACATATATATATATATATATATATATATATATATATGCAGAAATTTTTATTTGAACAGTTGGCTTTTGCCAGCTCCAGCACACCACTGATGAATAGTTGAATAAAATTATAGAGGTTGGATGCACAGAAATGTATAATTTATTATTGTGCAGGGAAAGAGGCAAAAACAGGCTAGACCTAAAAGAGTGAGAGTGAGAAGAGCAGATTTGAGCAGAGAAGATATTAATCTGAGAATATTTTTATTTCTTGAGAAATTTGAGAGTAGTTTGAAGTAGATGTCTTCCCTTGTGCTATCACTTTAGAAATCTGTTGTATTGCTGACCATGAAGGGGAATGAGAAAAAGCAGGACAGAACTTTGGGGATATTTCACTACATTTTGGGGACTGGTGGAGGTATTCAGATTAGGGAAAGAGCTACAGATGGAAAAATCCAGAGAGGAGAATAATCAGCACATGGATCTCATGGAGGGAATATTCCTTATTGGGAAGCAATCTAAAGGAGCTTTGGTAGATTTCTGAAGATAATAGGGTTGCTCCCTGATTTTTATTTTCAACTTGATAGAACCATTACAGAGTCACAGGTTTATTTGTTGTTGTTTTTTTTGGTGTTTGTTTGTTTGGCTACTGTTATTTATGTGTTACATGTTTCAGCTTATTTTGTATTTGAGATAATTATAAAAATTTTTCCCTTCGTACCATCAACCCCAAAGGAATTATCTCTGATGTTCCCTCTATTCCATCATTCAGTATCTTAGAAACCAAGAAAGACTTTTCAAGAAAACAGCATTCAGAATAAACAGTACTAATTATTGAGGGCTGAGCCACAAAAAAGTCACCATATTTGACAATGGTTGCTGCCCCAAATGGCAGAAAGCCAGGTGAATCAATGGTGGTGCTGTGAAATGTGGTGCTCAAGTTTAACATCTCAGAGCCTGCACTTGAGTCCCTGTTGGACTGTTTGCTATTAGCTCTAGAAATGGGTTCAGGGAAGTTCCCAAATGTTAAGACTCACAGAAGAGAAAAAGAAATTGACATATTTGCCAAATGCCTCCTAGAGACCATGCCCTGAGGTAAGAAGGCATTTTACTGCCTTCTCACTTACCATCCCAGTATATGGGAAAGCAGAAAATTCCTCCAACCTTAGATATTGTTTATTGGAAATAGGAAAAGAAAAAGGAAGCAACTCAAGGAGGTAGGTAAGGTAAAGCAAGATTTTGAAAGCCTAATCTTAAAATATCCAGTGGTGATTCTATCATAATTTTCCCAGATTCAACATTGCCTGTTCTTTTTGGTCAGTGTCAGGGGTTGGATCTGTACCTACAAAGTAACTGCCTCTCCCTTTATGTTAATTATCACTATTAACACATTATCATTATGTTAATTATCAGGATTTAAGAAAAACAGGAGAAAGGTTAAGTGACTTTCTCAAGGGCACCCAGCTATTGGATATCTTGAATCTCATGGTCTTGCTTCAAGCTAAGAGACACCTCTCCCATCTAAAATCTTCAAGAACTCTTCATTTTAGAGAAGAGGTAACTCACAAGTTCCAAGGATCTGCTCCTTCCCCATCTTCCATCTGAACATCAAGGCTGGGCAGCTAACAATATTTTATGTTTGGGGGAGAAAAAGTAGGTTTTTCTCCAGTCATAATCTTTTTGTTGTTGTTGTTGTTGTTGTTGTTGTTTTGTTTGTTTGTTTTTTGTCTTCCCACAATTCATGATTTAGACTCAGGCATATATTTGTTTTTTTTTCCTCACTAATTTTTTAGGGAACAAAATACTTCATTACCACCAAGAAAAGGTTGATATCGCTTGAATCAAGAGTTATTCCTAACAATTTTTCAAGATTCTTTGGTATCTTTCTGCCAGAATATAGAACTATGCATAAATCCAGACATTTGGAATAGTTCCTGGGGCATTTTGAGAAAATATTTTTGCCATTATCTAGAATTGATTTGACATGTAGGACTCAGTTATTAAATGTATTATGTGGTTCCCACTAGGAAAAAATGCTTGAAGTTGTGTCCATTTAAAAGCCATGCACAAAGTCAATGAAAAAAAAATACCAAATGATCTCACTCATTTGTGAATCAAGAGCATTATAAGCTGATGAACAAAAAGATACTGAGGCAGTAAAGCATCAAACAGACTGTCAAATTACAGCAGGAAGGTTAGGGGAAGGTGGGGGAGATAAGAGATCAACAGAAGGACTTGTATGCATGCATATAATAACCAATGGAAGCAAAATATTGGGGGTTTGAGGCATGTATGGGAGTGGGGTTGGGGGAGCAATGGTTAGATATGTACACATATAATACCTTAATTTTTTTTTTTTAAAGCCCTGCACAAATAAGGTGAGGAAAGACAACAGGGACAAATATATATAAAATTCATGGTCTTAGAACCTGCCAAACATGGGGGCTGCCTCCCTTTTCCAGGTTAAGTCTTACTAAGTTTCTTTTCATGGCCATGCAGTGGCATATCAGATTAAGACATGGAAATGGCTCAACGCGTTTTCCTGTCTCTCTATTGCCTATCAAGGGATTGTGGTGCAACCTTCAGGTGGACTCTGCGTAGCTCTGAACTGTGGGTGAATGTGGATTTCTCTCACTGACTGGAGAGCCCTGCCTCCACAGTAGGCTCACTGAATCTGGGTGGGCTGCTCCTTACGTGAGGCCTCCCATGCCAGTGACTCATCCATTCACTTACCTCCTCGACATTGGTGAGCACTGACTGCATGCTTGGTGCAGGGCTCACAACAGTGACAGAAATGCAGTTTCTGCTCTCAGGAGATGCTCTCTTCCTTGTGGATGAGGCCCTACCAGACTAATTAATACTTTGTTAGGACTGGGACTGTAGTAGTAGAGTGGTAAGACAGTAGGGGATCTGGAACATGGGGTGATGAGTCCTGCTGGGGGATGTGGGAGGGTGGAGATTGTCAGGGAGGGAAGTATCAGGGAGAACTTACCCTTTCACAGGTTTATGTGGGAGAACCATCTGAAGTTGTGGTTCTCAGTGCATGGGTTTTTCCAACTGTTTTGTACTAAGAAATGGGCTGTTATTTCTAAGGCTCTGTGTCCCAGAAGTATATTACATTCCATCTCAACATGATGTCATTTTGTGGTTTAAACCTTGAATGGAGTCTTAGAATCAGTACCCAAAGGCTCTCTGACTAGATCCTGACAGTCATTTTTTGTGCCTGTTAGGACATGAATAGATATAGGCAATTTTTAAATAATGGTCATATCATCATCCCACATAACCTTGTCCACAAACTTCAGGGCTCCTGTATGGAAGCTGGATTTGGTATATACTGCTCAGTAGTTTAAAGTATTACTTGTTGCAAACTGCTCACCACCTTGCAGCTACTATGCACTGGAGAGAACTTGCCATTTAAGTTGACTCGGGTACCCTCATGCTCAGTAAACTCATCTAATTTGGAGTTCTTGTATGTTCCCTGCATACGTGCTTCACCAGGTCTAGAAAGTGTCACATGGAGCCCCCAGAGCTAGCCTTATGAGTGCAAAAGCCATACCTTCTCTTTTACTATTCCAGCCACCTCAATTCACCATCCTTTCTGTTCTTCAGTCTTGGTGCAAATGCCATATCACCCCCAAAAATATCCTTTATGTCTTGTCTTATAGTTATGTAAACTTTGAGATCTTTAAGATAGGACCTGAGTCACCTCTACTGTTGTATCCCCTCTGTTAGCTGGCAAAGTGCTTCATTGTTCATTGAATGAAGAGATGGACAGATGCACAAATAAATGAACACATATGGGAGACAGTGGCATGTAGTGATTGAAAGAGGCTGTCTGATGGCATGGTATCTCAGCTGGTGATATATACCTATTGATTACATGTTTCCCAGCCAGGTAACCATCCATGACCAAGCATTTTCCATTCAAGCATACTTGACACATAAATATATTCAGCCTAAAGGATTCGATAAAATAAGATAAATAAGGCTCCCCTTGAGATGAAAGAACACAGATGTTATTTTGTGGGGGTGTTTTTTCAATACAGGAGGGAATTCCAATGTTTCTACTACCTGACCCTGTGATCCAGTTCAGTGGATTAGATTGTCTCCTTGCAGCGGCAGATCTCGTCTTTGTGCTGTGTTGACTCTCTTACCTCCCCTTCTTTGAATCGGTTTCTACCATCTGAAAAGCGACCCTTAAAGTTCGAAAGGGATGGAGTCTGTAAAATGCCTCAGAATGTCTTTTATTTTCCCACAGAGAATATTGGAATTTCAAAATATATTCAAACTCTGAAAGAAAAGGGAGTGAAAACTAAAAACACACCCACTCTCTCTAGGGCTTGCTCTCTATTAAGGATTTTTTCCACTGAGAATACCCTGCACTATTTTTAGCGTGCAACAACATTTCACCATTTTAATTACAACCTTCAAATGGGGTTGGTTTTAGAATTTTTTGCTGACTTTTAAAATACGAAATATTTCAAGTCGAGTGATTTACTCTTTTTGTTCTTTTTTTGTCAATTGAACTAAAATAGCCTCAGATGGTTTACAAAAATATATATAGACTAGTTAGATATTGACCATTTAAAAATATTTTCTAGTATAAACAGCCCAAATGTTAATGTGGGATTTTTTTCATAATAGTTTCAAAATAATGTCTAGTTTATATTATGTGATCAAAGAGCATAGTAATTATGGACTTAATATTTTTACATGTTGAAACCAAACTAATTTCACTTGGTTCATTGCTCCCTACCCACTGGTTATGGTGACTTGATAATACTTGACTTTAGAGTGCTCCAAAATCATCACAACAGCCATTTGAGTAGAGTTAATGGGTTGAAAACCTAGTTCGCAAGAATAATGAAAATGCTTGTATTACATGTTGATTTCCTAAGAAGATTTATTTAATCCTTTCCCTTTGTTTTTCCTACAGTGCGGGAGTTGGCCGGACTGGTTGTTTCATTGTAATAGATGCTATGTTAGAAAGAATAAAGCATGAAAAAACTGTAGATATTTATGGCCATGTAACTTTAATGAGAGCCCAGAGGAATTACATGGTGCAAACAGAAGACCAGTACATCTTTATCCACGATGCGCTGCTGGAAGCGGTGACTTGTGGAAATACCGAAGTGCCAGCGAGAAACCTGTATGCCTACATTCAGAAGCTGACACAAATAGAGACGGGGGAGAATGTGACAGGAATGGAGCTTGAATTTAAGGTATGATATCGGGGTGATGTGGTAATTCAGGAGCAAGCCATTCCCGGATTGTCTTTGAGCGCGGGCTTTCCTCCCTGACCCTTTCAGATGTGTCAAGTGACAAGGCTCCCTCGGGTGTCTGACTATAAAATGCTTTCTTTCTCTTTTCCTCTTCTACTCCATGCTTCCTAATACCTTGAGCTTTTTTGTGCCCTAATTTAAACGGAGAGGTCATACCCATAGTACATAATATTTAAAAATTCAGTAGGCTATATGAAGTCCATTAGGTAGACGTGAAAGGCAGTGCAGTTTGAGGCGTCATTTACTTTAGATATAAAGCTTTGGTTTACTTCAAAAAGGAAATCTCAGGTATGTTGCATTCAAACCACAGGCTAAAATTATCTTTGTCAGATTTTTTCCTTTTTTTTTTTCTTCCTATTCAACAGCGTCTAGCCAGCTCTAAAGCTCACACCTCAAGATTCATCAGTGCCAATCTTCCATGTAATAAATTCAAAAATCGCCTTGTTAATATTATGCCATATGAAACCACAAGGGTATGCCTGCAGCCTATCCGAGGAGTAGAAGGATCTGATTACATCAATGCCAGTTTTATTGATGGATACAGGTATATGCTCTTGTTCCCCTGACAATTCGAAGCCTTGATATTTGCATGTGCCCTAGTTTCATAGCCAGAATGAATTTTATCTCAAGTCAAAGCATTTTCTTTCTGCATAGGTCAGCAGTCAATCCCGTGGTATTTGTTTTCTATTATTTTGGATGGAAGTGAGAAGCAGCTGTCATGGAGTTGTTAACCTGGCCTCCTGCTCGCTTCCTTCAGAAGGAGTTAATAAAAAAAAAAAAAAAGCTGTTTTGTACCGTATTCCACAAATTTAATAGATTGTGTAAAAGTCACGTCTTCAAATGGATGCCCCACAACTGTTTCCTAAGCTATGTGTATGCACATGGCATTGAGCTATTAGTGTTGCACTAACATTTAAATAATAATGATAGACGTACATCACAATATTAACAAAGCCATTTCTTTTGCTAAGTTCCCAACATGTAATAAATGTTCTTATTTGATGACACAATCTTAATGGACATTTACTGCAATTGCATGAATGATATAGTTTCAGTTTTATTACGGGCTGGATATTTACATAGCAAATGTGAACCTTTGTGTGTTCTCTGATTTTTTTTTTTTTTTTTAACATGCTGTTTTCATTCTCTGTAATTCAGACAACAGAAGGCCTACATCGCTACCCAGGGACCCCTGGCGGAGACCACGGAAGACTTCTGGCGGATGCTCTGGGAACACAACTCCACCATCGTGGTGATGCTCACCAAGCTGCGGGAGATGGGCAGAGTGAGTGTCTCCTCTTAAGACTTCTCCTTCGGGGAGAAGTGAGGGTTTTATGCCAAGAATGCGAGTGCCCGGGCCATTTCCTTAACATTCAGGGCACGCCTAAAACATCGGGCCACTCATTACTCTGGGTCCATTTTTAACTGACAAAGCCACATCCAGGTCTTTCATTTGTGTTTTGAAGAAAGACCTAGTTTTCTTTCTTCAGTGACACACAATCAAAGAGGCAAATACGCAAGCAGACGCCCCATGACTTACGCCCCTACTCTCAGTACATCCTTATTTCCTTTCCCTCTGGACAAGCTGGAGTTTCCTGAGCAAAGGGGCCATCATGTATCTGTAGGAAGTAATTTGGCTCTCATCCCTGAGGCAAATTCTTACTTGCTCACCATTTACCCCCATTGAATAAAGTGTTGGAAATTTGCATCATTTTTCTTAAAAAAAATACATTTTTTTAAAACATTATTTTAAAAATTATTCAGAAAATAGTATTAGAGATACATCAAGACTTACCCCTTAAATTCAATAGATGCAAGTGAGCATTTTGCTATATTTGAGATATTCCCTCTCTTTTTTTCGTGGGAATGTGTCTAAAACCCAGTTTTTTTAGGGCTGAGAGAGGAAAAGAACTAAGAAAATAAATTGATTATTGTACATGGTGATTAAGCCATTAAAACTGCCTGAGCTGACTAGAGTGATTGGACCCAATCAATTCAGAGGGGTTTTTTTTGTCTGTTCATACTTGATGATTCTCTTCACCCCAAATCACAGTGGTCCAGGTCTGCTAACGTGTGACTGACAGGACCAGCATTATGCCCAAGGACTGATATAATTATTTGGGTAACTTGTAGGTATGAAGATGCTTACTCTTATCAAAGTATTCAATTTGACGGATACAGATTACCAGCAGTTTTATTCCAAGTACTGTGCTTGATGCTATGGACAAGGATTGAACTACAGGATTTCCCTATCTTCAGGAAATTTATGGGTTCAAAGAAAAAAAATGAGTTACATGCAACTAGAATGGGCTTGAATTTTAATTAGAGAAAGAAATGTATAGTTTACATGAATCGTCTCTCCTTTCAGGAGAAATGTCACCAATACTGGCCAGCAGAACGATCTGCAAGATACCAGTACTTTGTTGTAGATCCCATGGCTGAATACAACATGCCACAATATATCTTAAGAGAATTCAAGGTCACAGATGCCAGGGTAAGTTGGCACAGTCTTATGCTCTCAATCATTAGCTGAGAAGTAGTCTAAAACAGCGGTCGCCAACCTTTCAGACCTCACAGACCCACAGTGGTCCGCTGGTCTCAAGCGCTTCTCTGGGAGAAACATTGGCCAGTGGCCATATTTCTTAGCGAAAAGAGATCACCCATCCTAGGGGATTTATTATTTATTTTTATTATTATTATTAATGTAAAAGTAACTTTCTTCTGTCTGGCAAGTGTCCTCACAAACCAGGCTTGGCTTCCTTTCAAATGTAACATCTGGCAGCTCAACTCTGAGACTGCATTTGGTGAGTGTGTGTGCCGGGAAGCGTTCACTGATTGGTTGGCTGCGCTGATATTCACCTTCTCAGCACATTCTCTTTGGAACTTCCCTGACTTCTTCATTACTCGAGGCTGTAAATATGTTGTTGTTTTGCAAAGCCCTGTAGGTCATGCGGGCTTGGAGGTTAATTCGGTATGATTTTAAAACCGCAGAGCAAATGGCTTTTTTTTTTTTTTTTTAGAGGAATCTGACAAGCTTTGCACATTCTAATTTGATTGCTGGCGTGGTTTATTCTTCGGTGTGCTAATGTGTCTGTCCGTGAGAGCTGTGCACCGACGACCCTGGCTGGCTAATTTTCATTCTGCATTTCTTGTCTAGATTGCTGAGTCCAAAGTTCAGCTCTGATGTAAGATGTTCTGTGCAGAAACTTTCATATCCTTGCTTTTAGCCACTCTCTGACCATGATTACAAATACATCCTGGGGGAGATTGGGGGTCAGTCCAAAGCCTGCTTTGCATTTGGAGCTGTCACAATGGGTGGGTCGTGTAAAACTCCAATATGAAGCTATTTATGCGATCCATCGTTTTATTTCTGGAAAGCTGCTTTCTCAACCATTACTCATGTTTAGAGATTGTCCGCTAATCCCCAAAGCCAGGGACCTGGCGGTTGACCTAAAGTGAAAGAGAAATTGGTTAGCAGGCTGGTTGGCCCAGGTGACAGACCCGTTAACCCTAGAAAATCCCAGGTCTTACTAGTAACTACTCTGAAACGACTGTGCACAAGGCAGCAGCAGTTAAGTTCCTAGGGGTCGTTTTTGAGCTGCCCAAGTAAGCATGCCTTGGTGACCCACCCCATTGTTTAAAAAGTAATGCTAATAAGAATGGCCTTTGGGAATTTGGAGCAAGATACGTGAATGAAAATGTTACCTGCATTCTAAGCAAACTCAGCAGCTGTTTCTAATGATAAAGAGTGGTACCCAGGCTCTATAAATGTCAGAGATAACGTTCTTCTTCGCCACTCCTCTCCTGCCCACATTAAATCTCATCACAATACTCAAAAGAAACAGTGAGGCAGAAACCTGGGCATGCCTTTGTTTGCTTTTTAAAGGCTTCCTGTGATTGAATAATCTCCCTAGCTGCCAAAACGTTGGCTGTCGGTGCTCCTAGTGTGTTTCTAGTCTCCATTCCCCAGTTTAGAAAGCAGGTTGGCACTGAAGGGTAGAGTGTTATTGAACAGGTAGCCTGTAAGGGGAGCCAGGCGGTCTGTCCTCGGAAGAGAAAGGGTCTGTGCTGAAGACCTCTCCATCCTGGTGAAAGCCACTGTGGGCAGAAAGAACATTCAGAGGACGGCAGGTCTGCATTGTCTCGCCTCTGGCTTTTCAAACCTTTTCCAGAAACAGATGCTGGGGAGAAAGGTGATGGGCATAATTGTTATTCATGCTTCTGTACACAGAAACCCCTTCTGCTTTTGTTGTGCTTCCAAAAATACTGTAAAATTCAGGAAGGAATCAGCAAGGCCTTAGCATCTTTTCGAACCATTTATGCTTCATGACTCAAAGCAGTACTGTTTCCTCTCTGTGTTCTGATTTGTCTGAGTTAACCCCCCGCCACCCCACACACACACACACACACACACACACACACACGTGCGCGCGCGGTAGCGCACTTTAATTCCCGTGGTCAGCCAGGAAGAGTCCTTTTGGAGAACAGGGCATTTATTTGCTAGCAATCTCTCTCATCTACTTGAGGGATGCCTCACTTCCTACTCAGCAGCATAGTCGGTCACAAGGCACATGTATATCCTGCCATTGTCTGAAAATTGTATGTCTCTGAAACAGCAGCTGCCTAATTTGTGTCAAGTCTTTTCCATGTCACTGTTTGTCATTTCGCAGTGCTAGAAATAAGCAAGCCCGGCAGACATAAAGTTGTGTCAATTGCAAACTCTGTTCTCGATGACAGGCCTGGATGCTCCTTTCAATATTAAGAAGTGATTGGATTCACAAATTTTTGAAAGAGTATATAGGTTCCACCTGGGTTTTAGAGGGAAACTTTGGGTCTCAAAACATGTACTGATAAAGGAACTAGATGACTCTATTCTCTGAGGTGGGAATTGTGAGAGCAAAAATAATTTGCCATGTAAATGTGTGAATGGAGACATTGTTCTAGCAGGTAAGACATGAATGTAAGCTCCTAGCATTAAATATGCCCCTATCTCCCCCTCCCCCACCCACTTTTTTCTTTCTGGAAAAACCATCATGTCTGCGCGCGGCTGAACCCTCTGTGGCGGGTGTGGCTTTCCCCTGAAGGACGGTCAGTCCCGGACAGTGAGACAGTTCCAGTTCACTGACTGGCCGGAGCAAGGCGTGCCAAAGTCTGGAGAAGGATTTATTGACTTCATCGGCCAAGTTCACAAAACAAAAGAGCAGTTTGGCCAAGATGGACCCATTTCAGTCCATTGCAGGTGAGCTAAGAATCAGGAATGTGAGTTTCCACTTGTGATTAATGTGGTGGCTACTTTGAAAATATGAATTGTCTATTGTCAGAACAAGCTTCTGATAGTAAATCTGCGTAATAGACATTTTATTCTAGAAAAAAAATTTTTTTGTAAAACCTAAAGCAAGAACCCACTTCTCCTTCTCTCTGGCTATTTTCCTTTTGTGGAAGGAAAGATTGTTATCCCCAACTTTTACCTCTTGTAACAAAGAACTACACACTGGGTTTCTCTGGCCTATTTTAACAGGAGTTACTGGTACATCCCCTTGTGAAAGTTTGTTCAGTTAGTCGTTTCTTACTTTTTTTGCAGTCATAGCATTACCCTGATAACTGTCAGTGTCTTACTGCTGTGTTTGTCTTCTTGGGAAACCGTAAATAGTTATCAGGCCTTAATGACAATACTAATTTTTGCCAGTCAATAAGTGATTAGAATGGTACCTCAGTTAAAATTGTAATTTGTTTGAAAATTGTGGCTGTATCAGAAAATGAAGCACCTTCAAGTTAATTATTTTCAATAGTTTCCGCAGGATTTTGTAATTCAGGTATTAAAAGTTAATAGATATAAACAGTAAATGGTTCAGAAAGGGCACTCACCATAAACATAGTGCTTTTGGAAGTTTCTGGGCAAAAATCTCCCAACAAAGGGAATTCACTTATTTATTTTAGAATTCTAGCAACTTTTGAAGTCTCAGTTTTTAATTTCTTTATGGTCTTGAGTTTATTAAATTGATTTTTCCTCAAAAAGGAATGGCAGAAACAAACTACATTTCTCAGTGACAGGGTCTCAAAATAGACCTGTTGAAGTCCTGGTTCCACTCTGTCAGCTGTCGCTCTAAGCACGAGGGACTTTTCTCTGGACCTCAGTTTTCTCAGGAGCTGTGAGATCCTTCCTGACACATTTGGTTTGTGTTGAGTTATCCAAAATCCTTTGTGTAGACAAAGAGCATGTAGGAAATAGCACGTGGGCTTAAGCATTCAGACAAAGTAGATACATTGGAGTTAAATTACCTGGCTATTCCCCTTAATTTTCTATATAATTTGTCCAAATTCTCATTTAAACTTGTCCAATGTAAAGACAAGAATACACTTAATAAACATTAATTTTAAGCATTCCATAAGTATGTAAACACACCTATAGTATAAATTCTGTGACATGTTATTCTTACATCATATATATCTTAAAGGCTTCCCATTATTTTCTGTTATCTGGGAATATCCTAAATATGCCACTTATTTAATTTATTAGAGTCCCAGTGCATGGATTTGTGCACTGATGGCGGTCCCTCAGCCTGGCCTGTGAGGATCAGGCCAAAATAGGCTCTCCAACATCCCGCAAGGGGTCCTGGATTGCAAGAGAACACAGGCCAAGCCGAGGGACCCCACTGTTGCACAAATCTGTACACCGGGCCTCTAGTATCATGTAAGATCTTTGGTTAATTTCTTCCCACCCTTCCCCCTGAGATTCATCAGTCTGTTCCACGTTTCCATGCTTGTGCATTGAGAGTCTGCCCCCTGGTGGTTAGTGCACGTCATAGCTACTGGTTGAACAATCTGATGGTCACTTAGGCATATATATATATTATTAAAGTAATACAATACAGCCAATAATTAAGAAGGTATAAGCCAGTATTTGTTATTTTCCTAAAAGTGACTGGTAGAAAGCCAAAAAGTCTATTTTTGTCACATTTGAGCAATTAAGTCAAGGTAAGATAGACTCTAGAGTACCTAGAGACCATTCAACAAAAAGATCGTAAATCATAGTCTCTGAGGATGGGATCTTCAAGGTCATCTACTCCATCTTAACAGAGAGCCTTGCCTGCTCTAGGACATGCTCAGCCACTTTGTAAAGACTATCCATAGATTCTAAAGCTTCAGTTAACATTTGTTAGGACTTTTTAGAAATTCCAGTTTATAAAGGGACACACTATTTATATGCCTGTCAGCTACATCCTCAAGTAAATGAATCCATCCATTTTCTACAGCCTGTACCCAAGCATTACATGGGCCGTTTAATTAGGATCCAAAAATGTAGGAGTTTTGCAGATTATTCACTCTTCTCCTCATTACCTGAACCTCCAGATGCTTTTCTACTTCTTAAGAGCACAAAAGCTATGAATTCATTTTCTTCTCTTGCTGCACTGAAGATCCTGAAATTACCTTAAAACAATAATGAAAACAGAGAATCTCATTAATGTGGTGAAAAGGATCCTGTTTAAAACGGTATATTAATTATATAAAATGTACACAGATAATTTAATTAAAAAAAAAAAAAGCTCTTAACTAGCTTTTTATTTTTTTATTTAGGTTAGAGACCACTCTTAGGATATTCTTAAAGTTATGTTTCATTAAACAGTAAAATTATATATATATAAAATTATATATATATATATATATATATATATATATATATATATAATTTTATATATATATAATATTTTCACAGCCCATTCTGAAAATTGAATTAGGATTCTGTATTAAAAATATCCTGGTAAAGAATCTCTCATGTCAAAAATATCTAAGTTTGAAAATTCTATATACCTTCCTATTTACATGTTTAGGTGATGGGACATCCTGAACAAATTTTAAGTGGCTACAAGAAGTAAAACACTACAAAACTAGAACATGCTCAGTTTACCTCACCTTATCTGAATTACTTCATATTTTAAATATATGAAGCAGGCAAGGTCTTCAATTTCAGGATCTGCATGAAGAGTACAAATCTATAATTACTTACCTTTCCTTTTATTCATTTACTAGAGGCCTAGTGCACGAATTCATGCACAGGTATGGTCCCTCGACCTGGCCAGTGATTGAGGCCAATTTGAGGGGCCGGCCTGCCAGGGGTAGGGACCTTGGAAGGATGGCCCCAGCAGCAAGCTAATGAATGACCAATTTCACAAGGAATCAGGCTCCCTCTCCCCTCTAATCTGGATCTGGGGTGCAGGTGAACCAGACTCGGGGCTGCCAGGGCCCCAGCAACAAGGTCTAGGGCAGTGCATTTCATAGTTACTGGCCAGTCATATGGTCATTCGCCATAATGGTTGCTTATTCGCCATAATGGTTGCTTAGACTTTTATATATATAGATTTTAAAATGTGTTTCTTTGATCTTTCCAAAAAGGCACATGATCCCAATTGGAAAGTCATTTCGCTTTTTAAAAGACTAAATCCTAATTATTCCACACTCATTCTCTTGTTACCATGACACATTATCCCAAAGGTAATCATTGGGTGATTCTAACCATTTTCCTGATTGTGGCTGAGGGAAACATATTTTGAAAGCTAGTAGACACATGTCTACTTACAAGTAAATGTAGCCATGGCTTTGAGCATCTCATCAGGAATGTTGTCTTCGTTTCTGTGACAGTGCGGGCGTTGGAAGGACTGGAGTCTTCATAACACTAAGCATTGTCCTGGAGAGAATGAGATATGAAGGAGTTGTAGATATCTTCCAGACGGTCAAAATGTTGAGAACACAACGACCAGCCATGGTACAGACAGAGGTAAGAAAAATCTTCATGAGCCAACTAAGAGATTTTCTTACCTAGGACCTCCTAGAGTCCAGAGATCATCAGAGGCAAAATACAGGAAAATACTGTAGGAAAAGCATCAAATTGTTTAATATTGTGAACCTCATTCATCCCTTGGTTAAATGGGAGTGACAATGTCTTGGAGTTGTTTCAGAAGTTAGGTGAGATTATATGGTAGATTGAACTATATTAAATTGTCATGAACTATATTAAATTGTCACTATTTAACAATATTTGGCCTCTAATAAAAGTGGAAAGTTTATATAGTTTGTTATATACATATGAAACTAATATATTATACATATGTATATGTAAGTATTTATAAAAATTACAATGCCTGATATATAATAGGCATATAGAAAGAGTATGGAGTATAAAATGGGTTTAAGGTCTAAATGTTAAAAATCAGCTGCTCTAGTTAATTTCTTAACCTAGACAAGACCTAGTAGGATTTTCCTCATAAAAAACAAAACAAAAAAAAAACACCTTTTTTTCCTAGTCCAATAATTAATATGGAAATTCTCATGTTACTCAGAAAAATAGGAGTTCATGACTTGGCCTGTCTGGCCAACTGACTAATCATTTCTAAGTACAATATAAGGGATACATTGTGTTTGTTTTTCAAAAGGCCAACAAGTTCTGTAGGTTATACATATGTGTTCCTAAATTTGTTATTCACCATATCTTTCAGACTTTGATTTTAAAATAGTGCGTTTGGTTTGCAATACTCAAAACATTATGTCAGCGTGACAAACCTAATAGGTGTTGGGGGTGACAGAGGGAAGTTAGATGTTTAAAAAGCCTTAACATTTAGCCAGGCAACTTACTGTGACAAGATAGGAAAGCAAACTCCATTTATTTTGCATTACCATTTTTATTGTAGAAAAATGCACATTTAAGCAAAATAGAAACTACTTTCAGGCCCATTGGCTACTGAAAATAAGTTTCTTTTACAGCGAAAATCCAACTTTTTCTCATCTGTAAATTATAAATTTTTTCCATCTCTCCAGTAGTGTCCCAAAATATTCCTAAATGACTGTGTTCTCCCCTGTCTAAAAAAAAAAGGACATGTTTCACACTGTTATTTTAGGGTAGGCTTTAAAGCAGCAGTCATATTGAATTAGGCCCATGGCACAGGGATTTTTTTTATGTGGACAGCCAGTCTTGTGTTGCCATTTTCAAGAACTGAAAATCTTCAAGCCCAGCGTCCTGAGTAAATGAATGGCTTTGTGGGCCTGATGTTCCTCACCAGATAGCTTTTGGCTGCCTCCCTCATACCTGTAAGATCATCAGAAATGATGTTGGATAATTCTGATTGTAGGCAGCAAGTTCTACTGTCTAATAAGACTTTTTTAAAATTTAAATTCTCCTGGCAATGGCCCAGAGGTACGTGAATCTAAATGTTTCTTAAATGTGCACATGGAGAATGAGTTCAGTTATCACAAATAAGCAGGTAATGGTAAAAGAGGACTGGGATGTATATCATAAGAAACTCACGTGTTCCATAGGTGGTGACTTGATACGACTTGGAGAATGGTTCACACTGATCTGGAAGATAATGGAATTGGGAGATTATTTCAGTCCAATTGACTGGTGGAGTTAATGAACAAACAGCCCATGTGGCTGATCGTTCTTTGCTCACTAAAATCGATTGGCCATTGGACTGGATTGGTTGACGACAGTAGTGATTTTGTCCCCAATAAGATGTAACTGTTTTCTAACAAGATTTTAATTTTTCTGATGCGCTGTGCTCATGGCCCCTTCTCTTTCTTGCCATGCCTTCCCCCTGCAGGACCAGTACCAGTTCTGCTATCGAGCCTCACTCGAGTACCTGGGCAGCTTTGATCACTATGCAACGTAGAAACCCCTGACCCATTTTGGATTTTTACAGCGGGCCCTTCAATACCCATGGAGTCTCTTCTGAGCCATACAGGGCACTTGAGAAGTCCTTCTTAACTTCTAGGTAACAACCCCTTAGTGGGACTATTACACACAAACTAAAAAATAAAAACTCTTCCAGGCGGACCAAGAATTCCCAGTTTAATAATCTAATCTGAAAATAGTAAGAGAATCCTGACTGATGAGGGATCTGGAGGATTTTATTTACAGATACCTCAAGGGTTCAGAAAAAAAGGGAAGAAGAAATCTCAACAAAGAACCAGCATCTTGTTCAGGATCGCTCGCTAGGTACCAGGCGGAGTGCCACGTGGATGTCTGCTGGGGTGGCTTCTCATGGTAGAACGAACTGCTTCGACATGACCCCTTCCCACCATATTGCTCATACTAACACTTTAGGGAGAAAAGGGGGGAATGTTTAAAAAGAAAGTCTTTGATTTAGTTTTTTAGTATTGTAAGATACTGCTGACCTGTGCTTCATTTTTAACTGTGTAAACTTTTTTTTAACAAAATGTATCTATCATTCTATAAAGTAAATTTTAAAAAGGTTACATAACTCTTCATTTTTTTAATTTCCATTAATTTCCAAATTGTAGGGGGTTTTTTTAAGCTGTACAACTGTTATCTGTCATATCTTGCTGTAGAAATATCACATATATGAAAGGTTGCACATTTTTTGTGCAATACTCTTAATCTACAGTAATCGTTCCATCAGATATTACTTTCACACTTCTGTCTGTCTGGTAAGAAAGTACCCAGAGTTTTGTTTTTAGAATCAACAGGGAGGCGCAAAGTATAAAGTTGCTGCTAACATATATACATATATATCCGTATTTTATAGGGGTGTCTATGTATATATCGACAGTGTGTTCACACAAAATGATAGAGATAGCTATCATTCAGTTCTTCCATGGTTTAGCATTTTTTAAGGTAGAAAAGCTATTGTAAACATCTTTTTTTTCATTCTGTTATTAATTTTATGACATTGGTATTTCTTAATATCACAAAATTTTGATTTTTTTAAGGGCAATGAGGAATGCACATCAGTGATATCAAACCTCACCCCCTAATTTCCTACCCAATCTCCCCCCACCCACCTAATCATATTCACAAGTACCATTTTGTTAGCCAGGCTTCCAACCAAGTTCGATATTTCTAACAACTCTAGTGCAATAAAAACATATATCTAGGAGGTGTGCATGTGGGAAAGGTCAGTGCATATCCCTTTAGAAGGGGAGAATGTTTTAATATATCAGCTATCAAGTTGTTTAAAAAAAAAAAAGTGTATTCAATCGTATATTGTCTATAGTATGTGCTATGAAATTTGCATTTATGATATGTAACAGGGGCAAAGCCAAACTCATGTTACTCTGTTCAGTCAGAAACATTTCGTGGCATACAGCATTCCTGGGAAGTGCTGTACTTTGTTTTCGTTTGGTTTTAGTTTTGCATTTAGAGTGCCTTATAATTGATGCCTATTTTAATAGCATTTCTTTTTTAGCTTTTGGTTCATATTTCCATTAGTTGTTCGTATATATATGTTACTCTTCCTATTAAAGTATTATCTGTTTACCACATGTACAGAAACTCTTTGAATAATATGCATTCCTAGTTCTCAACCAGGTCGGGGAGGTTAGTGATTGTACCAGCCCAAAGCACTTGGATAATCAGGGCCCTTCTTCCTTTGATAGTTGTCCACATCAGGAAAAGCCACTGGTTTTATTTTTGATCCCTTCCGAATCTGCTCTGGAACATCCAGAAAAGGCACCAAACTTATTTTAGTAACAACTATCATCGACCACTTTGGAATATATTTATTATTCCATTAGGTTTTTTTCTAAAAGGGGAAGTTTTTAAAAATGTATATATATCTCCCCCCAAAATTACTATAGGAAGCCATGGATGATGGCATGAGCTTGCCATTTCTTCCACAATTGTAAGGAATCCTCCAAATGTTCGAGGAACTCTTAAAGAGTGTCCGTATAGGTATAATAATTTAATCTTAGCTCCATTGACATTGTTTTCTACATGTTCCCATCATTAACAGAATGAAATCCAAGAGACCAAACACTTGCAAGTATCATATATGAGCACTTTTGTAAAAAAAAAAAAAAAAAAAATGAGAAAAAAAGGAAGAAAAAAAGAAAATAATGTATCATACTTAAAAAAAAAAAAGTATCTAGAAGGCTACCTCAGAATGAGACTCTCTAACCTACATCAGAACCAGAGAAGAATGTGCACTACGTGGGTGTGTTTCCTTTCCGTTTGTACCTTTTGGAGGTTTATCCAAGTGCCAGATTACTCAGTGCTGTAATTTTCATTTAGCGAAACAAAGAGGGTCATTAGACAGACATCGCATTATGCCGTGTTGCACACCAGAACCCTGGTGCCATGAGCGGTTTCTCTCCCCGAGACAAACACCGCCCGCTGGGCAAAGGGAAAGAGGAGAAGACTCCTAAGAAGGAAACGAATGGGATGCATACCATAGAGGAACAAGGCGGAGACTTCCAGGCATCCTTCTGTGCAGGAGCTGTTGCGAGAACTAACTCCCTACTTGTCATTGATGTGCATTCCACTCTGTGCTTTTCTGTACAAACCATTCTGGTTTTTATTTTCCCAGGTAGACATCTTTTATCTGCCATTTACGGCTCAAGTTTCCAATTATTTTCATCATCATAACCAGTATGGTGCTATTATTTACCTATGTACGTGTAGTTATGTATAATTTTGTAATTAGTTACAATGGTAAAAAAAAAAAAAAAAAATCAAAATATATAAGAAGTGATTTGTACAGAACTTTATTTTAGCTCTTTTTTAAAAATGATTTGCATGGTTAAGACAACGGTGAGGACAGCCAGGGGTGGGAAGGGCCTCTAGGGAACTTTGCACTTTCTATACCTTTGTACTATGCACTGCCCTATTGATTCTACACCCGATGATGTTATTACTTGAACCCATCTGTAAGAAACCGCTTCAGAAACCCATTCGTGTGTCTGTAAATGACTCGGCGGAGAAACAGGAAGGGGAAAAATTCTGCAGTAATGTACAGATTTTTTTTCTTTCCTGTTTATTCTTGGTTTTGCTTTGTTTTTTTAGCCCCTTCGTTTGATTTTCCACGTACCTTTTCTTTCTCCTCTTTTGGGTTTTGTTTCCGTTGGGTTTATGGGTGCCCTGATACTCCAGCAGAGGTCAGAAGGCTGCAGATCCATCCTATCCATCCGTTACGTGGCTTTGCCATCCAAGCTTGGAGTGTCTAAAAAAAAAAAAAAAAAGATAATAACAGTTGTGTTCTTTGCTCTCATTTTGGATGCATAGACTGAAAAATTTAAAAAAAAATAACTTGTAAAATGGCTTGTTAAAAAATACAATTACCTCTAATTAGTAGTACGCGTAAATGTTTTACAGAATGAAAGGCGTGCTTTTTATTTTCTTACTTCGTTACATTGGTGGCGAAAGAAGTCTGTATGAAAATAAGTTCTTTGCTGACACAAGTTCCATTTGTTACAGATAAATTCTAATAAAAATGTCAGTGTAATGCAGCCCTGGCCTTTGCTTTTGTCCACTCAACCACTGGGTTTTGAATGTTACATATATTCCCCGTTCTCTCCTGGTTATCTGCTCAGTTTCTTTGTACTAAGAGTAATTCCACTTGCATTCCACTTACCAAGAAGCTATCTACAAGTACCTGCCTGGACGTAAGCAAACTAAGGCTCAGAGAAATATAGTTCGCCTAAGTTTTCACAGCAAAGAAAGAGGTCTTGGTTTCATTCCATTTAGAGATTGTGGGCAATCTTTAATTCTGTGGAAGATGACTACTGTATAAATTTATGCAGGTGCATTATAATATATACAAGTTTTATCATCCCGAAATAACTGTCAGCTCTCATGCAAAAAAATAATAACTCTATAATATTAGTTTCTTAAACTTTTGGGGAACATAGCTAAGAAAAATATAGCTTGGGTTGCTTATACAGTTACTCAGTATCATGGAGTGCCAATAATGAGTCAGAACTGTCCTAGGCATTAGTGAAGCAGCTGTGAATAAATAAGATACCAATGCCGCATGCATGGAGACTACAGTCTAGGTCGAGAAACTGACATTAAATAAATAATGATTAAAATTGCACTGTGACAAGTGCTCCGAGGGAAGTCAGAGGACCCATCAAGTTAAGCCTTTCTATTGTAAGAGTCTGACAACTTGGCTTACACAAAAAGAAAAGTGTGTGTTGGCTTGTATATTCAAAGGTTAGGAATACCCAATTTTCAGGTGCAACTAGATTTGGGGCTTAGGTGATGCCTTCAGCTTTTAGGATCTTTCTGTTCCCCTGAATTGGTTTCTACGTTCTCAGTGTCGGCATTAAGCAAACTTTGTGCTACCTCAAAGCTTTGTGGTCTTGACACCCCAAACCAGTCAAGTGGAAGCTTACTTATCAAAAGGACAAAAAGACATCGTGGTGTAGAATGGATACTTCTGGGCCCTCGTTGACCTGACTCGGGATAAGTGATCATCTCAGGAACGCAGGGATAGGAGGAGAGAATGCGCTGAGTTGTCAGATCAAGAAGATTGAAGGTGGCTGTCATCTTGCCAAGTAGCAATGCATATAGTGAGACTAACAACTGGCTGCAAATCAACCAAACGAGTTAAGGTAAGTCCAAGTACTGAACAGGTATGTTTGGAACTGTTACAACTAGTTGTTGCCATAGAATTGGTGAGGAAATGGAACAATCCCATTATCCAAACATTATTTTAGAAGTACTGACACTGAATAGGTCATTGAACTCCTCCCCTTTCTTCCTCTTCACCTATTGGCCTTTAATTTAGCAGATTTGATCACCCCATTGATTGTGTAAGTACACAATTCCTAATCAGAAAAACAGGACAAAAAGTTCAAGGTAAATCATAATTGATCATTGTGGTGCACCATTTTAAATAGATGTCTTTTAGAATGTCAAAGGTGACAAAACATGAGCTAATTACACCAATATACACACATGCACAAATTATTAGTTAATAACTGGCTAATAATTAGGGCTCTTGTAATTGTTTATGATTAACAATTGAGAATTTCAATACATTATACATTTGAAAACAATATTTATAAAACTCCTTTTAAAAATCATAAAGGGAATATAAGTAAAATCCATAAAATTTGAAATGGCCGATTTTATCATTTACAATAGTAAAATAAGGATAAATATACCTAAGTGTCCAATAGGAAATGATTAAAGAAATATATATGTACAATTTTATAAACATGCCATAATGCCATGTGTAATACATTACCATGTAACCATTAAATAGTTTCATAGAAAAGAATGACAAAAATGATTGTATGTTTTCAAAGGGATGTATAAAATTATCTATAATAATAAAAATGTAATATGCTAGTTAGACTAGACAGCCAGAAGACCTTCCAGACAAAGCCAGGGCTACGAGGGCAAGCCCCTTATACAAATTTCGTGCATCAGGCTCTAGTGTATACATAAAACTTAAGAATTAAATTACTTTCTATATTTTATATTAAAAAATTGTAATAGCTGCCGAAACTGGTTTGGCTCAGTGGTAGAGCGTCGGTCTGCAGACTAAAAGGTCCCAGGTTCGATTCCGGTCAGGGGCATGTACATTGGTTGCCGGCACATCCCCGGTAGGGGGTGTGCAGGAGGCAGCTGGTCGGTATTTCTCTCTCATCGACATTTCTGGCTCTCTGTCTCTCTCCCTTCCTCTCTGTAAAAAATCAATAAATTTATATATATATATATATATATATATATATATATATATATCAATAAATTTATATATATATATAAATATATATATATAATTGTAATAGCTGAATAGTGATCCTTTAAAATATATGGGGAAATTGAATCATTTTCAAAATCACTTGGGGGGAGGGGTAAAGAACTTAGGACAGATGGGACAAATAGAAAGCAAATAATAATATGGTAGATTTAGAGAGAATCCAAGATGGCTGAACAGGTAAACACCTAGCCGCAGCTGCACACAACAATTTCAATAAAATACAACTAAAATATAAAATGGACATTATCCAGAACTACAGGAAAGTCGACTCACTGGAAATTCTACAACGAGAAGCAAGGAGAAAACCAGAAAAAAGAGCGGAGGAGCTGTAAAAGCCTAAGATACAGAGACACACAGCACACGGAGAGGAAGGAGCCGGAGAGGAGGGAGGCTGAGTGCCTGGCGGGTGTTCCCTAGCAGGAAGGAGATAAAAGCTCTGACTGTGCTGGGCCCCAGTTCCGACTGCTCTGAACCCCAGTTCTAGGCCAGACACCAGGGACCCAGGCTCAAACAGAGGGAGCTGGGCTGTAAGGCAGAGCCCCAGGGGAGCGGCGAAAGGAGATCCCAGGGGCGCGCACATTGCACGCAGAGAAGGGACAGTTGGCTGGTGCCGTGGGATTGCCCTGGCGGGAAGGAGACAGGGGCTCCAGACTGCTCTGAACGCCACCTCCAACTCCACTTCCAACTGAACTGAACCCCAATACCGGGCTCAGTGGGGGAGAGCCTAGACTGTTTGGTAGCAGGCGAAAATCGAGGGCACCTTTCTCTCAGAGGCGCTTGCAGCGAGTACTGAAGGACCCTGAGACTCAGGAACTGCATAGGGCGGGGCTGATGGAAGCCAAAGCTGTAGGCTCCAACCTGAAACCATGCCCCATCAGGAAAGCTGCGAAAATGCCGAGACGAAATAGATCGCAAACGAAAGAAATGGAGGACAGAAAGCCACTGGATATAGAGTTCAAATCTACACTTATAAGATTTTTTAAGAATTTCCTAAAAAAGGTCGATAAGGCCTATGAGGATATGAAAAGGGATCAACTAGAATTAATAAGGAATCAACAAGAAATGATAAGGGATCAATAAGAAATAAAGAATACATTGTCTGAAATAAAAAATATTATACAGAGTCCTAAAAACAGAATGGAAGATCGCAAGAATCAAGTCAAAGATTTGGAACATAAAGAGCCAGAAGACACTCCTCCCCAGAAGCTAGAAGGCAAGAGAATCCAGAAAATTGAAGATAATGTAAGAAACCTCTGGGACAACTTCAAGCGAACCAACATCAGAATTATGGGGGTCCCAGAAGATGAAAGAGAGCAAGATATCGAAAACATTCTGAAAGAAATATAGACTTACAAGTCCAGGAAGCACACAGAACTCCAAACAAAAGGAATCCAAAGAGGACCACACCAAGACAAATCATAATTAAAATTCCAAGAGCAAAAGACAGAGAGAGAATATTAAAAGCAGCAAGAGCAAAGCAAGTAGTTACCTATAAAGGAGCACCTATACGATTGTCAGCTGATTTCTCAACAGAAACCATGCAGGCCAGACGGGAATGGCAAGAAATATTCAAGGTGATGAATAGTAAGAACCTACAGCCAAAGATAATCTATCCAGCAAAGCTCTCACTCAGAATCAAAGGTCAGATAAAGAGCTTCACTAATAAAAAAAAAAAAAAAGCTAAAGGAGTTCATCACCACCACACCAGAACTATATGAATTGCTGAAGGGGGTTCTTTCAGAAGAGAAAGTAAATAAAGATAAAAATTATGAACAACAAATACGTAACTATCAACAAGTGAATCTAAAAACCAAGGAAATTTTAAAAAAAATCTGATGAACAATATTAACTGTTGAATATAATAGAATCAGAGGTATGGAAGGGGAGTGAACTGACGATTCTTGGGGAAAAGGGGAGAGGGGGATGTGGGAAGAGATTGAACATAAACTGTGCACCTATGGATGAGGACAGTGGGGGGTGGGGAAAGGGCAGAGGGTGGGGTGGGAACCTGGTGAAGAGAGCAATGGAGGGGGGGGTAGGAACATTTGTAATAATATGAACAATAAAAATTTATTTAAAAAATAATAATAATATGGTAGATTCAGACAAAAAAACAACAAAATAGTAATCAAATGCTATCCTAAAGATAAAAGTCCAGGACAAACTTGCTTCACTGGCGAATTCTAGTAAACATTAAAAGATTTACCTATCCAAATCAAACTCTTTCAAAAATTTGAAGAGGAAAAATGCTTTCTTACTCATTTTATGAGGCCAACATTACCCTGTTACCAAAACCAAACCAAGAAATCTCTCTCTCACACACACACACACACAAAAAAAAATTTACAGGCCAACAGTTCTTAACATAGATTTGCTAGTATTTTGTTGAGGATTTTGGCATCTAATAAAAGAATATGATATTTGCAGAAAAACAGACCAATAGAGGAGAACTGAGATCGCAGAAATAAACCCATATACTTATGGGCAACTAATTTATAACAAAGGAGCCAAAAATATACAATGGAGAAAGGAAAGTCTCTTTAATAAGTAGTGCTGGAAAAACTGTCACTAGACTGCTATCTTACACCATACACAAAAATTAACTAAAATTTATTAAAGACTTGAATGTAAGACCTCAAACAATAAAACATATAGAAGAAAACATAGGCACTGAATTAATGGACACTGCTCTCGAAGATGTTTTTACGAACTTGATTCAAATAGGAAGGGAAGCAAAAGCAAAAACAATAAAAAACAAAAAACTTTAAACTAAAAAGCTTCTGCATAGCAAAAGAAACCATCTATACTCTAAAAGGCAGCCAACCAAATGGGGTAAGTTATTTGCAAATAATATTTCCAATAAGGGACTAATAGCCAAAATATATAAAGAACTTATACAACTCAGTTAAAAAAAAAAATCTAATTTAAAAATGGGCAAGGGACCTAGGTAGACATTTTTCCAAGGGAGACATACAGATGGCTAATGGACATATGAATATGTGTTCAACATCACTAATTATTGAGAAAATGCATGTCAAAACCACACCTATTAGGATGGCTGTCATCAAAAGGATAAATAATAAATGTTGGTGAGACTGTAAATTGATGCAGTCACTAATGTGAAATAACATCTCACAGGAAGAGACTACAATTTCCCAGTCAGTGTTATCTACACCAGTGTTTTTCAACCTTTTTTGGACAAAGGCACACTTGTTTCATGAAAAAAATCACGAGGCACACCACCATTAGAAAATGTTAAAAAATTTAACTCTGTGCCTATATTGACTATATATAAAGTAATTCTCTTGAATAGGAATCAAATAAACACAAAGAAAGTATTTTATAATTACTTTATTATGAAATATTAAGTAAACAAAATAGTGAAAAATTATAAAATTCTTGTCTTGTCTGCACCTACGGCACACCAGGCAACATCTCACGGCACACTAGTGTGCCACGGAACAGCGGTTGAAAAACGCTGATCTACACTAAGAGTAAGATGCAAATTGAACATACCTTCGTGACGCCCACCAGCCAATCAGGGTATGCAAATTAACCCAAAGATGGCAGGTTAATTTGCATACACAGGCACTGAGCAGCCAGAGGCGGGGCCTCCGGGGAGTTTGGGAAGGCGGAAAGGTGGCTTCGGCCAGAGCAAAGGCGGTGCTGGCGGCCAGGGGAAGCAAGGCCCATTCTAGCATGAATCTTCGTGCATCGGGCCTCTAGTTTGATAATAAAAGTCTCATGACAATGTCATTTTGATTCAACAGACCTACACTGCAGTGATCCATTCACTCCTGTTGAGAGGAGACGTTGAGAATATGCCAAACACATTTCCTTTGGTGGTAACCTATTTACCTTTTGCCTCTCAGTTGAGAACAATCCAAAGAATTTGGGATTTAAAAATAATTCCAAACGTTTTCTTTCATATTATCAATGCTGTGGTTTAGTCTTAGAATATTGAAGGGTTGAAGGCTGTGTATTTTTGTTCACTTTAATTCATTTATATGGTATTATGTAATATTTTAATATTCAGTGTTCATCAAAGTGTTTTAGATATGATACTATTTTTCAAGGGAAGTGGGGTTGTTTTCTACAATAACCATACAGAATAAAAAGTGTACTGTGCTTGAGAAAAACAAACATCATGGAGATTCTTTTTAAAAATTAGATAAACTACATGATCTAGCAATTCCTCTTCTAGGTATTTACTTCCAAAATATAAAAACACTAATTTATAAAGAAATATATACCGCTATGTTCTTTGTAGCATTGTTTACAATATTACAAACATACACACACAATGGAACACTACTCAGCCATAAAAAAAAAATTGCATTGCGACAACATGGATGGGCCTTGAGAATATTATGCTAAGTGAAATAAGTCAGATAGAAAGGGACAAAACAACTATTTCATTCATATGTAGAATATAAAACAAGAGTAATAAACCATCTAACCAAACCAACAAAAGCAAACTCATAGATACACACAGAATGGTGGTTACCAGAGGAAGAGTGATATTTGGGGAAATGGGGGTAAATATTAGTATATGGTAATGGAAGGAAATTAAGCTTTTTAAGCAAGCAATATAGTATACAGATATCAGATTATAATGTTGTACACCTGAAATTTATGTAGAAAAGATGAAGAGCAATTAATATTAGGTATTAGAATAGGAACATAACACTTCAGAAGTTGCCAGCATTAATATAACAAAGGTTTATATTCACAATATATACAAAAAAGGCACTTCTAGGCTTAACAGTCATGTCACCAAAAAAAAAGTATTGATAATAAAGAAGTAGAGAGAACAGAATCATTTTGGTTTCATCAAAATTTAACAACAAATATTTCAGCACTATATTTTAGTAATATTGAGTAGTTCAACAGGTTATAAGTGAGTATGTCATTCCCAGGACCCTCCAGGTCTAACAGTGGGCTGGATCCTAAACATTGACATTGACAAAATCAACTGACCATAGCTGTTTTTTTAAAAAAATATTTTCTATTAACTTTTATTCTTATCCTATAATTATGACTTTCCCAACCTCTCAGAATGGTAAGAAGTCTGTAGCCTCCCTAATATTTTATTCCAATGATAGTTATCATTAGCTGCACATCCTTTCACATCTCAACTTTATTTTATTTTTTTTAAACTATATTTTATTGATTTTGTACAGAGAGGAAGGGAGAGAGATACAGAGTTAGAAACATTGATGAGAGAGAGTCATCGACCAGCCGCCTCTTGCACACCCCCCACTGGGGATATGCCCGCAACCAAGGTACATGCCCTTGATAGGAATCGAATCCGGGACCCTTCAGTCCCCAAGCCGATGCTCTATCCATTGAGCCAAACCGGTTTTGGCCACATCTCAACTTTAATATCTGTAAGGTGAATGTTCTACACAGTTCTGTTTTTCCTCCATTCACAGTAGTGATGCATAATAGATGCTTACCATCCCAAGTCCGGCATTCCCTACTAGGAACTGGAAATAAAAAAGTTTAATGGACTTGTGACTCTTACCCTGGATTAGACAATTAGTCTCGGGTTTTAAGTGCACGTAGGTTAGAAAGATACCATCCAAAATGTATAAGGAATCCACAAAACTAACATCAAATAGCAAACAATCCAATTAAAAATGAGCGGAGGACCTGACAACTTTTTTCCCCAAAAAGAATAAAAAATAAAAAGATGCTCAACATCACTAGTCATCAGGGAAATGCAAATTGTAAAACAATGAGGTATCACCTCACAACTGTCAGAATGGGTATTATAAAAAATAAAGTGTTGGGGAGGATATGGAGGAAAGAAAAGTGTTGTGCACTCGGTGGGAATGTAAATTAGTGCAGGCACTATGGAAAATAGTATGGAGATTATCCTGAAAAAAATTAAAATTAGAACAGTATAACCTAGGTATTTATTCAAAAAAGACAGATGCACCCCTATGTTCATTGCAGCGTTATTTACAGTAGCCAAGATATGGAAGCAACATAGTGTCCATGGGTAGAGGAATGGGTAAAGCAATACAATGAACTATTATTCAGCCATAAAAAAAAAAATGAAATCTTGCAATGTGTGACAGCATGGATGCACCTATAGAGTATTACATTAAGTAAAATATGTCATATAGAGAAAGACAAATACCATATGATTTCACTTACATGTGGAATCCAAAAAACAAAAAGAATCAAACGCATAGATGCAGTGTACAAACTGATTCCTGTCAGAGGGAACAGAGGTGGGAGATTGAACAGAAAAGGGGAAGGTGATTAGTAAGTTCAAACTTCCAACTTAAATCACAGGGATGAAATGGACAACATAGAAAACAGTCAAAAATATAATAACTGCATACGGTGACAGATGGTTACTAGACTTAACTGCTGTGATCACTTTGTAATGGATATAAATGTTGAAACACTATGTTGTACACTTGAAACTAATATACTGTGTGTCAACTATAATTAAAAATAATTTCTTTTAAAAATAGGGCAAAACATGTTACAAAATAAAAAACAAAATCACTCAGGTTATTGGCTCTAAAGAGCACATTGTAGTTGTTTCAAAAATTGCAGAGACATTGACAATAGATATTTACTGAGTGGGTTCCAAGACATTGTTTGGCTAAGGATTCAGAAGTGAGTTAAGGAGGTAAGATGGCGGAAGAATAGATGGGCGGATTCTGAGCCTGCTCCCGAAGCAGAAAGAGAGAGAAGCTGATGGTCTTGTGCTGTGAGTGTTTATTAGCAAGCTGGGAGACAGCGAACACCAGAAGAATCTGCTGGGGGGCTGCTGACGGAGGTGCCCCTCACAGGGAAGCACCCGCGCGGGCTGTGTCCCTGCCCGGAGCTACCTACCGGCTTGCACGGGGAAACCTCACCATCTTGAGAGGAAGATAGGATCGTGTCAGAGGCCTGAATATCCACAGCCGCAGCGACCACCAAGCAGCGGTGCCCCTCAGAACGCGGATCCCAGGCGGTGCGAACACCTGACTGCATTGGAATACCCCACTGCTCGGCGAAAAGGTCAGATTTCGCGGGGAGAGGGTGGAGAGTGCTCGCGGCGAAGATAAAAAGCCTGCGTGCCCGCGCTCGCGGAAGCTGGAGGACAAAGGCAGTGATTACAAGTAGAAGCCCCCGCTGTTGGGCAGGTGTCACCCGTGAGAGTGGACGGGGCTCCTAACAGGGGAGATATCTAAAGAGCAACACATTTGGATCTGGCTCGGAGGGATATTGGAGAGTTGCGGGAGATTGCAGTTGCTCGGGCCTGCCCCCTCCCCCCTCCATAGTTCCTGCTGCAGAGAGGGCGGAGAGAAAAAAAAAAAAAAAAAGCTGGAGAGGCTCTAGACTAGAGTCTGGAAACTCAACCTAGAAACGCTGCCCCCAGAGGCTAATTCACAAATTGACTCTAGTGTAATAAAAACAAAGCAAAACCTGCCTAAAAATCAGGACTGGATCATAACAATAGAGGAAGCGAATGACCTTCATTACTGCAAATTTTACTTAAATTTTTTAAATTTTATTATTATTTTTTTAATTTTTAAATTTTTGTTTTTTATTTTTGTTTTCATTATTTGCAACGTTTACTCAAGAAACTATTTTTTTTTCTTTTTCCTCACTTGATTTTATCTTTATAATTAATACATTGTATATGTAATCAACATTATTACTACTATTAATTTACCTTTTTCATCTTATTTTCTTTTATTTCTTTTTATTATTTTTATTTCATTTGATTATATAGATTTTTTTTTTTTATCTCAGGATTACTGTTCTACAGTCTTTATCTATCTTTCCTTCTCCAACGCTTTATTCTATCTCAACCCTACCTTTATGCCTTCACCCTCTTTTCGATCTTTTCCTTTGGTACCCCGTTTATCTTAACCCTTTCCTGCTCTAGATTTTCCCCATTCCTTCTGTCTACCCCCTCCTAAAATTTTCACCCTACTTGTATATATCTAATTTCCAACTACCTGCTCCAAGCCCATTCACACCTCCCTCGTAGTTGTCCTAACAACAAAACAAAACAAAACAAAACAAAAAAACAGTCTATCTCTCTAACTCTTTGAAGTTGTATGTTGAATGTTAACTATACTGAAGTTGTATGCTTTTTTTTTTATATAAGATTGATTTGCCTATGCTTTTTGTTTGATTGTATGTTTTTGTTAGCCGGGTTCTAGTCACCATTATTGGTGGTTATTAATATTGCAAACACATTTCTATTCAGTGCCTGTGTGTACCTGGTTGTGTTGTATTTTGTGCCCTTAAATCAAAGCAGGAGAGAGAGAGAACTACACAACCAGACATCCTAGATAATGGGCAGACCAAAAAACAGTCCGCAAATGAAAGAAAAGCAGGCTTCACCAGAAAAGGAAGTAAACGAGATAGACTCAAGCAACCTACCAGAGCAAGAATTCAGAGTAATGATCATAAGATGGCTAAAAAGAATGGAAGACAAATTTGACAATATGAGTAAGACCCAAGAGGAAATGAAGAAGAACCAAGAAGAAATGAAAAATGACATTGCTACTGTAAAGAACTCAATAGAAAGCATCAAGAGTAGATTAGAAGAAGCAGAGGACCGCATCAGTGAGCTAGAAGACAAGATGGAAAAAAATACCCAATTAGAACAGCTTCTGGAAAAAAAAATTAAAAAACAGGAGGAAAGTCTAAGGGAACTTTGGGACAATACAAAACAAAACAATATTAAAATAATAGGGGTTCCAGAAGGAAAGGGAATTGAGGAAGACATGGAAAACGTATTTCAAGAAATAATGACAGAAAACTTTCCTGAGATAGAGAAGAAAAAACCCACACAAATCCAAGATGCTCGCAGAG
The DNA here is from genome assembly GCF_964339955.1 of Pipistrellus hanaki. Taxonomy (NCBI): domain Eukaryota; kingdom Metazoa; phylum Chordata; class Mammalia; order Chiroptera; family Vespertilionidae; genus Pipistrellus; species Pipistrellus hanaki. The sequence continues at coordinate 46,322,795 of NC_140513.1, read as the reverse complement.
TCCCAAGCAAAATGAACCCCAGAAAATCCACCCCTAGGCACATTATAATTAAGCTGGCAAATACCAACGACAAAAAAAGAATTTTAAAAGCAGCCAGAGAGAGACAGACAGTTACATATAAAGGAGCCCCCATCAGACTAGCAACTGATTTCTCCACAGAAACTTATCAGGCCAGAAGGGAATGGGATGAAATATACAACGTCATGCAAAGGAAGGGTCTGAATCCAAGAATACTGTACCCAGCAAGGCTATCAATCAAAAGTGAAGGTGAAATCAGGAGCTTCACAGACAAAAACAGACTAAGGGAATTTATCTCCACCAAACCAGCAATGCAAGAAATGCTAAAGGGTCTACTGTAAAATTAAAGAAATTGAAAGCAAAGAAGGAACACAGGGGTATAGAATAAAAATGGCGTCAAATCAGTATCTATCAATAATAACTTTAAATGTAAATGGACTAAATGCTCCAATCAAAAGACATAGGGTAACGGATTGGATAAGAAAACAAGACCCATATATCTGTTGTCTACAAGAAACCCACCTCAGAAAAAAGGATGCACACAGACTGAGGGTGAAGGGATGGAAAAAGGTTTTCCAGGCAAATGGAAATGAAAAGAAAGCTGGGGTAGCAATACTTATATCTGACAAATTAGATCTCAGAGTGAAGGACATAACAAGAGACAATGAAGGCCACTTCATAATACTAAAGGGAGCAATCAAACAAGAAGAAATAACCCTGGTAAATATATATGCACCCAATACGGGAGCACCCCAATATATAAAAAAATTGCTGGAGGACATTAAGGGAGAGATTAATAGCAATACAATCATAGTAGGAGATTTTAATACCCCACTGTCACCCTTTGACAAATCATCTAAACAAAAAATCAGCAAAGAAATATCAATCCTAAATGACTCGCTAGACCAGATGGAATTAATCGACATTTTCAGAACATTCCACCCCAAAGCCACAGAATATACATTCTTCTCAAGCGCACATGGGACATTCTCAAAGATAGACCACATTTTGGGACATAGGCAAAGTCTCTTCAAATTCAAAAAGATAGAAATCATATCAAGCATCTTCTCAGATCATAGTGCCATAAAACTGGAAATTAACTACAATGAAAAAAATCCAAAGAAATCAAACACATGGAGACTAAACAGCATGCTATTAAACAAGGACTGGGTTACCAAAGAAATCAAGGAAGAAATTAAAAACATCCTAGAAACAAATGACAATGAAAACACAACTATCCAAAATCTATGGGACACAGCAAAGGCAGTTTTGAGAGGGAAGTTCATATCCCTACAAGCCTATTGCAAAAAACTGGAAAAAAGGGTAACAAATGATCTAACTCTACAACTCAAAGAGTTAGAAAAAGAGCAACAAGAAAAGCCCAGAGTAAGCAGAAGGAAGGAAATAACAAAAATCAGAGCACAGATAAACGACATAGAGACCAAAGAAACAATACATAAGATCAACAAAACCAAGAGCTGGTTCTTTGAAAGAATAAACAAGATAGATGGACCTCTAGCCAGACTAACCAAGAAACAAAGAGAGAGGACTCAAATAAACAAAATCAGAAACGAAAGAGGTGAAATAACAACAGACCCCGCCAAAATACAAAGGATTGTTACAAAATACTACGAACAACTCTATTCCAACAAACTGGACAACCTGGAGGAAATAGACATATTCCTAGAAAAATACAACCTTCCAAAACTCAATCAGGAAGAATCTAAAAATCTCAATAGAGCAGTGACTTGGGAAGAAATTGAAACAGTCATCAAAAAGCTTCCAGCAAACAAAAGCCCAGGGCCAGATGGCTTCACAGGAGAGTTTTATCAAACATTCAAGGAAGAACTAAAACCTATCCTCCTCAGACTATTCCAAAAAATTCAAGAGGAAGGAACACTTCCAAACTCCTTCTATGAAGCCAGCATCACCCTAATACCAAAACCAGATAAAGACAACTCAATGAAAGAGAATTACAGGCCAATATCCCTAATGAACATAGATGCCAAAATCCTCAACAAAATTCTAGCAAATCGGCTCCAGCAGAGCATCACAAAGATCATACACCATGACCAAGTAGGATTTATTCCAGGAATGCAAGGTTGGTACAACATCCGCAAATCAATAAACGTGATTCATCACATAAACAAGTTGAAAGATAAAAATCATATAGTCATATCAATTGATGCAGAAAAAGCATTTGATAAAATCCAACACCCTTTCCTGATAAAAACTCTCAACAAGGTGGGAGTACAAGGATCATATCTCAACATAATAAAAGCTATATATGATAAACCCACAGCCAACATCATACTCAATGGCCAAAAACTAAAACCATTCCCTCTAAGATCAGGAACAAGACAGGGATGCCCACTATCGCCACTCCTCTTTGACATAGTACTGGAAGTACTAGCCATTGCAATTAGACAAGAGGAGGAAATAAAAGGCATCCAAATTGGAAAAGAAGAAGTAAAGTTATCCTTATTTGCAGACGACATGATATTGTATATAAAAAACCCAAAAGACTCCATTAAAAAACTAATTGGCTTAATAAATGAATTTGGCAATGTAGCAGGATACAAAATTAACGCCAAGAAATCTATGGCATTTCTATACACCAACAGCGAATTTATAGAAACAGAGACTAAAAAAGCAATTCCATTTACCATCGCACCAAAAAAATTAAGATACCTGGGAATAAACTTAACTAAGGAAGTAAAGGACCTATATGCGGAAAACTACACGACACTGAAAAAGGAGATAGAGGAAGATGTAAACAGATGGAAGAACATACCATGTTCATGGATTGGTAGAATCAACATCATCAAAATGTCCATACTTCCTAAAGCAATCTATAGGTTCAATGCACTCCCCATTAAAATACCAACGGCATATTTCACTGACCTAGAAAGAACTCTCCAAAAGTTCATTTGGAACAATAAAAGACCCCGAATAGCCACAGCAATCCTGAGAAAGAAGAGTAAAGTAGGAGGGATCTCAATACCAGACTTCAAACTGTATTACAAAGCCACTGTTCTCAAAACAGCCTGGTACTGGCACAAAAACAGACATATAGATCAATGGAATCGAATCGAGAACCCAGATATCAACCCAAATCACTATGCTCAATTAATATTTGACAAAGGAGGCACAAATATACAATGGAGTCAAGACAGTCTCTTCAATAAATGGTGTTGGGAAAATTGGACAGATACATGCAAAAGAATGAAACTAGATCACCAACTTACACCATACACAAAAATAAACTCAAAATGGATACAGGACTTAAACGTCAGACGGGAAACCATAAAAATACTAGAAGCATCCACAGGCAACAAAATCTCAGACATATGCCTAAAGAACTTCTTCACTGATACTGCCCCTAGGGCAATGGAAGCTAAAGAGAAAATAAACAAATGGGACTACATCAAAATAAAAAGCTTTTTTACAGCAAAAGAAACCATCAACAAAACAACAAGAAAGCCCACTGTGTGGGAGAACATATTTGCAAATGTTACCACTGATAAAGGTTTAATCTCCAACATCTACAAACAGCTTATACAACTAAATAAAAGGAAGATTAATGATCCAATTAAAAAATGGGCAATGGACCTAAATAGAATATTTTCAAAAGAAGACAGAAGGAAGGCCAAAAGGCACATGAAAACATGCTCAAAGTCACTAATTATCCGAGAGATGCAAATCAAAACAACAATGCGGTACCATCTCACACCTGTCAGAATGGCCAACATCAACAAATCAACAAACGACAAGTGTTGGCGAGGTTGCGGAGAAAAAGGAACCCTCGTGCACTGCTGGTGGGAATGTAGACTGGTGCAACCACTGTGGAGAACAGTATGGAGTTTCCTCAAAAAACTGAAAATGGAACTCCCATTTGACCCAGTAATCCCACTCCTAGGAATATATCCCAAGAAACTAGAAACACCAATCAGAAAGGATATATGCACCCCTATGTTCATAGCAGCACAGTCTACAATAGCTAGAATCTGGAAACAGCCTAGGTGCCCGTCAGCAGATGATTGGATCAAAAAACTTTGGTACATCTACACAATGGAATACTATGCTGCCATAAAAAAGAAGGAATTCTCATCATTTGCAGCAACCTGGATAGAACTAGAGAACATCATGCTGAGTGAAATAAGCCTGTCAATGAAAGAGAAATACCACATGGCCTCACTCATTTATGGATATTAAAAAACATTATAAACTGACAAACCAAAAGATAGATATAGAGACAGTAAAGCAAAAAGTAGACTGTAAAATTACAGTGGGGAGAGTAGGGAGATCTGGGGGAGATAAGAGATCAACCAAAGGACTTGTATACATGCATATAAGTACAACCAATGGACACAAAACTCTGGGGAGGGAGGGTATGTATGGGGGGGGGGGGCAATGTTAAAATATGTACACAGATAATAATTTAATAAAAAAAAAAAAAAAGAAAAAAAAAAAAAAGAAGTGAGTTAAATACAGCACTTACGTTGAATACAGGAATGTTTTACCTAATAAGGGCACCAAGATAATTAATAGAGGGCAAATATGTGGGACGAGGTACAAATAGAACAGAACATGATACAGAAGATATGTAAGGTTTATTTTGTCATACCAAACATCAAACTCCGAGATATAAATTTCTGAACTGAAAATGGCTATCTTGTGCACAAATGCCTCTATCCCAGCATTACCGTGAGCCTTGAAGAATGGACAGCATTTCAATTGATAAGATCAGTGCAGAGGGACTTCTAGTGGAAGAAGTGAGTGAAGGCATTTGAAGGCAGGAATGTGGCATTGGTCCTTGTGGCCAGAAGAGTAGTGGGCATGAAGCCGGGTACGGGACATCTCTCTGCTGCCTTCCATCCCACTCTCACTTCCTCACAGGGCTCTCATCTCCCTTCCAGGCTCCCACTGCATCTCCAACAGGCCAGGGTGGCCCCAGGCTATTCTCCAGCTTGCATCCAGATGGTCCTTTATAAATTGTCCTTTTTTTGCTCCTGGGTTTCAGGAATGGAGCTCAGCTCCAAATAATATTTCTTGGGACTTTTCTCATTAAGCTCTCCCTCTCTCTTACCATATCACTGGAACATATGTAGCATAAAAGGTTTCTGCAAGATGAATTTTCTGTAAGTTTCCAGAATGTCTCCTTAGAGAAATCAAATAAATTGAAGGAAATAATAAATTATGGTTTTATAAAATAAAAAAACACATTATAGTTAGCAGTGCACCTGTGAAAGATAGCAGGTTCTTATGTTAAGATAGGGTCTGTCATAAATCTAGGAGCCTTTGGCCTGTGAATACTCCTCTGGGGTGGACCCACAGTCTACCTAGTCCTTGTGATTCAATTCAATGTCAGCTCCATTTTTCATGTATCGAAAGGGTTTTTGTTTAACCTTCCAGGATATCTCCCAATTTATCCTCAGAAGATAGCCAGGGACCCGATAGCCCCCGTCCTAGCCAGGAGGACCCCTTGCGTACACCAATGCCTGTCTTCACAGACGCAGACCCATAACCTGCAAATCCAGTTCTGTAGTAAATAAAGATTATTTGGCGATGTGGCTGCACATGGGGTGCTTCAGAGCCCACTTCTGTCAGCGCAGATGGAGAAAGGGGGCTTTATTATTATAGCAGGAGCAAGTACACAGGCTTTCTCTGCCAGCAAAAGCAGCACACAATATACTTAACATGCCTGTTGGAGCTCGACCATAAATCACGCTGTCAGTTGTGAACAGTACAGAAAGGGCCTTCCCTCATCACAATTACTGAAGTTAAAGAGCACACACAGGCAACTCATCATTGTGAAGATGAACTCAGTCATTGGGTCTTCCATATTTCTTCTTTTGTTTTTGTTTTTGTTTTTCTTTTTTTTTTTTTTTTTTACAGAGGGGAAGGGAAAGGGATAGAGAGCTAGAAACATTGATGAGAGAGAAACATCGACCAGCTGCCTCTTGCACACCCCCCACCGGGGATGTGCCCACAACCAATGTACATGCCCTTGACCAGAATCGAACCTGGGACCTTGCAGTCCACAGACCGACGCTCTACCACTGAGCCAAACTGGTTTCGGCTCCATATTTCTTGTGATACTTTTTGTCAGTGGGGAACATGGATGTAGACATGTCCCTACAGTCTTCAGTTGATATTTTTTGGATAAAAGAGGGTGTAGGAAATCAGATAAGACACTGAGTAAATAGAAGTAGGGCTTCTGAATACAAGGAAGATCTATCAGATTGCTCTTGGTGGCCATGAGTAAAACTAAGAGCTCAGGTGGAGCAATCGAAGGAAGGATTTTTTTATAAGTAGGATTTCTTCAAAGAAGGATGGTATTCCAGTAGAAGGTGATCAGCCACTTGACCACAGATGTTAGAAGAGAGGCTGAGGTAAAAATGGGTAGCCTAGATGTTCTAATAAATCAGGGGTCTTCAAACTAGGGCCCGCGGGCCACATGCGGCCCGCAGAGGAGTCTGATCCGGCCCGCCAGGTTTTTTGGGCAGTGAGCGCAGCCGAGGTGTTACAGTAGGAATTAGTAGTTCATATAGTCCGGCCCTCCAGCTCTCTGAGGGACCGTGATCTGGCCCCCACTTTAAAAAGTTTGAGGACCCCTGTAAATCAACTTCCCTCAGAATACAAGTTAAATCACAGCCCATATGAAAGAGTTCATTGCTATTCAGTCAGGGAAATATGCCCATCTTGTCCATGGCCCCAAACAGGTTCAAAGCTCCCTCATGTAACCACCAGGCACAGTAATACAACTCAACAGCTCTGACACTTCCGAGTGTGAGGTCTCTGGGAGAACAGGGCATTCTTCTCCCACAGACATGAAGGGACATGAGATCAAGGAAAGAAGACAGGCCTAGGTATTTGCTGTGGTGGGCTGGTGAGCTCAGTGAGAGTTATCACATGGCAGGGGCTTTATGGCTTGAATGCCCTGCTGGCACCAAAGGAAGAAGCAACCAGGATTTTTACCTGCTTGTCCAGATGTGAGGCACAAGGGAAAGAGGAATAGTGAGGCTTAAAAGCTGTCACAGGTCAGATATTAAAAAATGGAGTCAAATTTCTCATCACAGCTCATTATAGTAGATGCATGCTACCTGTGCTTTGGTTAGCTCTCAGTTGAACCACGCCCTGGTTTTGGAGAATCCACTATCAAATGAATCTTGTACAGAAGTAGGGATTTGCCTTCTGCCCCCAGGAGTAAAAAAAACAAAAACAAAAACAAACAAAAAAAAAAACACAGACACTGGTAGATTGGTAATCCAAGTCAAGCAGGAGGTGAAAGGAACAGAAATACCAGTAGGGGCCATGGTGACCTAACCAAACCCTTTTTCTGATGTGATTTGGCTACAGTCCCGGCAACCTACCTCCCTAATTCTTTCCTATTTGTAAGTTTGGTTCTCTGGGCTTTCCATTTATTTATGAGCCAGATAACATCTCCCCACAAATTCTTTACTGCTTGAGCTCTCCAAAGTCAATTTTTGCTGTTTGCAATGGAGAATCGATTTGTTGATTAGTCACACACATTCATTCTCACATACACACATTCACTCACACATACATGTACACACACACTCAGTAGAGTTAATACAGTTACAGAGTAAAAGGAAGGGCAGGTCAAAAATAAATAAATAGCCTACCATTAAAAAATAAAATATTTTTAACTGTCTTTTCAACAAGTCTCCAGTGTGTGGTTCAGTAATTGGAGTGGCTATATCTGAGAGATATTTTCTAAAAAGGAAATATGGAAATGGAAAATTATAAGCCCCAATTTTATATTCAGCAATTAAAAATAAACAATTTGCATTGAAACTGTTGACACAAGTCAAAATTGTAGTTAGTGAGAAATCTATAAAAAGATGGATAACACAAGTACGGCTGAGAAAGCAAAGCAATGAGTGTAATATCCTGATAAAAGCACATATAAATATTACCACCTATATCTTGACAATGTAAGATTGAGTTAATAGGCAGCTGTTTGTTAAGAATGACCAGTGCCTCTTCTGTGACATTCCGATATTTAAGTACATGTTTTATTGTTATTTCCTATAGGATATAATCCTTAAACTCGAGGCTACAATTACTGCAAAAATGCTTTATACATATATTTGTTATTGCATATTGTATTTACTCTCTATGTTGTTAGAGGAAATTGCATTTGTTAGAATATATTTGTTGGAGCAAATTGAATTCAGTCATCTAAGTTGTAATGTGAACCATCAGTTCTGTGATGGTTTTCTCATTATAAATGATTGTGCTAATGTATGTTCTACATTCATATAAATGTCTTGTAGTTGCTCTCCAGTCAGAAAGCATTATGACCCTTATCTCAGCTTTATTCTTGCATTGCAGTTTCAAAAAACTGCTTCTGTAATTCTAAAAGACTTATGTAACAAAGGCAATGAAAAACTTCTTAGAAGAAAATAGAAGTCATGCCCTCTAATTATAAAGAGTGAAAAGTTAAACTTGGCCATGCATATGATTATGGCAGAATTATCTGTAACTGGATATTAATACTTCTGAAACTTATATATGTCTATTATTCTAGGGGGAAAAAAAAGAGTAAAATTCACTTTGGGGGCAGATGGTTGTTGAACTGATACTCGACTGGGCTTTCAGGCTATCAAATGGAAAGTCAAACTACTATTCCAAATGCATGATGACTGGAATCTCATCAAAAGTTGTTTCCTTTGGGAGGAGAGTTGTTTTCTCTGTGAAGTATTGTGTTGCCCGACAACTGCCTACTGGCTATAACATCAACTGTTTGGGGTTTTTGTTTTTTGTGGATTTTTGTTGTTTTGTTGTTGTTGTTTGGGGGGGGGGGGGGTTCCCTTTGAAACTGATTACTTGCTCACCAAGTCTACTTCCTTTTCTTCCTGGGCATATACTTAAGACTAAATCTCCCAGACTGAGTTCTAGCCAATGGAAGGTGAAAGTCATATTCCGGGACTGGTGCATAAAAGAACTCCTCAATCTGAGCCCCCATGTTCCCTCCCTTTCCTCTGGCCCAGTGCAGATGAGCACAGTATCCTTGGAAGCCACCTGGAATGAAGATGGCAGAGTCTCAAGGTAGAAAAGTCTGGGTCCCCGAGTCAGTGCTCAAGGAAGAGCTCAGCAGTCAAACTCCACTTTGAATTTTGTGTCAGTGGAAATCCATGTCGGCCACAGCGGAGTCCATACACATTTCTTGCTCAGCTTGTCAGGTAGACTGGTCCCTGCAATGTAGTGTATGGTATAGACTGCAGAGAAGCCCATTGAAATAATGTGTGGAGGGGCATGTTTTGGTATTGTAGGTGCAGTGATATGTAGTATCCACTAAAAAGTGGTCTTTTAAATATTAACAACTGGTCTTATGTATATTTTGGTGAAATAAGAAAAGGAACTATTTACACTCTGTGTCAGCATTTGGGGGAGTTGGTGGAAGGAACCTTCAAGACAGTGGTTGCAGTCCAGAGAAGAGGTTGTTGGAGATAAAAATATATTTGTGAAAAGTGTTAGAATTCCCTGGAAAATGCTTCTAAATTCATAGATGGAAATGTAACAAAAACTGCAGCCTCATGACTAAGTTCTTCATGACTTTCATAATTAAAAGGAGAGTGTCCCCTGAAGGCTGGGGAAATTAGGATCCCTGAGCTATATAGTTGTACACATGGGACAAAATAATATTTCATTTCAAAGTATGCACTGCCATGCTGATTTAGCCTGATGCACCGTAGCTGTAGACACCTGACCACTTGGCAAATCAGCAAAGGGGCATCTTTGCAGTACAGAGCACCCCCCCCCCCATACACACACACACACACACACACACACACACACACACGCCACATTCTAAGTCTCTCAGTTCAAAAGGCATCAACATGGCATGAATCAGAAGTGATTTGCTCAGCAATACCCACAGGAAATATTATTTTCTTTTTAATCCAGAAGAGCTAATGAATCCTCTAAGCTGCAGAGGTGGAAGTGCATAGAGTATAAGAAGAAAGGAAGAAGTCCTGCAGGAATGTGTCTTGCCTATCACCCCTTTTCTGTATACATAGACGGGATTGAGCAGAACAGTCGAGAATATAGCAAAAGATTAAGTGCTTCTAGAGTGGGGAGATTGGTGGCCTGATGAAATGTTTTGAGTTTTGCAGGGTTTGTTCTTATATTTTTTTAAGAGCTGAAGTTGGCAAATATTTCCCACACCCCTAGTAATGACAGAAGTCAATAAAGATGGTGACAGGCAAACCCTGACATCAGAGAAGCCTAAAATCACTATCTTGTATCTCTCTCCATTAACGGAGGACACAGAGAGGCCCACTGTACCTGGGAGCACAGAATACTGTTGAAAGAGAGCCTGGGGATGCCTTGGCTGGGCCAGGGAGGAAGACTCCCCAGCAGAAAGCACGAGCAGCCTGCCCACGCTGAAGCTTGAAAGGGGACAGGGATGCAGTTTACTCAACTTCAGAGGGTTGAGTCCATTCTGAAAGAACATCTGCAACCCGTCCAGTCACTAATCTGAAGCAAACTATGGGCATACATAGGGACAAAACACAGGCTGGCCCAGGATATCATCAATGACAGAAGAGAGAAACCCACGAGGCAGTCCATCCCTCTCAGCATCATCACTGAGCTGTTACCAAAGACATACATGAATCTGGATGGGGGTTAGAGGAGACTCTAGGGAGAAAATATGCTGGGGAAGACTGATTAGAAATATATCATACACAAAAAATAACGGAATTATTACTGAATTACCTTAAAAAATACACCTAGAAGTGATGGAATTATCTACACAATTAACAGAAATGGGAATTGGCCAGGTGCAGGGTTGTTTTTTGTTTGTTTGTTTGTTTTTTTGTTTTGTTTTTTGGAATGCTGACTTTGTACTGCAAGGGCCAAATCTCCTGTTTAAAGGTGGAGAGAAGTGATTACAATAACAAAAGGGTGATATAATTATAAAATTTTCTTAAGGGGATTTTCTAGAATTTTAGGTTAAAAGCCATATTATAAGTGAGGTGCGTCCTGTGCATAGAGATCAGAGTGAAGGTACGCAAAGGAATGGTAGGGAGAAGGTAGATATCTCGAACTCAGGCACCTAAAGGAGTGGGCAAAGTCAACTTTGTAATCACCTCCTTCCCTTTCACTCTTTTCCTCCCTTTCTATTTCCCAGTAAAAGAGACCAGCTCACCACCTGCATTACAATCATTCAGCATACATGATCTCTCTTCTCTCTTGCCTTCTACTAGATGACTTTCAAACTGTCAGATTCCTCGCAATCTTCTTTATGGTTTCATGCTTAAGGACACTATTGGCAATCTCATTCATCCCCCTATTTATTTTAGCAAAACCATAGAGCTCCACTTAACACACACCCATCCTCAGCACATGTGGGCCTTACTGTGCAATCCTGAGCTGTTGCCTCTGTGGGGGGTGGGGGGTGGGGTCAACTGAATGTCCAGAGAAGCAATGAAAATTCTCAGGCTTCCCTTCCCAAAACTTGGGAATCATCTCTGAGAAACTGCCTGGTAGTGCTGGGGTAGGGTGGAAAGCGGCTCCCTCCCTTAAGGCTCTTCACCCAAAGAAGTGAGAAGGAAATAGAGAGGCAGTGTCAGTTCTGAAAAGAAATATTTTATTTAACAGCACAGTAGGCAAGAGGAGGCTCTGCCCAAGATTGTTCTCAACAACAATCCTTTTATCCCCTTAAACCTCATGGTGACATCTCATGAGCTTTATCTTGAGTCTCCTATTTATTTCCTATTCAGAATTATTTTTTTGTTGTTGGATATCTTAAAATATGTAGCATATTAATAGGTTACGCCTTAACATCTTAAAATGCTGAGATGTCTAAAATCAACTGGAAATCTGAATGGAGGAGCGGGGACAGAGCAAGTGTACAGTTTTCCTTAGTTCCACTGAGAATCTCAAGAATCCATATTTATTTGGCTCCAGAATCCATAGTTCCCCAGAACTCCAATTAACTTCTTATGGAAATCTAGGGCTTTGAGGCATATAGCTTTGAAAGTATTGATAAATACCAAACTCCCAAGGGAAAGAATAAATCCAAAAGCTTGATTGCAGCATTTCCCAAAGCATGTGAACTCTTCGAACTTTATTCATGCATAGTATTTCTCTGCAAAATCATTCCATGCTTAAACAGGTTTGGGGAAATCTGTTCTTGCTGGAAGTTATTTAGTTTTTTGTCCACCTAAATTCCTATGGTTTGTTGTATATTGCTTTATCTTATCGCCTTGTGTTTGCAACGTCATAACTTGTGTTTCTGCTAGCTGCAGAAGAGGTTATACAAATGAGTTGTCCCTGTAGCTCCACGCCCTTAATGATACCTTGGACACAGAAGATGCTCAAAAAGTGGTTGTTGAATAAAAGAACAAAGGATATGGGAGCCCCAGCTGAGGACAGAATTCAGTCCTGAGCGGAAGAGTGGTCTTAGCCCTGTATCTGCCCTGAAGATAGATTCAGAGTGGTCAGCCATCTATGACTATGCCTAAACCTCTAAGGTGGCACAACTCCGTCAGTGTGCATTTCTGCATATTCCTGGGAAAAGAGCAAAACTCTTTGTCTGAGATTAAATGATCTCCAGGGGCTAAAACCAACCTTCTGAGATGTTGTCCAAGGCTGGCCCGCCATGCAGGGGTTTTGCCTTGAGGACTCACAGTAATCTCTCCTCTGTGGAGATAACTGATCCCTAGATCAGATAGTGGATGTTACGAGAAGGATGTTACGTAGTATGTGTAGCAAAGGAGTGCCCCGAGCCTTTGATAGCTTCCATGGTGGTTTCCATAGGAAGATACAGAAGCTCGCATCATCCTTGGGCTAAAGCTCTTCTACTTAACATGAGAAACTTCTAAAAGTAAAATTGATTACCTTCCCTCAGTATAATTTTGTCATTCCGTAGTTCAGATACGGCTATGATAGAAGTAAAGAACAGTTCATCTGGTTGTGATTACTTTGCCTAGGAGCCAAAGTTATCCCAATGTGCCTATTTCTGGTATTTCTAGCTATAAAGTTGTAAAGGGAAGAAAAGGAAAGGAATTTATCAAGTCTTTCATAAATGCATTCATTTGTTCATTCAGCAACAGCTATTTTCTACTATGTCTCAAGAATTGCTGAGCTGACTCCCTTAGTATAAACCTGGCTGACTCACACAATCCTTGGACACAACAAGGTGCTTCAATTTCACCTCTGGTGGTTATAGAGGTTAATGGCAACCACTTTCTCTGCTCTTCCTATTTATTAACTTTCTATTTTTATTCCCACTTTGACTCTGTCCCTAAACTTCTACCTAATTGGGTTACACATCAGTAGGCTTCTTCAGAAAAACAGAAGCAAGAGAAGATGAATAAGATTTATTGCAAGGAATTGACTCATAACTGTGGGGTTGACAAGTCTGTAGTCTGACTAGAAGGCTGGCAACTCAGGCAAGATTTAATGTTGTCTTGATGTCTAAATTGGTAGCTCAGTCCAGGAGATTAGAAAGTCAGGCTGGAGTAGATGTTGCACAATCTTGAGAAGAAAGTTGTAGGACAGTCTGTCTAACAAGCTGGAGACTTGGACAGATGTCTATGTTACTTTCTTGAGGCAGAATTACTTCTCCAGGAAATCAGATTCTGTTCTTAAGGCTTTCAACTGATTGGATAAGTCCCACAGACATACTCAACCTTGACTTTAAAGTCAATTAATTACAGATGATTATCTCTAAAGTCAACTGATTACAGATATTAGCCACAACTATAAAACATGTTCATAGCATTTTGACTAGAATCTGAGAAAACAACTGGGCATCATTGCCTTATCAGGTTGTCATAAAAATTTACAATCACAGTTTAATATCCTGGATTTTGTCTTTTCTTCCCTAGGTGATAATGAGGGATGTAACTTTCAGGTTCCACATCTTTGACCACCTACCTTCCTGAGGAATAGAATGATTTCAGGTGAAGAAATGGCATGAAAGCATTCTGGGTGGAATACTATGGGAGTCCATTTGCTCACTTATCTGGACAGGAGGAGAGGTAAAACTATGAGAGAGAACGTGGGAAACCAGGATCAGGAATGGACTGAGAAGGACTTTCAACGTCATAATTAGCAAGTGTCATATTACTTTATAGGCAACAAGAAGGCAAAAATGTCACACAAAACAAGATAGATGGGGAAGGCTCCCAGATGCAAGGTTTGAGAAAATGTAGGGTGAGGAAAGAGGCAGCTTTGCCAGGGAACTGGCCATCTGGCTTTCTGGGCTAAACTTCATCACGGCATTATAATAATCAGAAACTAGCATCATCATCTCACAGGAGCCTGTTCTCCTTCACCCGGAGACCAGAGGCAGCTCACCCAATTTGTAGCTTGTCATCTGTTGGGATTTGCAGCTTCACCTGATCCACAGACTCATTAACTTTATGTGCAAACGCCTTGGGATTTTTATGGCTGGGTAATCTTTGTGACTGCCTAGGAGGTGAGCTTGAGTTTGTGAGTTGCCCCTGATTTGACCACCCCCTATGACACTAGGTTATTAACTCAGTTTGTCAAAAGAAAGGTAACTTTTCCCTTTCAATTAAACAAAAACAAAAACAAAAAATAGAGGGGGTGGTGGCAGCTTCATTCACTATTCGACTTGGTGCTGATGTAGCTTAGACAAATTAATTCTAATTTTCAAGGATATATGTGGTTACGTAACTCAAGCAAATATAACAACTTTTCCCAGAGAGAACTAATGCCTGGAGGCTAGAATCAAGGCTAATGTCTAGTGAGGTTTTCTGTTACCTAAGGAGTCTTCACAGCACATTTCTGATAAATCAGGAATTGACCTTGGAGTCCAAAGGAGGAGGAAGGAGGTCACTCTTATCTAATCTGTTCCCTTGGATGAGGCACCATGTTCATAAGCTTTTAAACTGAGGAAGGAAGAGGTTTAGTCACTGAGATTCTTCAAGCCCTTAATATAATTTCTTAAATTTCTCAAAAAAAACCCTCAAAGTGGAGGGATTGTCATTCTGCTCCCACTCAACACAGAACCAATCAATCTTCATTTCTAACCTCTCTTCTCTCTCCCCACCTCGGTACTTTTGGAATAAATAAATTAAGATAAGTATTTCTGAATCTACAATACACTCTGTGTGGTCACCACAATATTCGTACTACATGATTCAACTGGAGATCCTGTATCTTTACATCTTTAAACAGGATTCCAGAGGGTATGTGAAAGGATCAAGACTCTCAGTAGCTCTTGTGAGAGCAAAGTTTACTTATTTCCATTCAATTTCCCCACCCTTCAAAGAGCAAGAATTTAAGAAAATAGGAAGCAACTAATCTAAATACCAGTGCCCTTCAATTCCTCAAGCAATATGCTGGGTGCTAAAACTAGTCTAACTAGATGAAGAGGAAGCAGTGAGAGACCAAGATTGTATGTAATTCATAGAATAGGTCCTAAAAGGGGGACATTCTTTTATGTGCTTAATTTCCTACCAAATTATAGCACCCTCCCCTCCCATCTCCACTTCCTGTAATCATGGAACTCTGGTCCCACCTTCTTTTATGGGACTTTTTTTTTTTTTAACTATATTCTATTGATTTTTACAGAGGGGAAGGGAGAGTTAGAAATATCTATCAGCTGCCTCCTGCAGCCCCTGTCCCCTCCTTCTCCCACCTCCCCTCACTTCCTCCCCCCCTCTCCAGGATGTGCCTGCAATCAAGATATGTGCCCTTGATCTGAAACCTGGGGCCTTTCAGTTTGCAGGCCAACACTCTATCCACTAAGACAAATCGATTTTGGCTATGGGACAGTCTTACAAGTGATTTCCTGAATGCAGAGTTGCCCACAGGGCATAGTAAACATTAAAAAAGTACCACTCAACTCAGCATTTTCAAAGCTTCAGTTGGTCCTTGTTATATTTTGAGCTTAGGGAAAACTTAGAAATTCCAATCCTACTATCTGAAAGATGATTTCAATGAGCCAATCAGATAGAAACAAGGTTTCTTTTCTAAAAATGTCTTCTCGTTATAATAGTCTCCTGAACAATCTGTTTCTAGCAGGTATCTCTCTGAGTTTATTATTTTCCCAGAAGGCAGTGTTAGTATATGAAACCACCTTTCTGTAAATTACAGTTTATGGAAATGCAGCTTCCCTGGTAATAACTGTATTAATTCGTTACACTAAGAATGGTCAATAGATCACACCTATGCGTATCCACTCCCTTGTATAATACCTCCCACATGGACTCCGGGCTTGGCCATGTGACTGGCTACAGTCACTGGGCAACAGAAAATATGATGCTTCATGAGGGCTAGCTCATTGGGGCTTAACCTCTTGAAGGACCAATGTTTCATGTGATGAAACTCGGTCTAGATTTTTTAAGGATGAAAGATATAAGAAGAAAAAGCCCAACATTAAACTGCTTCCTCAGAAAAGCAGATGCCAAGATGAGATCAGATGTGCAAGACATTTAATGGGGAGAAAAACCAGGAAGAAATGGGGGGCAGGGTAGGTGGGGCAGGTCTGGAAGAGAGGGGCAAGGAAAGGATGTAGGATATGCTGCATGAGAATCTAGGGAAGTCCTATGTTTTGAGGAGTCCTGGAGCCAAAGTTGCCCACCTCACAAAAATGGGTCTGCCTTCCTGTGCCTGCCACGCTCTCTCCTTGGCCTGTGGGAAATGTGGCCTCCACACTGACAGAGCATAGACGCAGCCAGAAATTCAAGCTGTGGGTCAATTACTCTTCCCCAGACAAGAGATCCGAGTGGCCTATTTTCATGGTCACCTTAGCTACCAACAGTTCTAAAATCCTCAGTTCCCATCAACAGAGAGACTGACAGTTTCCCCTTAATTTTGTGGTAGGATCTAAATTACCCAGCTGGGTTTAGTGCCAAAACCTGTCCTAATCAGCTATGTTCAGAGACACAATGTCATATGTGGTCACAGAGACATAGAACAAAGTCTACTCCAACTAAAAATAGTACTGGGGACACCATTTTGAGCGAGGCAGTCACCAATGCTGACAGGAAAGAACAAACAAACGCAGCCAGAGGATTTCCATCCACAGCACCTGTTTTATGAGCTCAGCTTTGGAAAGATGGTCCCTTTAGCCCAGTGTTTCCCAAACTTCTCTCATGATAAGAATCACCTGGTGGAGTTGTTAAAATACAGATTCCTGAATCCCAACTAAGAGGTGCTAAACTAGAATTTTTGGGAACATATAGGTAAAATTGTATACTTAGTGCTCTGTCTTAGAGCACTAGTTAAGTATACAATTTTACCTATATGTTCCCAAAATACAATTTTACCTAAATGTTCCCAAAAACTCTAGGTTAGCACTTCTTAGTTGGGATTCAGGAATCTGTATTTTAACAACTCCACCAGGTGATTCTCATCATGAGAGAAGTTTGGGAAACACTGCTTTAGCCTATGAGCTTCCACCTGCGACAAAGGTCCTAGAAGCCTCACTAAGCCCCAATTAAGGATAAACCATTCCTTCTCCTTTAAGGGCATAGTATGCTCCCCTTATTACACTGTGCTTTATATGAAGGTTAAATGAGTTAAGATATTTAAGGAACTTAGAGCAGGGCTGGGCCTATGGAAAGTAGGTGTTCAAGAAGCGTGAGCTGCAGTTACCATAACTATTGTTACATTTAGTGGGATGCATATCTGTCTCGTTCACTAGCTTATGTGTTCCTTACAATCAGGGACTTTTTCCTGGATATTTTAACACAGTCTCTCAATGAATGCCTGACAAGTGGAATCTCCTTTCAAGATTGCTCTGAGGATAAAGCATTGGTGCACTTCAACAGCGTGTGAGCTTTTGTTCAGCAGGCAGACCTTAATTAGCCATGGGCGGGGTCTCCATTTCTTGGATTAGCCTCAGCACAAGTTAAATCCCTTATCACCAGAATGCTTCTGGGACTCTACCCTGAACTGGGATCAGTTGGGAAAGGAAAAACTATTCCAGTAATTAGCCTACGCAGAACATGATCAAAAAGGTTAATTTTTTACTCCCCAAAGCACACAATGCAGACAGAAATGATCTTTAGATTCTTCACCCTTTTCTCTCCTTGCATTAGTATGAATAATTGAAGGTTTCCTATAAAAATCACAATTATTTTTTAATTGAGGTAAATGCTAGAAGTGATAATCTCTAGGTAGTAGGATCGGAGGCAAATTTTATGTCTTCCATTTTGTTTATATGCATTTTCTCTTTTAAATGAGAAAGTTCTCTTGTATAACCAAGTTCCAGGCTCCCCCCTACCTACATAGTCACTGTTTAACTGCGTTAGCATACATTTCATGGTGCTCATAAAAATTCCAGAATAAATTAACTAAAATTAAATACATCATTGTGTGATGTGGTTGAGTTATTTAGCTTCTCTGAGTCTCAATTTTCTCATCTATAAAGTGGAAATAAGATCATTAACTTAAAAGCGTGGCATGAAAAATAAATAGCACATAGCATAGCACATAGTTCATGCTCTTAAAATGTTTTAATTTCCTTCAAAAAAACAACTGAGTTTTTGTGATTGTGAAGAGCACACACCTCCTCAGAGAAAAATCCATGCATGTCAGCCACGAAATTGACAATAAAGATCCGTATATGCTATATTTAAACTGTCATATTGCACACAGTCCCTTTCTGAGTTGTTTTTAATAAATGTAGCGTCCCCAGTGTATGGAATATGAGGCCCAAGTTATTGTTGGAGAGTCTGATTCTTTATGAAAATAAAGAACATGTTTTGAAGGCAATTGAAAAAAAAAAAAAGTCATCCCACAACAATTTTGCCTTACCCTATCTTTTCTTCCTTCTTTTTTAGCTGATTTACTGAGGTATGCTTAACATACAAAAAGTGACACATATTTCATGTAAACAACTTGATAAGTTTAAGATAAGTATATATCCATGAAACCATCACCGTAGTCTATGACATGAACATACCAATCCCCTCCAACAGTTTCCTTAGTCCTCTTTATGTTTTCTGAAGGGAAAGGATAACAGCTTTACAAGGGTTATAGGTTTGGAGGACTGTGGAGGAGAGCAATTTTGCCTGTATGGAAACTAATAATAAAATAGAGATGGTGAGAAAATATCCCAGATCAGAGAAATTGCTTGATGTAGTGCAAAAGGGCTGAGGCATTCAACAAAAGAAAGTCACAAAATTTCAGGAGAGAACAGCAGCTCCTAACAGTGACAGTAATGGGGATCAACGTCCATCCTGATCATTTGTGGACGGTTACCATGTGCCATGCACTAAGCCAAGCGATCTCCATGTATTATTTTACCAAGAGCCCAATGAAGTGTCTGCTATCGTGACCTTTTGCAGATAAAAATACTTAAATTTTCAAAGGTTAAATGTTGTCCCTAAGATCATACAACAAGCGAACAATCAGGGCCGGGTTTGTCTGGTTCAGGAACCTGAGCACATTTCATTAGGCATTAGGGTAGAAGAATGCATTGACCGTGAATGCCTAGTAAATAGTCCTTGCTTTGGATACAAGAATGAACCCACAGGCCCTGGCAAA
This sequence comes from Pipistrellus hanaki, assembly GCF_964339955.1. NCBI lineage: Eukaryota > Metazoa > Chordata > Mammalia > Chiroptera > Vespertilionidae > Pipistrellus > Pipistrellus hanaki. Next base: position 46,303,271 of record NC_140513.1, on the reverse strand, counting down.
TGTTTCTCAGTAGAGCATCTGCACACAGATCAAAGGTTCTCAGGTTTGATTCCCAGTTAAGGGCAAGCACCTGGATTGCAGGTTCTATGATCCCAGCACTTTCCCCCACCTCTCCACCCCCAATCAGGTTCATGCAGGAGGTGGCAGGCAACCAGTGTGTCTTTCTCACATCATGTCACATGGATGTTTTACTCTCTCTCTTTCCCCTCTTTTCCTATCTTCCACTCTATTAAAAGGAAGGAAGGGAGGAAGGGAGGAAGGGAGGAAGGAAGGAAGGAAGGAAGGAAGGAAGGAAGGAAGGAAGGAAGGAAGGAAAAACAAAAACAGAAAAAAGAATCAATGGAAAAAATATCCTCGGGTGAGAATTAACATAAATAAATGAATAAAATAAATAATCCCACAGGAGGAGAGAGAGATTTTTTTTTGTAATGAGTCCTGAAATAGGCTTCTGATAATGATGCATGATCAGGGTAGCTATTTCTGGAGGAAATTAAGAAGACTGTGAAAGTCTCCTATAGGAAGGAAGTATGAGAGGTGGGGGAGCAATCTGATTGGATCTGAGACCTAAGGAATTTTGGGGGAGCTACAATTATGAAGATGTTATGTTTAGTTTGTTTGTTAAAGGTGGCTTGAAACAGTATTACTTTTCCAGGGCTGCCATAACAAAATACTGCAGAATGGGTGACTTAATCAACAGAGATTTCCTCACAGCTCTGGAAGCTGTAAGCCCAGGACTGAGGTGTCAGCAGGGTTGGTTTCATCTGAGGCCATAATGGAAACACTGGTTCCAGTCCTTCCTTCTTGGCTCACAGATGACCACCTTCTCCCCACTTTGACCTCACATGTCCCTTTGTCATACTGAATCGGGACCGACCCTAATCAATGGCCTCATTTTAACTCAATCATCTACTTAAAGACCCTATCTCCTAAATACAGTTACACTCGTAAATACTGGGTGTTGAAACTTCAACATATGGATTTTGAGGGTACAACTTAGCCCATAATATTGTCTGATCAAATCATTAGGTTTGTGAGAGTTATGCCCTGCGTAATTCCAGCTGTGCAATACAACAGCAATTTGGGGTGACCATGCCGTGGGAGTGCCTCCAACTGTGTCCCTGTCAGATCCCATCTGTCTTTTTTTCATTTCTTTTTTTAATATATTTTATTGATTTTCTTATAGAGAGGAAGGGAGAGAGATAGAGAGCCAGAAACATCGATGAGAGAGAAACATCGACCAGCTGCCTCCTGCACACCCCCTACCGGGGATGTGCCCGCAACCAATGTACATGCCCTTGGCCGGAATCGAACCTGGGACCTTTCAGTCCACAGACCAACGCTCTACCGCTGAGCCAAACCGGTTTCGGCCCATCTGTCTTTTGAAGTCAATATCGAGCAGATATCCTCTATCAAGTGAAACTCCTTCCAACACAAGTTGGGCACCTTGTAGGAACAAGTTGTTCAGTAGAAAATTATCTCAGCCCTATAGTGCTAGATAGGGGCTCAGGGCGAGAAATTATAATGCCATTACTTCCCCCTCCCTTTGATCAAGTTAGCATGAACCATGGTCCACAAGCGGGTTGTCTGTGGACAAGGAAGTGGAGTGATGAGGCTAGAGAGAACCTCAGTCTAACAGAGACTGACACTGATCCCGAGCTGAATGGGCTGGCAAAAAGCCCTGGCAGTGCCCCCTATTTTTATTCGCACGGTGATTTGCTGTGTTCGGATTCTGTGCCTTCCTTTTCTGGTTCCCTTGTTCCCGAATTGCTTTGAGACGAGTCTTAGGAAGAAATGGCACATAGAAGGAGGCAGAGATCTAAGCAGTGGTGTCTCGGGTGGATCACAATAGGCAGGTGGAGCTGTGCTCTCTCCCCTCCACCCTTCCAGTATCTCTAATACAGAGATTGGGGCTAAAGGACCCCCAGGACGATGAGAAAGGGACTCGTATATTGGCTTTATAATTGAAATTCAGACTTCTAAATGTTGTGTATAGCACTGGGCAGGAATAGAAAGGACATTAGAAGGCTACTCTTGCTAGCATCTCCTCAAAACCTAGATACAGCCTTCATCAAGAGAAGAGTGTGGCTTAGTGAGGTCAAATCAGTAACTCTGAGCAGGGACCTTAGGTCAGTGGTTGGTCCAGGTATTATAGAACCCAAATTCAGCCAGTCGCATCACTTGGATGGTGTCTGTAATTCCTGGGGGCAAGAATTAGCTTTTGGTGTGGCTTCTCAGTAACTCAGTAACCTCAAACACTTCATGACCAAGCAACACTGCCTGACAGAGCACAGATCATGGATTCCAACCTTCCTCTTCCCTGGTGGATGACCTTGGCTGCTCCCGCACTGTGTAAGATTAGGGCCAGTGACTGAAGTGATTGGCCAGAATCTGCATGCAGGAATGCCACCTGAACCGGGCACAGACAACAGGTGGTGGCTGCAACACAGCTCCACGGTCCACATAGGAGCTTCTGTGGCAGAACTGGAGCCTCTGTGGGCACTTTCGAGTTAGCAACCTTCTGGTATAACATCTTCTACCCCAAATTGGTAAGGCCTGAGCATATTGAGATCATAATTTTCTTTACACTAAAAGGGTTCTCCTTTCTAAGCCGTTTTTAAGACAAGATTAGTTCAAAATAAGTAGGATGGCAAAGCATAAAGAGGAACCCCGAGTCTAGGAATCTGGAGTTTTGGGAGGACACTTAAGACTCTAGCACAGTGGTTCTCAACCTTTTTAATGCCGCGACCCTTTCATTCATTAACAGTAGCAAAATTACAGTTATGAAGTAGCAAGGAAAATAATTTCATGGTTGGGGGTCAACACGACATGAGGAACTATATTAAAGGATCACAGCATTAGAAAGGTTGAGAACCACTGCCAAACATACAGAAAGAGTCAAGTACTATGAGTTAACACTTGGGAGGCGCTGAGCAAGTGTTTGGTACAGGAAGCGTACAGGATGGATTTAGTTCTTGTTAGTATTATGCCAGGTGCCCATCACTTCATTGTGCCTTTCCAACCCCATAGCAACCCAAGACCTAGGATTCTAAGAGTTATTTACACTCTAGGTGTTTCGAACTAAACCCGTTATCTTCTTCAATAAAGCTTCTAAGTGTGTCAGTCAGTGGCGATTTGAGCCCAGGTAAGGAGACACTGAAATTCACATGCTTGCTCATGATCCTATGCTGACCGTCCAGCCTGCTCAGCTTCCTCACGCCCACACCGCTCTACGTCCGCCTTGTTCTTTCCCATCTAGGGCTTTTTCTCAGCCTGAACGATGAATGGGAACTGGATGCCACCCTCCTGGGTCTCAGCCAGTACAAAGGAGAATGTATTAAGTGGCAAACGAATGGTACAGACGAGTTCCTCCAGGAGAGAAGAAAATGTGCTTTTTAAGGCCACAGTTTTGTTTAGTTTTGTTTTGTTTCCTGCAGGGATTCAAAAATGAGCTCCCAGCTCCTCGGGTCTGCAAGAGGTTTCTTTCATTCCCGAACTTTCCATGGGCTTCTGATTTATAATGTGTGTTCTCTGCAGATTGTCACAGAACAAGAAACTTGCCCAACTAAACATAATGGAGGCACCAGACCTCTGCTGACATTATTGGGGAGCGGGGGCTTGCCTGCTGCAGGGTGTGAACAGTCATCCAGAACAAAAGAAAATAACACAGAGGAGCGGGTGACAGAGTCTGAAGGGGAGAGCAAACCGCCTTCAGTAGCAGCTCCAAGAACGACTTCCTCCCCGGGTCTGTCTGTGTGCTGCTCTGTGCGGTTCGGACCAAGAAGATAAGAAGGGCGGATCTGTGCAGAGTTATAATGAAGCTGATTGGATTCTAGCTCCGTTTCTTTTATTAATTAATGTGGTGGCTTTGAGCAAGACCTTGACCTTTTTTTAAGACTCAATTCCCTCATTTCTCAAATTGGTGTGGTAATATCTGCTATGAAGATCAAAAGATGAAAAAGGATTTTAATGTATTTCTGTGTTCCATAAACATGTACTGAGCTCCAAATAACAGCCACTCTGTGGTCTGCGACCGTAGCCGCGGGCCCGTCCTCTGAGTGAGCAGTCACTGACCTTGCTCCTTCCCTTCCTGCGTCTAAGGTGAACCCAGCCATCTTCTCTGTCCTCTCACTCCCCATGAAAGGATCCTAACCTTACGGAAGAAAACTGGAAAACAAAATCTTTGTAAGGATATATTAAATTGCTATTGTTTCTTCCAGGTTAGCATGCATTAGACAGCCTTGTAGTCAACACCGCTCTCTCTAGAGAGAGACCGTCTCAGCTCAAATCCTGCTATGTATTGGCTATGTAACCTTGGACAAGTTACTTAGGCTTCTTAAACCTCCCATTCCAAGTTTCTAAAAAAGAGAATGCAGGCAACAACATCACAAATTGTTCTAAGAGTCAAACAAATATATTAGTGAATATACATGGGAAAGAAAGGCAGCAAAATTTAATGGCTCACTCAAATTCTGAGGCAAAAACAGGACCTGGAATATATAGGATGTCCCAGATAATGTATACCCACTTCAGCAGCTGATAGCTCAGTTTTGAAAATGAAACATACTTCAATAAACACTGCATCTGTAAATAATTATTGAAGTGTGTGCGTATACATCTTTTAGGATGCCCTATATATATATGTATTCTATTCAGCACACTGCTGGCTAAATGCTTAGAAATTATTGTGATATCTATATTCCCAAGTACATATCTCTGATATATACATGTGTCACATTACTCCTATAAGTGTACTCCAAGAGACCCAACTCCAACATAAAAATCATGTCAATGATAGTGATATTAATAATTACTGTTTTCAACACCCTGTGCTAAGTGCTGTGCCAAGCGCTTTAAATATGTTATTACTTAGAACCCTTAAAATATCAGTAAATATGAGTATTTTCACCACCTGATAGTTGAAAAAAACTAAAGCTGGACTTGGGCTACTGCAGAGTAAGGGCGAACAGGATATGCCTCCAGCTGCAACCCTAGGAAGGGAGGGCAGCATGAGCCAGGGCAGAGGCGATGAGAGAATGGGGTTGGAGGGCAGCAGCAGCACAGTTTCAACTGGGAGTGAGCTCCTGGAATTGAGGGGGGTGATGTCATGGTGAAATTAATTATTGGACAGTGTAACTGAGCCCTCCAGAACAAAGAAGTCCCTCTGGTAGGGCCTTAATTAAAGGTTATTCAACTATTTGAGGATCAAGGTGATCTAATTTTTAAAGGTGGTTACTCTTCGGAGAAAGCGGCCTTTTTCTCCAGGGGACACAGATAAAAACAGACTTAGGCAGAGTGATTAAGCTTAGTACACGTTAAAAGGCAAAGTGTCAATAGGTTAACTGGCAGAATAACAGAAAATGAGAACTGAGATTAAAATGTACTGTTACATACTGTGGAGGTGAGATTTATTAAGAAAGCAAGAGAACCGGGACCAGTTTGGCTCAGTGGATAGAGCGTCGGCCTGCGGATTGGAGGGTCCCGGGTTCGATTCCGGTCAAGGGCATGTACCTTGGTTACAGGCACATCCCTGGTGAGGGGTGTGCAGGAGGCAGCTGATCGATGGTTCTCTCTCATCGATGTTTCTGGCTCTCTATCTCTCTTCCTCTCTGTGAAAAATCAATGAAATATATTTAAAAAAAAAAAAAAAAAAAAAAAAGCAAGAGAAATAACTGAGGTGACAGGAAGCAAGTCAGGGAGGAAGCTTAGGACTTCTTCCTACCTCCCCCTCCCTCAGACCCCTGTGCTCCGCTCCCCTCCCTCAGGCCCCTGTGCTCCGCTCCCCTCCCTCAGGCCCCCGTGCTCCGCTCCCCTCCCTCAGGCCCCCGTGCTCCGCTCCCCTCCCTCAGGCCCCCGTGCCCCGCTCCCCTCCCTCAGGCCCCCGTGCCCCGCTCCCCTCCCTCAGGCCCCCGTGCCCCGCTCCCCTCCCTCAGGCCCCCGTGCCCCGCTCCCCTCCCTCAGGCCCCCGTGCCCCGCTCCCCTCCCTCAGGCCCCCGTGCCCCGCTCCCCTCCCTCAGGCCCCCGTGCCCCGCTCCCCTCCCTCAGGCCCCCGTGCCCCGCTCCCCTCCCTCAGGCCCCCGTGCCCCGCTCCCCTCCCTCAGGCCCCCGTGCCCCGCTCCCCTCCCTCAGGCCCCTGTGCTCTGCTTGCAGGGAGGCAGGAGGGCAGGACAGGTGCTGCCCTTTCCTCCTTAGCTGACATCTGTGCACCTGTTTCTTCCCACCACACGCTGCAGTCTTTCAGATGCAGGGGCATAACAATAGGTTTACAGCTGTATGTGAAACAGAGTTGATTCTTGTATTATTTTTTATTAACTAGAGGCCTGGTGAATGAAATTTGTGCACTCGGAAGTGGGTGTCCCCTCAGCCCAGCCTACACCCTCTCACTGTCTGGGAGCCCTGTGATCGATCACCCCCAAGAGGTAGGTCCTGCCCACCCGGCCAGGGTTCAGGATGGATCACCCCCCAGAGAGAGGCCCAGGCTCCCCGCTGCAGCACTGCCAGCCAGGCGGCCTAGGCTCCCTCTTTGGGGCCACCCATCGCACCCTGCAGAGGGAGGCTCCACCCTCCCGCCATAGCCTGCAGGTTGGCGGCCTGGCAGGGCAATCCTGGGGTGATGGCAGGTGGCCCCCCAACCATCACTCTGCACCTGCCTTGGCTGGCCTGTCATAGTGTGGTTGTCTGGAAGGTCGTCCGGACAGTCGTTCTGCTGTTCAGTTGTTCGTTCAATTTGCATTATTACGCTTTTATTATTATAAATTATTTTTATTATTTTTGACAAGAAACTGTCGGCCTACTTTTGCCATCCCCCTACCTCTGAGAATGCCGGAAGAGAATAAACACCTTACAGCCCAGGATACTCCCGACCATCCCTGCAGCTCCAAACAACTCACTCACGGAGATGTCCCCTGAACGGGCCAGCACCCAGCTCCCCTCTCAACGTCTGGGTCACTTACATTTGAAATGGATGATATTTTACAGTAATAACAGCATTTGATAGTAGGATGGCTATATAATTTATTGTCTAAGCCACAATGCTCTGACAGTGAAACGATATGCCATGATAGGCATCAACCGAGATAGTGCTGGACAAATTACAGGCCAGAGGGTGACTCTATTAAGCATTTACTTTGTGCCAGGCCCTGGGCTAAATGGTTTGGAGGCTTTATGTCATTTATTCTTGCCAACCGTCCTCTAAAAGTGTTATTATGAGCCTCATTTTATCAGCAAGGAAACTGAGATTTGTAAACCTGCCCGAGGCTGTCATTCAAGCTCAGGCAGAAGTGTGGAGTGTGGCCGAAACCGGTTTGGCTCAGTGGTAGAGCTTCGCTCTGCGGACTGAAGGGTCCCGGGTTCGATTCTGGTCAAGGGTATGTACCTTGGTTGCGGGCATATCCCCGGTAGGGGGAGTGCAAGAGGCAGTTGGTCGATGTTTCTCTCTCATCGACATTTCTAGCTCTCTTCCTCTCTGTAAAAAATCAATAAAATATATTTAAAAAAAAAAAAAAAAAAAAAAAAACAAGTGTGGAGTGTGCATCGGCCTGGGGGAGGGGCACAGGCCTGGCGGCTGTCAGGGCTCAGTGGGACTGAGCAGCCACAGCTTTGGCATCAGGCTGCCTGTCCATCTTTCAGCCTTGATCTGACACCTCCTTTTCCTCCCTAGAAACCACCTCCCACCCCTACCACTAGAACCAAGCTCACAGGAAGTCCTGAGTGACAACCTGATGGACCAAAATGAATATTACTCGGGGCCACCAGCCATCTGATTAGCCCTCTCTACATTCCCCTCACAGGCACGGAAACGAAACATCTCTCCTCTCTCCTGGGAAGTGATAGAGAACGTTTCAGAAATGGTTCCACTTCAGCCCAAGAGACAGAAAACATATAAAATGGGAGATGGGAGATCAGAGGAGTCACATTCTTTCTTGTAAATTTAAACATGAACTAAACCTCAAGGAAGACTTCTCCCCGATGAAGAGATAGCCCTGCTGTGGCGGCTGTGGAAGGCAGAAAGGAGAATGTGCTGTGAAATGGGAAAAGGGGAGAAAACACCAGGATTCCTTTTCTTTATTCATACACAGAGGAGGCATGAATGGCTGTGCTATCCTGCAGCTTTGTGCGCATGAATCTAATTCTCTGAAATTCAATTTCCTCCTCTATATAAATGGAAAGAGCACCTATTTTGCAATCTAGTCGATATTATTATCTTCCATAATGGGGTTCGAGGGCGTGATCTAGATATAGTATCTGGCTCAATAGAGTGTAGCTACAAGTATTTCTCAGACAAGGAGAGAAAAAGGCTCCAACCCCCCATGTTTTAGGACAAGCACCCACTGGTGGCCTCTCAGAGCCCAGACATGATATAGACCAGGTGGCTCTGCGAGTCCCCCACGGCACGGTGATGACACATGTGAAGCAGGAGGCTCTCCCCAGACCCACGTTAGTCACAGAGCCCCAAGCCGGCCTTTGCACGTTTGCAAAGCATAAGACGCCCAAGAAAATCAGAATAGAAAACCTGTCAACCCACAAAGAGTGATAAGGCTGCATCTGGGAAAGTATCTTAGAATCAGGTGGGAGTAATTTTGAATCCAACCACGTCTGGCTACCTTTTAGCTATGTTTTCCCCAGCAACGTTTCCAAACTTTACTTTTTCATCGTAAAACGGAGTGAAGGAACAGCCGATAGACAATTGTGAAGATGAGAGAGAATGTGTATAATCACCTGTGGCTAATTCAGACAATTCATTATAAGCGCCTTTTATTTCACTCGTGCACAGGAGGAGGAAGAGATTCCTATCATGACAATTTAAATATTCTCTTATGGTAGCATCATATTAAATGAAAAGAGAATAGCACTGCAATCAACATTAGGCTAAATATAAAGAGGCAAAAATGCTTAAAAGCCACAACTCCTGATGGATGTGGTCAGCTGACAGCCACATGAGTAAGGAGTTACCTTAAAGTACATCATAAAATTGTTTAACCATTTTATAGGCTATATTCCTCTGCGGTACATTGCGCATTAAATTATGCAAAGACTTTCTGGCCCAGTTAATGTTACAAACATTTAGTTTACCCTGCCTAGCACAGCACCTGATGTATAGAAACAGTCAGTATAGGGCAACCGTGCCAGAAGTCATTCATTGTGTGTCTGCAGAACTGCTGTCAGACCCTTAAGCCTCCAAAATAAAACACAGTCTTCTTTAAAATATGAATCCGTAGAGAAGAACTGAATTAGGCTCCCCTTGGAGAAAGAAATTACAAATGACTAATCTCCAAGGGGAGATAAAGCAAAGCAGAGGGAAACTAAAAGAAAAAAAAAAATCGGGACATGCTTTAAGAAAAAGCTAAATAAGTGTCCTAGCAGCAGAATTCAATAATTAAATCTATGAGATTCAGCCAATATTCAATGAGGACTGTTCCCACGAGTAGACACCAACTTATGGTGAAGAGTAGAAGGAAGCGACTTTAGTTTCCGTATTTTCCCTGTGAAAGTAGCAAAGTTATGTAAGTGATGGGTACTGCCTGCAGCATCAGGATGCCTGAAGAGGAGCAGGGCCATGTTCTGACCTCCACCAACGTTCGGTTCTGAACAAACATATTGTAGGAACAAGTTCTTTTCCAAAAGCCTTTACTCCCATGAAAACACTTGATTCCCCCCATACACACACAGTGGCTGAGTGCAATACCATCATACCATTCTCCTTGTTGATCCCACCATAGCTTGTTTCACTTGGAGAACTTTCAGAATTGAAAATGTGGTCTAAGCACCAAATGGATTTTCCTGCCCCTATGCCTTCCAGAACCCTGAGTAGCAATAGTGAAGGTCTTTTAAGTCCATCACCTTGAGGAACTTGAGCTGGAACTGGACAGAATGTCCCAGGAAGTCACAGCCATGCCCACTGTGGAGCCCCCTGCAAGTGCTTTCTGTGAGTATTAATGAATATGCATCCAAACTTTCTTTCCACAAAGACATCTTGCATAATGTAAGATGGTTTTTCCTATGTGTGCTCTGTGTGCTTATTTCGATTGGATTTCACTGCAAGAACCTGATGTGACCTCACTGGCTGGCTGTTTCCTTTCAGTTTTGGCTCAGCTCTCGGTTTCATTGTCTTGATCTCCACTGTCACCTCAGCGCATAGCACAGTGCCCGAGGGTGGGTAGGCACTCAATGACTGATGAATGTGCTGAGTAACATCTAGCTATTTTGGAAATCAGAGTGCGCACCACATCCATAGGCTTCAACTTATCCAGTTCCAGTCCTTAAATCAGGGGTCTTCAAACTACGGCCCACCCCCAGGGGAGTCTGATCCTGCCCACCAGGTTTTTTGGGCAGTGAGCGCAGCCAAGGTGTTACAGTAGGAATTAGTAGTTCATATAGTCCGGCCCTCCAGCTCTCTGAGGGACCGTGATCTGGCCCCCACTTTAAAAAGTTTGAGGACCCCTGCCTTAAATCACGGCATTTGCCTTAGGCATATAGACACAACCTTTCCTAAAATGGTAACGCACCCCCCAAGCCTCCCCTCCAGAGTGATGGAAGGCACCCATAACTGGTCTTTGTGGCTAAGTCTGATTCAGAATCCCCCTTAACACAGGGCCTCAGATAACCACTTACTGATCCATACACACAAAGAGAAGGCCAACATGCTATTGCTACTTACTAGTAAGAAGGAAGACAGCATTTAACTCAAAGCAAAAGAACCAGAAGTCTCTCCAACAAAAAGCGTTAGCTCTAGAGTTAAGCAATGCCCATGTTAAGTTTCTGTATTGGCCTTGCCCCTGCCATTCCTCATACGTGTGTATGTGAAAGGCACACTTGCATGCATGCACACACACACACACACACACACACACACACAACATGTGACCCAATATCCTGCATGCCCCCTCCTAAAGTGTGCTGGGAGGCAAGAGACATCGACCCTGTGGAAAGTCAGCAGCTGCATTTGATGGCTTGGCCCAACTTTGCTCAGCCAGCTCATCGTGGGTGATTATGTTCTCATTTCCACCCTCAGGCGGCAAAAGGAGAAAGGTCAGCTAGTCTGGGATCCCTTATATAGCTGTTACAGATGTTTATGGAAGAATTTGATACACCCCATCTTTCCCAGAAGTTAAAAAAAAAAAAAGACTTGTGAATAGGATACTGAAAGCTCTAAATTCATGGCAGTGAGAAAACAGATTTCTTTGTTAACTGACCCAGAACATTAAATTGATTATGTAATTTAACATCACTGCTCTATTTGCTGGCTGCCCATTAATACTGCGCCCTCCTACATTACAGTCCATTGGAAACTCTAGACAAGGAAGAACATATTTATTTTGCCTGGAACTTGCAGTTTTTGTCATATGAACTATTAGTCATTTGTAATTTCTCTCTCCAAGGGGAGCCTAATACCCTGGGAAAAATGATGATTACCCTTATTTGATACATCCAGTCTTTGTTCATCTTCCCTTCTCTTCTCATTTCCTGCTGCAGATGGATCTGGGATTCAAGGAGCTCAAGAATTGACCTCTATTTTGAAGTGCAATTTCTAGCTTTGGAAAAGATGGTGCTCTACCCAGACTCCCTGCCCTTGGTCTCCAGGAAAGACAGGGGGCAAGAGAAGAGGGACTCACAGCAGAGCACCCATCAGCTGTTGAATAAAGGATAATGTGCTGCATAAGGGTACACATTCACTGAAGATGCTTATTTAAAAAATATAGATTTCCAGATGCTAGTCCAGACCAACTGAGTCAGAATATCTAACCCAGATGATTCTTAGACACAGTAAAACTGAGAATGATACTCTAATTTGATGCCTAGAGAAGAATGTGGAAAGCAGGGAACATTCAATAAAGAGAAGTTTCGGGTAAACCAACCCTATGTATGATATGTCATTCTTAGCAGAACCCTACTTCAGATCATCACACCTCCACTATGATTTTCCATTCCAAGATCGGAGTTGGGTGTGATTCTGCATCCCGGCACACCTTGGTGTCCCTCAGAGCCCTCTAAATTAAACTCCAAAGGCAAGGAATGTCCAGGCCTTTCTAAGGATGATCTTTCTCTAGTGGATTATGTGCAGTGTGGGCTGAGTCCATGAAAAATCTCTTGCTTTTACTTATTCTTAAACCAATAAATAAACAGAAACTGTAACACAAGTCCCTGCTGGTATTTTCCACTGCGGGTATTATCCTTCCACATTCCACCTCAGCCCGCGATGACGGCTGGGCCTGACCCCAGGCAGAGCTTCCCACAGAGCACACCAGCCAAATGGCGCTTTCAAAGCCCCCAATAGCAGTTGAAAAGAGCCAAGGAGGCCAGGTGCTGGGCAGGAGGTTATTTTCGGCTTGGCCGATGGTCCAAATTGGACATTTCCTCTTGCCTACCACAACTCTCCACAAAGAAAGAGAGTCTTATTTCTTTCTCCCGACTTCCCCTATCCCCTCTCCCCGCTCTGCATGGCTCCCATTTCTGTGTGAGTGGTGTGAAATTATGTTTGTGCCATGTAAAGCACTGCTCGTACGTAATCATTTAACTGGCAATGTGAATGAGCTCAGTGTCAGAAAGGAAAGACTTTCTCCTCGAATGGTGCTTCCTGTTGTGACCTGGTAAAGATCGTGGAGCACTGGCTGGACAATGGGGATGGGAGGCACTGAGTTATACAAGGATTTAAGAACTGAAAGTGGCTCTAAGACACTATCAAGCTCAGACATGCTGGACACATTCAAATGCCCTGGTTGTTATCACAGGGCCAGTCTCCCTTCTCCCAGTACTGAGGGCTTTTCTAGAGAGTACAGAACCCTCCATTGCCTTCTATATTCTGCCACATCTTTGAGCGCAATCAGTTTGTTACAATGGCATGCTTTCAGTTGTCTCCTTTTTCTTCATCTCAACAGCCATAACTAGATCTCAGATCCTTACTAACTCTTGAATTCTCTTTATATCTCTAACTCTTACACTCTGCTCTCTTTGCCTCTGATACCACCCTCTCTAGACCACATGGCTGCCCGTGTGATTTCCTATACACAGTTCTTATCATATGCAGCATAAACACCTTGGATGGCTCTCCCATTACTCAAAGGAAAAGGTCAACACCTCTAGACTTTTATTAAGTTCCAAAATACCTTTCCAAATGTATCTCCTAAGGTGCTTTGCACAACCTATGTTTCTCTGTATCCAACATCTCGGTCCTCCTAAAAATGCTGCTTCCTTTCATATTTTCGCAGTTCATTCTTGACTGTCTTCCTCACCCCTGTATGCATTCTGGTATATACTTACTCTTTGAGGTTCAGGTTAACAACTACTCCTGATTTTCTTGGTGAAAATTATTACCTGCTCAGTGCTACTAAAGGACCTATTTCCCCATCTATTTCAATACATCTCACAGTATAGTTGGTTGGCTTTCTATTTGCTAGACTGTAAGCTCTTACAAGTTAGGGATGGGCTATTCATCTTGGTACATGTAACAGGTCCAGCACAGTATTTTGTCCACACAACAGCTCAATATATGTTGATTTGTAATAAATGAATTATTTATGTTCAAAGCAGGCAACTACACTCCACTGCCTGCATAAGTAAGTTGTAATTTTCTCTTCTGCGGAAGCCTGTAAGACAGAGAAGCAGGTCCAGGATAGAAGGCAGTGGAAACTTTTGAAAGACACCTGCCCTTCAAGGCCTATCTCCCTGCACAACCCACACAAAGACCTCCTTCCAGCTCCTAGACTTCTTTCATTTTCTTATCTCAGTTGCACATAGCTTCTTGGAAGTGGTTCTGTTGAATATATTTGAGTCAGTTGCTGGTTCATTAGCACCTTTTTGCATTCAGCTGTGTCAGGCACAGAGCAACTTATTTTTCTCAATTAAGAAAAGCTGCAGCTGCAGAGACAACTGAGAGGCTTCTAGTCTACCCAGGATGCAGTAACACCAGGACAAAAACTACCCAGTTGCTATGCCTCGGTGGCTAGTATGCTTGTGGTTACACTGAGACCCTCGGCCTGAGCCAGGGATACTTCTCCCTCAGCCACTGAATCCCCCTGGCAGAGTCCATAGTAGGTTCTAGATCCTGAAGATCAACTAGGGAATTCACCTTTAAAGCTGAAGTAAAAGAGCAAGAAGTTGGAAGATCAGGAGCAGCATTACTGCAATAGATACAAGTTTCTAGTTCTGACCCTGCTTGCCCTCTAAAGAGAGTGGGCAACATTAAGTACAGAACTCCTGCTTCTGCTAGGAATCTTGAGGGTTTGGGTAATAAGTTTGGGTCAGGAACTGGGGAAAGCTCAAATAATTTGCATAATAAAAAGAAGAGAATTGCTGAAACCTGTTTTGGCTCAGTGGATAGAGTGTGGCCTGCTAACTGCAAGGTCCCAGGTTTGATTCCGGTCAAGGGCATGTACCTTGGTTGCGGGCACATCCCCAGTAGGGGGTGTGCAAGAGGCAGCTGATCTATGATTCTCTCTCATCGATGTTTCTAACTCTCCATCCCTCTCTCTTCCTCTCTGTAAAAAATCAATAAAATATATATTTTTTTAAAGAGAATTGAAAGTTTCCAAATAGCAATTCCTATCCAAAGGGGGAAAAAGGAAGAGGAGACCAAAAAAAAAAAAAAAAAAAGGGGGGGGGGGGGAGGGTGGCTAGAAGGTAGTGGAAGACCATGTTCTCTGCCATGTGATAAATTTTCTTATGGAATTTGATGGACTTTCAAAATTTCTTAACCCAGGTTGAAAATGAAAGGATTAGAGTTAACATGCATATCAGTAGACCCGAGAGCCAAAAGCAGATGCCAAAGGCCTGGACAAATCTTGCTTCAAAGGCCAAAAACCCTGAATCTCAGCAATAAGAACACCCTTCCTTTATCCGAAAAAAAAAAAAAAAATGGACGTAATAAATCATTGCAAGTGTTCTCGAAGCACTGAACAGTGTGGTAATTTGTGCAAGTTACAACAAAGGGAAAGAATAAAACCATGAGACATTTTACCAGTTTATATTTAAATCTTTTCTCTATCCTTAAAATAGTACTCATATTTATCATTTTATTGTATACTATTTTTCTTAGATAATAGGAAGTCCTTGCCTCAAAGAAATAGGTAGAATTGTGATTGGATGTCATTGCTGTCAATCATCTTGACTTGAAAAGGCGTCGCTCACCTTGTTCCTGGGAAGCTCTGATCTTACACTGCTCATGGCTTTGTCACTGAAATCTTTTTGTCTAATTCTCCTAACACGAAAAAACTTTTTTGTCTGATTCTCCTCTGCTGCTTGAATATTTGAAACAAAGAGGAATTTCGCTAGCAGAGGCCAGACAAGTCAGCATGGGAAATATCTCTTTACTTGCTATTCTCTTGAGTCAAAAATAAAAGAAACTTTGTTGGAAAAACTCTTTGATTGAGCCTATCTCGGAGATCTAAAACATTTTGTTCACTCTGTTAAGAATAGAGCCAACTAATTAATTTAGGGTCTGGCAAGAAGAGAGTCTCCCTGGACACTCAGTCATAAATGCTCTTCGAGAGACCGTGGGGCACTGCTCTAGGGACTCGCCAGATATGTGGGGAGGGCTTTGGATGGCTCACATTCTGAGCCTGAATCAAGCAAGTCTGGAAATGTCTGGGAGAAAACGTCCCAGCTGACAGGAGGTTACGTAAAGAAGATTACAGGGGCATGAAGGAGAGGCAATCTTGGCAAAATAAGAGAAAATGGGGCGAATTGCAATCATTAGCCAGCGATACAGACATTGTAATGGAATACAACGTGATAGATAAAGGGGAGTTTCAGAGACAGAGACAATAAGATTTGGGAAGGGATTTGAAAGTCAAGAGGAAGATTTTGACATGTAGCCCTTACTTCTCCAGACCTCTCTGGCCTTTGGGACACTTGAGTGTTTGTGTGTTAAGCTCCTTCCCAGCGCGGCTGTTTGTACAACAGAGCCATGTATCCTCTCACTTTCCTGTGAGTCTCGTCCCCGGAGGCCTTCTGGAAGGTTGCCTCGTCTTCCTCAAAGGCAAAGGAAGTCTGTCTCTCTCTCCTGATCAAGCTTCCCTAGTAAGGACTTTGCAGCAATTGCAACATTTTTTAAGTCCCTATTCACTCCTGTGCACTAAAGTAAGGCCCCTGGGGTGGGAGGAGGGTGCACTGACTGTAAAATTCCTCAGTAAGGCTGGGGGCGGGGCCTCTGGCCCACAGGTTTCACTCCTCTGTGAGCAGCAGAGGCCATTGGATTCCAATAATTACAGGCTGCGGTTGTTCCTGGTGATGAAGCCCTAACCAGTTGCTGACCTAACTCTGAAAAGCTTGACTTTGTCACATTTTTTGTTCTGAAATTGGACTTCTGGATTTCAGATGGTTAGTGTTCATCTGAACCCGTGCCTCTGGCACAAGTGTGTGTGTTTGCACAGGTGCTCACACACTCACTCACACACACACACACACACACCTCATGACTAATACGAAAGACAAAGTTTCATATTCCATGTAAAATGATTGTTCTAGATCCTCTCTACCCATGCTTCCCACCTATTACTCTATTCAAACATCTAGTTATTTATTTCCCTTCATCTCTTAACTCTGGACACCCTTCACCACAGTCCTTGCTTCTGATTCTGATGATGGCTCGGCCGCCTGGGATATGTCCTCAGCACTCCCAGGGCATACCTGACCTTTCCCCCCTGGCTCCGCACACCTCTGGGACTCAGACAAGTTGCCTGCCCCACCTGGGCAGCACCCCTGCTAGGCCTCCGGGTCAGACAAGGCGCAGACTTTGCAGCGTTTTGGACTTGGGAGGGTGCTGTCACATAAAAAGGACACTACCTAAACTGGGTCAACACAAAGGGAAAAAGATAAAGGAAGCTCCAATACATTGCCAACTACAGACCGCACGGATTAAGACCAGTTACTTGTACCAAGCTCAAAAGAAGTTTGTAAGCTTTTTTAAAGTGACACTAGGAGCTGTTTGAATTTCTCCTCCCAAACAGGAACGCCATTTCAAAACCACTTCGAGAACCACCAGTAGGTTCGAACCCCCAGACTTCAGCGACGCAGTGTCAGGGACATTTTGAGACTATGATTCTGTGGGCGAAGGAGTCAGCGAAAGCCAAGAAGGGGGATGGCGGGTGTGTGTGTGTGTGTGTGTGTGTTTGTGTGTGTGTGTGTTGGAGGACGCCCTTTGAACAGGCCACACTGAGAATTAGAAAGCAATGCCAGGCGGCAGGATTCCTCCGCCTCACAAACTCACCAGTCGGGAGAGGCGACGCTGTCACCCTGGGGAGGGGTCCACTCAGGGGCCAGTCGGGCTGCCTGTTCAGTCCCAGCTCTGATACCAACTGGCTCACTGGCGGCGAGATCCTCAGCCCCAGTCTACCTTGATATCCTCGACCCACAAACGCCAGGATCAGGTGGCCTGGTTTATGGAAGATGCAATGGCCTCACCTGCAAAATCAACATAATAACAATGAGAGGCCCCACAGAGGGCGTAAAGGATGATCAGGTGAGTTGATGTATGCAAATTGCTCAGGTAAGTGCCCTCTATAGAGGTGCTGGCCAGGAAGGCCTGACAAATGAAGCCAGGGCGTAGGGTGGGAGCAGGAGCAGCATCCCCGCAGGGCTGGCTGGAGAGGGAAACAGGAAGTGCCCCAGGGCCTGGGCATGTCACTTTCCTCTTTTTCATTCCCCAGCCCCCTGCTCTTCAATCCCAGCCAGTCCTCCAGCACCACAGCCGGAAAAGGCCCGCACCTGGGGCAGGTCTAAGGAGCTTGCCACGCTCCCTCAGACACGGGAAATGGGTCCTGTCTTCCCCAACGCCGCCTGCCATTGCCCCTGTGCAGGGGGGGAAGGTTCCCACACTGCAGCACGCCTGGCCTGTCAGAACCTCCAGGGGACAGAAACCATGGCTGACCTCTCACAGGGCCAGGGCGGGAGGGACTGACACCTGAGGATAGCCTCTGGGCTTGAGACACAAGACAAAGAACTTCAGGATTCAGAAACAGAAGGTGCTCCTGCAGAAGCCCAGAGCCAGAGGAGGCTGCCCTGCCCACAGGCAGACATTGGGATCCACCCAGCTTCTGGGAATTTGTGCCGCGCCCCTTTCTTGGGCCCTGAACAAACTTCCTCTGCTCCCTGGAGCAGACAAAATAGAAGCATTTCCTTAAAAAACAGACAAAATAGAAGCATTGACTAGAGCGCTGACACAAGCATTAAATGAGAAGCATCCCTGGTTCCGCACTTGGCATTTAATTCTGTCATCTTCCTCCCTCTTTGTAATGTGAGGGTCTCCATCTCCTGCCCTGCCTGCTGCATCACCTGTCCTTGCCTCAGCTTGCCCACTTCTTTTCTTTTTTAAAATATATTTTTATTGATTTCAGAGAGGAAGGGAGGGGAGAGAGGTAGAAATATTAATGATGAGAGAGAATCACTGATTGGCTGCCTGTGCACACCCCATGTTGGGGATCACACCCACATCCGGGGCATGTGCCCTGACCGGGAATGGAATTGTGAACTCCTGGTTCAAAGGTCCACAGCCACTGAGCCACCCCGGCTGGGCTCAGCTCAGCCACTTGTGATTCAGTTTGCAAGCTCACCAACTCTTCCCAGGCCCCGGGGAGTGGCCCAGATTAAAATGGACTTTGGCTCATGTCCAAGTCAGTTGCCTGCAAAGCTATCCGTGCAGGCTCGATGGAGTCCTGGCGAGACAAAAGTGTGAGACTAACTGCCGACATCGTGATCCCACCCCGGACAGCATGGTGGTGGAATTGTCACTCTAGCCCTCCTGCTGCAGGGTGCGTGGCAGCCATTTGCACGGCAAAGTGGGCCCATTTCTTTCTTCCTGTATTAAATACCCTCAGGCGATAATCCTCATTATGGGCCAATGGCTTGGAAAATGTTATTATTAAATCAAAGCCATTTGCAATAAGGGGAAAAATTCATTTGCAACTATAGACTCTGTTGCTTATAGCTGGGCATTGGGAAAACAAATGGTGGCCAAGTCCCCCAAGCCCGGCACCTCCAAGCTCACTCCCAGGACAGTTCCTCTGGGGCCACGGGGAAGAGTGGAGAGCAGACCCGGGGGAGAGCCCAGGCTGGGATGGTTTCTAGTAGGAGATCTGCCTCTCGGGGGCAATGGAACTGGCCTGGGAGGGTGATGGCCTGGCTAGGACTCAGGACAGACTGTTGCCCTCCCAGTTTGTTTTCTAAAAAGATATTAGGAAGGTTTAACTCGAGGGGGGATTCCATATTCTATTGTAAACTACACTTGAGCATGGGCTCTGAGTCAGACACACCTGGCAGGCGACCCCAGCTGTACCACTTACTAGAATAAATTTGGACAAGGGACTGGGAGCCTCAGGGCTGTGATGAAGCTATGAGATATGCTGGACCAGGTATATTTTATCTCCTGAAGCCTTGCCTCGGGTTATAGATCTTGAGTCTACGAAGGAGTGAAAGGCTTGTCCCGGCTGGGCCCCAGGCAGTCTTGTGTGTGCTCGTGGGTGTGCCGTGATGGAGGCTGATGGAGTCACCTGAGACATGCTTTTCTCCCTCTGTTGCCCACTGGCCCAGACACTGCAGCTGAGGCTGGTCTCGGCTGAGTCCTGAGGGTCCTACCCATGGCTGCTAATTAGAATCTGGGGACTTAACAGGAATACTCTAGTCAAGCCCTTCCTTAAACCAATTAATTCAGAGTTTCTGGAAATGGAGCCTGAACATCTACCCGTGTTTCCCCGAAAATAAGACATCCTCCGAAAATAAGACCTAGCACAACTTTGGGAGAAAAAATTAATATAAGTCACTGTCTTATTTTCGGGGAAACAGGGTATATATATTTTTAAAACTCCTCTTACTTATCCCTTGGGAAGCTTTCAGCGCTACCTCCACCCCATAGCCCATGGTGTGATAAGGCATATAGGTTTATCTGGGAAAGGTCACCCAAGTCATGGATGTGATGCCCTTCCAGTGTGGCAGCCTTTTAAAATACTAGAACAGCTTTTATTTAACTAGGTTTCCTCTAGAACAGAGGATGGGAAAGACTCTGGTCATTTCACTTCCATGACAAAAGGGAACTAAGGTGCAAGAGAGATTTGGGATCCTCGGATTCTGGGCAAGAGGAAGCTGGAACTACAGAGCATGATGCCTGAGACACTTCTTCATGCAACAAATAATCGTTTGCCCAACATGCACTACTCACTGTTCAGGGTGCTAGAGAGTCACTGGTGAACGTGACAAGTTTTCCCTCACTAACGAATTTATAATCCAACTGGTGCACAGGCAAAACAGGTCAACTTAAACACATCACTCTGATCTGAACTGACCTAAGAGATTAAACCTGGGAGAGCAAGGTGGGTAGTTCAACTGAGTGATAATCCAAAGCAGCTGAGAAAGAGGCAGAAGCCAGGTTCAGGGCCACTGAGCTAAAGCATGGAGGACCGGGAGTGTGAAGAGGATGTGCATGCCCCCAGGCCCCAATTCCAAAGCCTGGGGTACAGACAGCTCCCCTCCACCGTGCTACAGTACAGCCAAGCGCTCCTCACCGCAGTGAGCACTGGGGCAGGGGAAGAACAGAACGCCAGCTGACGTGAGGGGAATTCGGCCCTTCCACCCAGACCTGCTTCATGATCTGTCTGTTGTCAGCGGCTGGGACGCTTTCTGTCTTCTCTGGTGTCCTAAGGAACACAGCCATGTGATGCAGCCTTGTCATCCCTGATCCTTTAACCGGACCAGCTGCTAACCTACTGCAGGCCTCGCTAGGCAGAATGTCTCCATGAGTATCCACTGTGATTTCCTGGTCCTGTCTCTATTCTCTCCTAGTTCCCATTCTCCCCCAAATTTGGCTCTGTTGCCCATTCTCTCTCTCTCTTTCTCTCTCTCTCTCCAGTAACCTGCTCTCTCTCTTTTTATTTTTATTTTTTGGTTAATCCTCACCAAAGAATATTTTTCCCATTGATTTTTAGAGAGTGGAAGGAGGGAGTAGAGAGAGAGAAGCATCAATGTGAGGGAGACACATGGATTGGTTGCCTCCCACATGTGCCCCAATCAGGCCTGGGTTGGATCCTGCAACCCAGGTACATGCCCTTGCCTGGGAATCGAACCCAAGACCCATCCCTGTGTGGGCAGATGCTATAACCTCTCAGCCACACCAACCAGGGCAACAACCCTTTCTCTTGCCTCCCATTGATGAGTTAGCTAGACAGCCCTTTCCTTCTCAATGAAATGCTTGGTGCTAGTACTCAAGAATCAGAGCTCCCAGCCCCTCCCTGAGTCACCTACCCCTGCCTTAGCCCAGGGTCAGGCAACCCCGGGCCTGTTCTTTGCTGTGTGATCACACCAGTGGTCGAAGCTTCTGGTCAGGGGCTGAGAAAGGCTTCTCTCTGCCTTTAACATCTTGGCAGATATAAATATATAAGTCACACTGTGATTTATTCCATTTATCCTAAGAAACAGACTGTCAAGCTGTTAAAGCAGGTTCTTGATTTGGCTAAAGGATTAAGGTTAGGGGAAAATATCTAGTTGGATTAAGATCTTATAAGGCCAGAAACAGTAAAAAAAAAAAAAAAAAAAAAAAAAAAAAAAAAAAAAAAGAGTATGACACTCCATCCATAAGTAATTCAAAAATAAAACAAATGTCTTAATTCTTCCTACAAAGACAAAGTTGATAGTTTTTCCCCTTTAGATATCAAATTCTTTCCAAAAAAATCTTTTTCTGTTGCTCCTACAATATTGTGCCTGGATAGACTTTTGGTGAGTCTAGTAGCAAATAATTCTTGTCCCAGTCTTCCTAAACCCACACACCAGAATCCATGGAATAGAAGACATGTATGTACTTGGGCTCAGTGGACAAGAAAGAAGGAATGGTATGTAGTGATCTCCCCCAACCCCCTCCACCGTTAGTTTTACACGGGAAGAGTCCACTGGGCCAGGATATCTGTGTAAGATCATTCGTGACTGATGTATTGTAGTTACCAGTCTCCTGCTCTATTCACACTTAAATTGCTCATCCAAGGGGAGCTAGAGGGTCAAATGAGTATTCAGTGTTCCATTCTGTTAAATAGAATGCAGATCAGAGCAGAATAGCACTTAACTAGGGTTCTACCCCATTCATATCATTAAGATATTATTAGCCTGGCCAGTGTTACTCAATGGTTGACCGTCCACCCATGAGCCAGGAGGTCATGGTTCAGTTCACGGTCAAGGCACATGCCCAGGTTGTGGGCTGGATCCCAGTGGAAGGCATGCAGGGAGCAGTCGATCGATCAATGATTCTCTCTCATGGTTGATGTTTCTGTCTCTCTCTCTCCCTGTCTCTCTGAAATAAATAAAAATACATTTAAAAAACAAAAGAAGGCTATTATACCTTATATTATTTCTTATTTAATTACATACTTTGGTGTTAGAAGTTCACAATAAGTAGTAACTTGCCCTGGGTCCAAATTAAATGATGAATAAGACATGAAAATAATAGATGAAGGTCAAAATGTCTATTTTTAATATAGACAAGCTGATTGGAGACCTTGGCTACAAATCTGTGACTTACAGAGCTTCTTTTCCCCATTTTTTGCCTCTCAGTCAAGTCCTAGGTACAGCTCACCTGACGGGAAGTCTGAATCCATAATACATGATTAGGATCGTTGTCACATTGGTCCAGGATGGTTAGCAGTCTTTGCTTCTCCATGGCAACATTTTTTAGGGAATATACCTTATCTGTTAATAAATAATGCTTTCCTTTTCCTCCTTTTTTGTGTGTATAGCTTCGTGTGTGTGTGTGTGTGTGTGTGTGTATGTGTGTGTTGTGTGTGTGTTTAGATAGATAACATATATAAAATATATATGATATATATAAAATATATATGATATATGTGAGTAGATTGGAGATTGATATTAATATTAATATTTATATTTACTTGGCTTTCCCAGAAGAGTGTAGAGGAACCAAGACTAGCAGATTTTTATAACAAAAAACTCTCAAATTCTCAATTATCATAAAGATAGTCTGATTTCTTCAAAGAGAATTTTTCTGTGATACTTCAGATAGCCCTGCCTTCTCTGCTTCTCTTAAAAAAAAAAAAAAAAAATAGGTTGGTGGACAGGGCTTCTGTCTAACCTCCCTCTTCCCAAGCTCCACCCCTGCTGGAGCCAATTCACTCAGCACATTCTGCCCACCATCAGGGAATAATATTTTGGGGGCAATTTCCAAAACTATTTTGGTGGGGTTTATTTTTTCCCACTGAAATTTCTCTGCAATTTTTTTCTTCTTATCCTTAAGAGGCTTTAGTGTAAAATTGGCTATTTTGGCTTCCTTTCAAATATTTTGGAGTCTGTTTCAAAATTTTACCAAAAGTGGAGTTTTCAGTATTTTCTTTCCTTTCTCTCCCACCCTCCCCCCTCCACTGTTGCTATTGGATGGTTTCCAACAGAAGAGAGGGAAAATGCTGAATCTATCTGGCCATTCTTTACTCTTAATATGAACAAATAGCCAGGGATCACCAGACAGTTGCAGGAAACACCTAACACTAAAGGGAAAGATGAAAGCAAAGAGGAAAATAGAAGTAGCCTTGAAGAAACAGAGATAATGAGTACAATAAAACTTTAAAAAATTCCTTATACAGGTAAAAGAAAATGCCACATATAAAATAATACCAGGATCCTAAAGGTAGAAATAACCAGAGAATATAAAAAGGTATTAAAAATTAATATCAGAAATTTAAAATTTCAAATACAAAATGTTTACTGAGAAAAGCTTTCAACTTTGCTATAAAACTGAATTGTTTTTATTTAAAATATGGGGGGGAAATACAACAAAAGAGCTGAAGCATAAAGTTGAGGAAATTTCTCAAAAAGAGAACAAAACAAGAAGAAAAAGAAAAAAGGAGAAACACAAGATGTAATTTAGGGAATCAATTCAGTTGGTCCAATCGCTGACTAATAGATATTCTAGAAGGAGATGCAGACAAAAGGAAGGGAGAAAATGATCATAAAATGAGACAAGGGAACAGTTACAGATTCCAAGGACATGAACTTCAGATTCTGAGGTTCAGATGAAGATGTAGCTACCTCAGGGCACCCTGTCCCAAGATTTCAGAACCAGTGATAAAGAAACCAGTTTAAAAGTCTGTGTGAACACAAAGAACTGAAAGTTCAAGTTGGCATTTTCTCAAGCGCAACATTGGATGCTGGAAAAGACAAGAGAGTAATGTCTTCAAAAGTCCAAAGGAGAATCTTTTTCAATTTAAGTTCCTCCACCCACACAAATTACACTCAAGTGTGAGGATAGAATAAAGATATTTTCAAAGTGTGTATTTTTTCTTTTTTAAATGTACCTCCCATGAACCTTTCTCCAGGCAACTGCTGGACATGAGTTCCATCAGCAGGAGGTCTAAACTAAGAAAGAGAGAGACATGGGGTCACCTTAAGGGGATCTGACAGGTAGAGACAAAGGGGTTTCTCCTGATGGTGAAGGACAGCTGCCCAATGACTGCAGAGCCAGCAGGAGGCAGAGAGTGTGGGCCAAATGTGGCACTGGTAGTATTTTTTGCCTTGTTTGACCCTTGTAGGAACCATATTACACCCTGGAAGAGACTGCCAATGATTTAGTTATAGAAAGGCAAACTAATACCCCACCCAATCTCCTTGCCAAAGCAGTGATCAATTCCAGGGAAAGCAGAAATTTTACAAGAATCAAAGTGTAATCATAATACATATGGCTGTGTGTAAAATAAATCTACATATGAAAGTAATGTAAGCACTGAAATTTAAAGAAAAATAATCCTTTTAAAACCACCACTCCTCACCCTTCATTCCCTTTTCTCCTGGCCTGCTTTTTCCTTCTTATATCTGTTATCCACCTGATAGAGTATATCTATATCTGTTTGTTTTTGTCTGTCTTTCTCATTAGAACTTAAGTCCTATGAGGAAAACGACTCAGTCTATTTTGGCTGCTTTTGTATCCCCACTTGTCCTAGGACAGTGCTGAGTACATGGTATATTTCAGTAATCTCTCCTAAATTATTAATTAATTTATAAATTAATAAATTGAGGAGGAGTTGAATATGTGCATGTGTGCATCTGTATGAGGTGTTAGAAACATAGATATTTATTTGCATCATCCTCAACAGACACAATAAAACAAAATAGAGCAGTAAATCGTGCTAGGTAACAACAGGAGGGTGAGCAGCAGAAGAGCTGTAACAGTTAGAAATGGCGCTGCTGGGGAGCAGGGTGTGTGAACTGGGACAGGGGCTGCTGCATTTTCTTACAAGACTTGTAACTTTATTTGCTTTCGAAACCTGGCACGTGCATTATTTTGATAAACCATACATTTAAAAAAGCAACTATGGGAGGTCTAACATTCTCATGTCTTAAACCTATTATATAAGATCTGTTTCTTTTAAAAGGGAAGGCCTAAGAGGGGATTTTTAGGTTGGTTTGGCAGAGTAGGATGAATTTCTAAGTTAATCAAGTCAAATTTGCAACCTGGATGAGAGCAGCCAACTTCTTGTGAAGTCTTTTCTAAGGAAATATGAACATCTGTTTACATTAAATGCCTTCTTCATGCTAGTAAGATTCTCTTGAAAATCGAGTTAAAGAACAACGGCAAGACAGGACTGTGCCTATCTCTGACTCTCAACATCTCCAGTTTTCTGAGGCATGAACTTTAACAAGCTGTTTAACTCCCCTGCGTCCTTCCAGTCCCTTCATTTATAAAGTGAGTCTGACAACATGCACCTCATTGGATTACATCATTTATCAAATAAGATATCTGTGTGAAATCCCAGTGCAATAGAGATATTTGATATCTGCTGGTGTTCTTTCCTCCCGTCTTCCTTTCCCAGGACTGATTGGGATCATGCTTAATTAAAAAAAAAAAAAAAAAAAAAAAAAGTTCACCATGCTAGTGACAGGATTTACTAAGCTTCTCTAAGTTTATAAAGAGTTTGGGGGAAGTTTGGCCTTATTTCAAAGTCTGGGAAGAAACATTATTATTTTTCATGAAGGTTGTCAAGGGAGAAAGAAGACACCCCTGCTAGGCATACTCATCTGCACCTTCCCCAGGAACCCTAAGCATTCAGCCAGTGCCCCTGCACCTGGCTTGCACACTGAGACTGGTCAGTAAGGACTGGCTTGGATAGCCTCTGGCATGCCTGTCCAGATGTCATTGGGACAGGGGTAAGTTCAATGAACTGCAAATGTAAGAAGAGAGCCCAGCCAGTATGGCTCAGTGGTTGAGCACTGACCCGTGAGGTCATGGTTCAGTCCCCAGCAGGGAGGCGTGCAGGAGGCATTAGATCAATGATCTCATCATTGGCGTTTCTATCTCTTTCTCCCTCTCCCTTCTTCTCTGAAATCAATAAAAATACACACACATACAAAAAAAGAAGATACATAATCACCTCGACTACTGAATCTGCCAGCTTGTTTACCAAAGAGATTACAGAGACTCTTTTCCTGGCCAGACCCTGCATAAGGACTTCTCTAATGGAGCTGCTAGCTTCTCTGCAAAAGGTTAATTTCTTCCTCCATTACAAAGCCTTGTGAATGGTCCCCAGGGTTGTTCTTGGTAGAGAAAGAGAAGGCCTTGTTAAGTATTAATGATCATAGTGGCAGGTTTACAATACCACCTCCTCCCTGGGAAAGAAAAGATCACTTCATTGACATTTATCAAAGGAGCCTCCACTGGGGACAGGAGCACAGCTGTCACTCTCCCCTGTGGGCACAGCGGAGAATGGCAGACTCTCACCCATCTGCTGTTTGCCACAATTTCCTAAGCCAGAAACAAATGAAACTACAGAGACACAACAGGAATGGAGGGGGGGGTGGGGGGTGGTGTGTGTCACAGAATTTTACTTTAAAAATGAATTATTCTAATTCTACCCTCATAATTAAAGAAAAAAATAGTTGCTTATATGACTTGTGACACATTTCCTTACTTCCCATATCTTTGCATGAAAAAGCTTCTTTGAAAGCCATGGGAGTTAAGTAGCCAATCTCAAGTCAATTTGGCATTTCCCAATCCAACAAATAGACAATTGAGTTTCTTCTATGTGGAGCACTAGATAAGACACATTTTATAAGAATGTGGCACAAAAAAAAAAAAAAAAAAAAAAAAAAAAAAAAAAAAAAGTGAGGACAATTTGAGCCCCTACCCATCACCCACCAGAAAAAGAATTTGAAATTTTGAAAAAAAACTTGTAAAATTCTTTTTGGTGAGGGTTGTTGATGGCAAGGAGTTTTTCTTTTAAATGATGTATGAGGTATTCCTTCTGATACCTTTAAAGATCATCTTCTAATCGTAGATTGGTATCATCTGCCCTGCAGGCCATATAAGACCCTCAAAATTATTTGGTCTGCCCCTGCTAAAGCATTAGGAGTGAATTAACTAAATGTTTGACCAAATAAAGCAGGCTAATGTTTAAGGTGATAATTTTGTATGCCGCGAATGATTATAAATATCCAAATGGCCCTTGCAGTAAAAAGGTTACCCACCCCTGCTCTAGATTCATAAAAAAGTAAAGTATCATTTGCTCTGTTGTGCACACATTCCTGGCTTCCTCATGCGCACGCTGCCAGCGGAGAGTCAGGGGATGAGACTGGCCTTGGGGGAGACTTTCCCCTTTCCTCCAAGGTGACAGCAGGCCTTCTCACAGTTCTCCCACATCTTCTCCCAGGTTCTTCTGCTCTCACCTCTCCTCTCCCCACTCTAGCGCAGAGGGAAGGAGCTTCTGATCACAGTGGGTTCAAGCTGCCATCTCATTCCCTCGCCTTTATGTAGTAAAGGCCTGACTCAGGTGAATATCAGGGGGCCTAGCAGAGCACCAGAACCACTTTAATTCCATTGCAATCCATGCTCAGTTGCTTTGTCAGCTGCCCCCGAGTTGATTACATGGGGCACTGCATAGTTTGAGCCTCATTTCTCTACTCTGAGCTGTTGAAAGATTAAGTAGACTTGCATATATTAAATATTCAGCCTAGTGTCAGGCACACAATAAGCACCAAATAAAAAAGGATATTAACTTCTTCCATATATGATGTGTTTCATAATGTTTTCCTGTTTCGTTTAGGTATGGTTTCACTCTCATGATAGACAAGCAAATATAGACTGATCTTTTAAAAAACTGAATATACACTTTTGAAGTTTTAGAAAACATATCCAAGTGCCTTTCTCTCTTTCTCTCTCTCTCTCTCTCTCTCTCTCTCTCTCTCTCTCTCTCTCTCTCTCTCTGTATGTGTGTATGTTTGAAGTATGACATGTACTATAGCTCCTGATCTGTTGAATGCGTCTGGTAGTTCAACTATAAAAAGGAATGGAAATTGGCCATCAATTGGATTTAGCTATGAGAAAGTCACTCATGAACTTGACATGAACAATTTCTGTGGAGTGATGGAGGCCAAAGCACAATTGGAGTGAGTTAAAGAGGGAATGATAGAGATGAATGGGCAATCGTAAATAAGGACAAATCTATCCGGAAGTTACTACAAAATGTATCAGAATGGGGCAAGGAGCTAGACAGCAGTAATTGGAGGGAAATGGAGACAAGATAGAAAGGTATTTGATTGTTTTTAAGATGAGAGAAATAACAGTTTGTTTTGTTGACAATCATCTGGTAGGAAGAGTCGAATCCCTAATGTGCATTTGGAGTGATGCTCTGGGGAGGTGAGAAAAGATGGACATAAAAGACAAGAAGAACTGACCTTAGGTCACAGCGTGGAGAGTTTCTTCATTGTTAATTCGTTGATTTAACTATTTTAACTAAAGGACTTTTAAGAAAAGGCCACTATATACACATCAGATGTATTTGTAGTGGTCATTTATTATGTTTTCCTGATTTTGAGCATCTTTTGAAGCTCTAAAGTTTTCTGAGGGCTTTTTTATTTTTTATTTTTTATTTTTTTTTATTTTTAGTTCTGCCTCCTCTTGATAAAAACTCCACTCATTTCCCAGCCTCCCTTCCCAGGGGAGGGTGCAGGTCCCCCAATCAGACACACACTCAGAGACTGGAAATGAGAAGTGATCAGCATGATGGGAAAAATCCATTTCCTGGTAAACATGGCATCAGCTCTGACCACCTTGGTTCAAAGGAAGCATGTCTCATGTAGAATGTTGGCGCTGGGGAGACAGACAGTGGGAGTTACAAGGAAGATGAGTTCCTAATGGAGCATCTAGAGCTTGATGGAGGCAGTTTTTTCTTTCTTTCTTCTTCTTCTTCTTCTCCTTCTTTTTAAAAAATATATTTATTTCAGAGAGGAAGTGAGAGGGAGAGAGAGATAGAAACATCTATGATGAGCCTCATGCACAGCCCCCACTGGGGATTGAGCCCACAACCTGGGCAGGTGCCCTTGATCAAAATCGAACCCGGGACCCTTCAGTCCACAGGTCAAACTGGTTAGGGCAAGGAAGGTTTTTTATCAGACTGATTTTGTGAAGTGATTTAGAGTATTGTTTCTGGAGGTTTAGGATTAAGTCAGATTACCTAGCCTCCTGTGAATTTGAGGCAGCTCCTCATATTTTTTTATGAAATTATTCCTTAATCTGCTACACTGGGTTTCTGTTGCTGGCAATTACAAATTCTGACTAGTACTGGTTTAAGGAGTGAAGCAAAATGATAAACTGCTAAACTAATCCCCCAGATTACTTTGGTTATGGGGTTATGTTTAAATACACACTCTTTAAGAAAAAGTAAACTATGATATTGACAAATTAATTTGCCAAGATCAGCAAATATCTGTTAATTCTCAGAGCATTTGAGGATAGCAGCAATAACATATCTGCGCTCCTTCTTTTGTGATAAATATGAAATCATAACTGCTGAAGCGAAAATAATGATAAATTAATCTAACAATGATAAGGGGATTGATGGAGACATTAGGACAGAATTTTTAAAAAGGTTACTTTTCCAGAATAACGAGGACTTAAGCTCACAAGCACGTGTGTGCATACATATGGAGAGGTACACCGTGTGCACATGCGTAGAGTCTAAAAACAAAGATAACTCGTAAACAACTACCCCATACCCTACTTGTAACCATAGCAACCGAAACTATTCATTTTCTGTCTCAAATAATGTGCACAAGTCTGTCTCAGTAACAATTCAAAAGGGGACATTGACAAATGATCGCTGTATTCACCCAGCCATTTTAAATAGGAAGCCATTTGGTTGAATTCTAATTTGACCAATGAATATTTAACTGATAATGCTGCCAGATAAGATACCGGCCAAAAGAGAAGGAAGCTGAAGTTGCTATCAGGCAAAAATACTCTAATGAAGGGCATGAAAGGAATGCCGAGAATTCTGGGCTGGAAATCTGTTCTGCATTGGGAGATGGAGGAGCAGCTGGCCCCAAATTTAGGAAGTTTAAAGATTCTGTGACCTCTAGAATGTCTAAGTTAGGGAGGGTATTTTTTCTTCCTTTGTTTAATGCTTTGTATTTTCAAAAGAGTAAGAAAAAAAAAATGCCATGAAATGCTTTAACTGGGTTAAAGTACTGGGTTACTTATTGGAAAGTTCAAAGACCCCTGCCTAGGTCCTAGACTTGTCAACCTCTCCTCTTCATAGGTTGTTTTGCATCATAAATACACACTTTTTAAGTGGCAAACTCCGTGATTTATTTTGAACCTCCACTTAGCCCAGAAATGTTCAGTATTGAGGCTTAAGGAGATCCAAACTCAGCTTAAATTTTTCAAACAGATTTCCTAATAGTAATTAATATATTTTGAGTATTCATTATTTAGCCTTCTTAGTATACTGGCTTCTTTTCACAAGAATTCTTTGAAACAGATACCATTTTTGTTGTTGTTGTTGTTATTGTTGTTACATTTTGTAGCTAATGAACCCAAAGTTCAGCTATGTTAAGTAACATGCCCAGGGTTATAGTGACATTAAGTAAAGGAGGACCTGGGAGTAGATAGATCCTGTAATCTCTCTCCCTAGAAATGTGGAGTTGAGCTGCTACACTGCTTTCCATTTCTCTAACCTTTATCTCCCCGACCTATCTTCTCCTTTTCCCCTTTACCAATTGTTTTCATAAAACACACAGACAAAAATTAGGGAGGGAGAAATGAAGTGAATAAAGTATATTGTCATGTCTGACATATGTAACTGTTTAATAAATTTTATGGATAGTAATTGTTCATATGCACGCACGTTTATTATTTGCAATATTGGACTTGATGGCTCAGCCCATTTTCTTTCTGTAGGAAAGTTATTGAGTGATTAAGTTCTAACCAGAAGGTTGTTTGGAAAATATTAAACAGGAGCGAGATCATATAGTAGAAAATAACAATGGCTATAGTCATCAAGCAGAGAAAAACCAGGGTATGCATCCAGGGCCCTTCTGTCTACTGCATTCAATAGACACATTGCCTGTGGCTAGAACCTTCTCTGGCTTTTACTAAAATCAGGTTAAATACTGAGTGCAAAAAACTTGGCTCTAAATTAAAACAAAAACAAACAACCGCCCCCCAAAACAAACAAACAAACAAACAAAAAAACACCTCTAAATTCAAAATGCTTAGATGTTTATTTCCATGTCTACAAAATGAAACAGTATGTCAGCTTCACTCATTATTATGTTTTGTTATCATTGAAAGCAATGTGCAAGTATCCCAGATAATATATGATGATTTTCAAGAAATTATAGTCAATGATAAATTAAATGAGTGACCAGAAGCCACATATTTTTTAAAGGAATTTAATAAATTTATTTTCTAACATTTTTACTCCCAAATTATAGTATATTGAATGAGAATGTGGATGCATCTAAATTTGATTCATATGGTGGGGGTTAGGACCCATAAAGTCTGAAAATGGGATATTTTGCTGCTGAATAGAAACGAATTCTGCAATCAGCTCACCAAGAATCCCTTTTCCTTGGATAGGTTAGAAGACATGCCTGACCATATAATTTTCTTGAAGAAAAGTTAATTTTCTTATGTGATGGCTGGGTGACTACTGATGCTCACAGCCTCATTTTTCCCTCAAAGGGCTAACCTCCCACTATTCATCTTCCCTTAGTTCAGGATGCACTTAAGATTGCTTAGTTGCCAAATAGATTGATGGTTGCTCCACTCCAGAAAATATTATTAATTGGTTTACAGAATGCTGCTCGCACACATCTTGGCATTCTATAAAGTCACCTCTGTATTAACAAAGGCTTCATTAGCATAACAAGAACAGGCCACACTAAACAGCCCAGGAAAGAAATGATCAGGATAGTTTCAGAGGGAGGTTTCTTGACAGCAAAGGTACTGGGACAAGCAGGCAAAAAACTGGTCAGTCTGGCTCACAAAAAAGTAATTCCGGGGAAACCAGGACTCTGTTATTTCTAAAAGCACGGGTCAAAATGGGGCTTTTGTGGCTTTTGGTTACTTAGTGCTTCCAAGACCTGTGGTCTGAGCTTGTGCCCCTAAATCTCCTCAAGAAACAATTCTCTAACAAATCCCCAGTGCCCTGGGTTCATCACCAAGGAATCTGGAACCCTAGGAGTTGCACATTTCCACTTGAAGGTCAAAAGAGGACTGAACCAGGGGTGTCTGAGGGCTGATGAACCTGGCCTGAATGAGGCACCTAAATGAGGGGAGTGTACAGTGAAAGACAGGCCTAGAGAAGGGAAAGGGGACCAGAAGTTAAAGGTAAGAACCATAAAAGGAATCTGGCTAATTATAACAAAGAAAGAAGTTAGAGAAAACAGCGGGGTTCTCACAGTGGGGTGAAGTAGCAGGTAGGTTTATTTGACACTTGGGGCACAGCTACTGTGCCCTAATTAGGCATAGCTCCAACCAGGAAATGTGTGGAAAGTTGCCCACCTCCTCAGATACAGAGGCCTGGTGAACTTAGCATGGATTTGGGGATCAGAAAGATTTGGCTTAGAATCCTAGAATGATCTCTCGGTACAATGGGGATAACATTTATTTGCAGTGTGCTGGTGGGATAATGGATGTTAGTTTAAGCATTGGTTTAATGCCTGGGACACATTAAGTACTCAATAAGTGATGAGTAGATTTAAATCAGGAGATAAAAATCTATCAAATATAAACACACTTACTAAAAGGTGGGAATAGCCACTACAAGAATTTTTTCCTGTTCTTCGGAGTCAATAGTGCTTTCTTATTTTTATTGCTGAGAGACACAGAGAAAAAAGTTTTGCTTGAGTAGACTTATTTCACTTAAGTCATTCAGCAAATATTTATCATTAACTCCTACTATTTGCAAAACAGTATTTCAGTCCTCCCTAGTGTACAGGGAGTATTAGTCTCAAATTGATCAGGAATATAAGCCTTATTGGCTTAGTGAGACAGTGGGATATTACTACCAGCACAGCTGCAGGCTTGGAAATTACTGACTCAGAAAGCTGTGAAGTTGGTGGCAATAAAAGCCCTCTACCCAGGTTTTCAGAGTGAGTGTTTTGGTACCTTCCTACCGCTGTATGTGGCCAAATATATTGGTTGTGCCTTTTTGACTAGCTCATGGGATTAGTTAGGACCACCAGAACCTCTCTTCCAGAACCCTGTCCTTCCTGTCCAAATAAAAACTACCCACCCATATTTCAGCACCTGGTCCTTCTGTGAACACTTACCACATTTACATTTCCAACACAGTTTAGTGTTTCATTTATAACATATGTGATTATTTTATACTTGATTAATATGCAGTTGTTGTATCATCCCAAATGGACTGTCAGCCTCCTGCGGGCTGAGGATTGACCATGCCTTATACTTCTTACATTGTGCATCCTTAATAAACAAGGTGATAACTTAGAAGAGCAATAATAAGAGCAAATGAAATAGCTCTTGATGGATGGACTAGACATGACTACTGCACCTATGCTTTCACAGTTGAACTTTTCCGGTTCTTTGAGTGATTTCTTGCTTAATATCTATCTCTCCAAATGAACTGTAAGCTCAAGAGCAGGGACCAGTTCTGTTTTTGCTCACAGTTTGTAGTGAGTTGAACAGTGTTTCCTCCCAATGCATTTCCACCCAGAACCTCATAATATGATCTTATTTGGGAAATAGGTTCTTTGCAGATGTATTTAAGGTAAGGAGATAAATGAGGTCATACTGGATTAGGGTTAGTCCTTCACAAGAGACAGAAAAGGATGCAAAAATACAGAGGAAAGAAAGCGATGTGAACATAGAGACAAAGATTGGAGTGACGCGTCTACCAGCCAAGGAGTGCCAAGGACTGTCCGCAAATCACCACAAGCCAGGAGAGAGGCATGGAACAGGTTCTCTCCCGAGACTTCAGAAGGAACCAACCCTGGATTTTGGACTTCTGATCTTAAGCCTCCCATTTGCGGCAATTTATTCTAACAGCCCCAGGAAACGAATACACCATTTTTTCCCTATTGCATAGCAAAGCGCCAGTCCCATATCAAGGGTTTAAGAATTATCTGTGGCTAAAACCGGTTTGGCTCAGTGGATAGAGTGTCGGTCTGTGGGCTGAAAGGTCCCGGGTTCAATTCCGGTCAGGGGCATGTACATTGGTTGCGGGCCCATCCCCAGTAGGGAGTGTGCAGGGGGCAGCTGGTCGATGTTTCTTTCTCATCGATGTTTCTAGCTTTCTGTCTCTCTCCCTTCCTCTCTGTAAAAAATCAATAAAATATATTTTTAAAAAAGAAGGTGGGTTAGGTGGATTGAGTCTTCCCCTTCCTCTACCTCTTTTCCTGGTTTACCATTTCTCTAAGCGTAATTCTTGGGCCGGCGCTTTCAGAATCACTAGGGTGCTGGTTAAAAGCGCGGGCTCCCAGGACCACCCCACCACCAGCGGCAGCCAAGTCTGCAGGGGCTGGGCGTACGTTGGCTCCCATGGCAGGCCTTGCCCTCGTGCACAGTTGTGAACTGGTGTTCTTTTTTTTTTTTTTTTTCTTACAATTCTCAAGGCTCTTTGAATTTTATCAAAGATATTTCTCTAGGCCTCACGGACAATGCGCCTGGTGGGAAGAAGCGGCCTCCTTGCAGGAGGGGCGAGGCTGACCTGCTCATTAGCGTGGCTGCGAGTTTCTGGAGCGGGATCCTCCAGCTGTCAGTCCCTTTTTTCCTCAAGGCACACCTGGCTGCTTGACATGACCCCCAGTCCTGCCTAGGGATGAGGTCTTCGCTGTGGTAGCAGTTTCCTTAAGAAAAGAATCAAGGTGAGAAGGAGAGAGATGTGGAATCCTTCCATTCCTCCATTCTAAGGACTCTTTTTTTTCCCTAAGCGGCAGCATCCTCAGGGCATCGCATGCAAACTTTTGCAGATTTCTAGCTTCCAACGTTAGCCACACTTCACCTCTTAAAAAAAAACTTGTCTCTCAAAAGATAGGTGACAGCTTATTACAAAAAGGCTGTCTCGTGTTCCATATTCATCACCGCTGTATGACTTTCTCATCCAATTTGCTGAGTCCTCGAATCAAAACACACACTGGGCTGCAAGCTCAAATTGGCATCTGCAAATCAAGCTGCGCACTTGCTGCTGCGCGCCTCCCTCCAGGAGCCTGGAGACCTGCCGCTGTCATTCACGTGGGTGTGAGCTGCTCTCCAGAGCCGGTGGCAGGATCAGCTTACCTTCCAGGCATCTTTCTCCGCGATTTTTCATCCTGTGGCTCTGGATGCCTCCTTCCCGTCCACCTGAAAGAACAACCCAAAGTCAAAAGGAGAACGGGTTGGCAAGAGCAGCCCTGCACTAAGTCTGGGAGGATTTGTGGGCTTGTCAGGAGGGATTTGTGGCAAAACCCCGGTGAATCATGGAGTGGTAGTGGATATTAAGTCACAGACAAAGAGGATGAAAGGGGAGTGTCGAGGAACATGGAAAAGCACCGAGTGCCAGCTGGAGATGTCCGGACTTCACATAACCACCTGTGCCCAATGTTAAACCTCCGGCTTTAAATAACAAACTGCAGCGAAAACTCTGCTTTATAAGAGACACCAGAGTTTAAAGGGGATTTGAAGCAACGTTTCCACCATGAGAAAAGCGAAGTTTATCCAACACCTACTGATGTTTTTCTCCTGCCATCAAACACCATCCGTCCTCGTCACACTGCCTTGAACCTCAAGGTTACCTTCAGCCCGCCCTTACTCACTCACCCCCAACCCCACATCATGTCTGCCACAAATCACCATCCGTTTTTGTCTAGGAAACGTGGGTCCCATATGTCCCTTTCCCGAGGCTGGGTCGGCCAAATGGCTACGCTAACTTCCTGACCTTTTAAAGCGTTTGTTGCCTGCACTCTTCTTGTGAAAATGTAATCTTCTTTGGCTTGTCACTCCTCCAGGCTTGAGAGCTTGGTGATGTCTGATTCATTGCTTTGCTCTTCCTCCTTTTCTCTCATATCACCAAGACCTGTCCTCTCTCTCTATTACCCTCATCACCACTGACAAGAGGAAAACAACACTAAGATGTTCTAAATTAAATTACAGTGATCAGAGAGTGAAGGGAAGGGACAGGAATAATTAACCGGTTAATAGCTGTGGGCCAACTAGCAAAAGTCTCTAAGCGTAATTCATTCCTGAATGCACGTTGGAGCTTGGAATCAACCTCCAGGAAGCTATTAGCCAATCACTAGACACCACCGCATCCTGCCTTCTACAGGACTTTCAGGACTGTTGCCTATAACAAAAGGAGTCAATATTTCTTCCTACCAAATATTACCTACCACAGAACTAACCCCGCTTCACCTTTTCATGAACCAAATATCTGTAACCAATGTAAATTCTTTCAAAACAGCTTACATTTTTCAAAACATAATGTATAAAAGTGCCCAGGACTCCAGAATAGCAGACGTAATTATCTTCTCCATGTAGCTCTGCTGATGTGGTTTAGACTTTCATGCCCAGGACCTGATCCTTTCAGGCTAGCAGGTGGCTCAATAAACTCTTTCTTTTAGGAAAGCTTACAGCTGCCCTCGCCAGTGTTGCTCAGTGGCTACAGCACCGGTGCACGTACGGAAGGTCTGTGGATTCCATTCCCAGCAAGGTTTGCAGGCTCGTTCCAGTGCATGCATGTGGAAGGCAACCAATCGATGTTTCTCTCTCTCTCTCTCCCCAGTCCCTCCCTTCTTCCCACTCTCTCTAAAAATCAATGGGAAAAAAAATATCCTCAGGTGAGGATTAACCAAAAGAAAGAAAGAAAGAAAGAAAACAAGGCTTACAGCTGTGCACATTTTTTGTCTTACATCGCACCTGTCAGAGCCGTCACACCTGAGTTTCTGCTTGATCTTGTCTTTGGTGGTTGAGAAAAGTCCTGCCATGGCTTTCACTTTTTATTCCTTACTTTTCAAAAAGATGTGATATTCTTAGTAGTTTTACCTGCTAATAATTAAAGTAGCTACTATTTATTGGGCACCAAATAGTTCCAGAAGCTTGGCTAACACAGCACAGAAACCAATTCACCAGATCTGACATCAAGGCAGAAACCTGCATTGTTAGCAGGCACCCAGGGAGAACCACGCTTATCTAGACAGGCTGCTGTATACTGTGGGCAACCCTAAATTCATGTGTTATCTCTTTGATGGGGGTCAAGCAATTGTGGGGTTTGTGTTTTTCTTTTTCTTTTTAATTCTGTTCTGGCTCAGTTATTTGTTCTACTAAGAAAATATTTTACTCTTTTGTGTTTAAAATTTTTTGGCTTTATACCACAGCATTGCTTTCTCAATATTCCTTTATGCACTGTTAGTAAAGACTGGGAGTTGACTCTATTGGTCAGTCTGCAGATACCCAAGGGCATGCATTATGGCCTGAAGTACACGATGGAAAGATTTATAATCATGCTCCTTTCAGACTAGAAAAGCTTTTAGAGATCACATGGTCTTAGAATTTCAGAGGTAGAAGGGATATTACTCATTAATACTTCTCATTTTAGAAAAGCTAGACAAAAGTAATATCTGACATAAATATGATGGGCAGCCGAGGGAAGAGGAATATAGGTACTAAACCATCAGTAGGCACTAAGAGAACAAGAAAAGGTAGTTTGCCTGGCAAGGATTGACATTAAGTGTAACAATGTGACTTGCTTTGTCTAGTAGTGGAAGGTGGACTGAAGAATTTATGTCGCTTTGGACTAGAAGTTTTAATTACCATGTGTAAGTCTCCATGTCCTCTTTGCAACAATCCTGGAAATGGGTGACCACATGGAGCCTCCATCAACCTGTGCCCCTGGGAGATTAGGAAGAACAGGTGACCCCTACTGGTATATTTAAGCCCCTGGAGTTAGGAGGTTGCAAAAACAAAATTCTGGCCTATCCTAACCAATATACTACTCTCCTACTTTTTTTTTTAAAGCTGGGCCCATTTACTGATAGCGATGATGAGGACACATATGATGATGATGATGATGATGATGATGATGATGGTAGCAATAACTATATTTATCGAGAGTTTACCATGGTTCTAGCACTGTGTTAAGTGTTTAAATGTTTTAACCTTAGTAACTACATTATGAGAAATATGTTGTTATAAGCGGCATTTCATAGATAAGAAAACTAAGGTCCAGAATGCTTACATTAAACATGGAAGAACACGTCAGTCTTAAGCTTTAGAGCAGGCACAAACGCAGGCATTCTGATTCCAGAGCTCGCCCTCTTAACCACTAACGCTGCTCTGGCTAGCCTCTAAGTAAACATGCTGATTCCCTAAAGTGTTTTCTACAAAACACTGGCTTTTTGGAATTTTAACTGACCTTACATAAGACATGGATTTAAAAACTTGTTTTAAATATGTTTAGGAAACACTGAGTTAAGCAAAGGAAAGCAGAGTTTTAAAGTCTCAGAAATTCTTGATGTCTTTAGGAACTGCCTGATCCTTTAAAAATCTCTGCTTGAACTTGTTTTCATTCTAATTTTTCCGGTCTCAGGTTTCTTGTTCCACATCCACACACCCATTTACAGCCCCACAAGGAGTAGCAATCCTCTCCATTCCCCCGCTGTTGATTTGAACCTCCACAATCCTGTGTGATTTTCCATTTTGCTGGCTCTTTGGACCTTGGCATCTCCTGTTTGGGGATGAGAATTCTTCAGGAGAGCCTTGCCTTGCACCTCACAATGTCTATGACCCTGTGTTTATTACTCAGCAACAACCTCTGGCATATAGACAGGCATATAATGCAATAAAAAAATTTTTTCCTAATCTTTCCAATTCTTTTTCTTTATATATTCCCAGAAATGTCTTTCATCGCTATTCTTTCCATTGAGATTTCAAACTTTATTTAATCTTTAGAAGGTCAATGTTATTTTTTATTTTTTTCAATCACCATATATCCCCTCTTCCACCTTCACCCTCCCTCCCAATCACCCTCAAAATCACCACACTGTTGTCCATGTCCCTGAGTGCTCTCCTTTTTTAGCTTTTTTCCTCAATACCAACACCCTGCACCCCACACACAAGAGCTGTCTATCTGTTCTCTATCTATGATTCTGTCTCTATTTTGTCTGATAGTTCAGTTTGTTCATTAAATTCCACATATGAGTGAAATCATGTGATCTTTTTCTGACTGGCTTATTTCTGTATTCTTTAGAAAGAACAGTCTTGCCTATAGTGCTACATCAAGGGACTTTGGGATAGTCCAAGAGGAAGATACACCTTTTAAAGGACTAGGATATAGGGGCTCAAAGAACTAGAAGGAATCTGACTTTCAAAAAACCCTTAGCAAGGTCTGGGATCTGTATGACAATTCAAGTTTTTATATAACTCTGAGGATTTGGTGAATGACATAAAAACTTTCTCCAAAAACTACTCTTACCTTCATCCATGACAAATGTCACCCCTCTCTGACCTTTGAGGTCCATCTACCTGTCCCTTTGGTGAAAAGGGGCCTGATAAAAAATGTAGGGATAGTGGAAATTGTGTTATAAATGAATTTAACTATCATGAGCACATTGCTCCCCTGAAACAGTGAAATGAGGTCACAGTCTCCTCTCTATACTGAAGGAGACTAAAACATGTTGTGCTTTTTCCAATCTGCATTTGTCAATAACATGTTTTCAGCTAAAATGAAGAATATAAAATGGCCAAGTCAATGTTTGAGGGCTATCTTATTATTAAGGCAATGTATTTTAAAAGTAATTTTACAAAACAATTACAAGTAGTAACCTATCTTTACAATTCTAAACCAAATGCTCAACTAATCTGAAATATTAAAATGACCCTTTTCTCTTCCCTCCCATTGAAATCTTGATCCATATAAATACCACCAAAAGAGAATGTATCTGGGTTAAATGTAAACATCACCATACTTTCATAGTGTTGCAACTTAAAATAGCCACTTTTCTGCCATTGAAAATCACTGATTATTCAGAGCTAGTTACAGAGAGCAAAATACCCATGTGATTGCATGGGTTCCATCACCATCATCATAATGCTATGCACAGAGGCTGATTACCTTCCATTCTGCCCTTCTTATTAAAACTGGGTTAATAAGAGACTTCACAAGAATATTCTCCTCCTCCTCCTTTTCCTCCTCCTCCTCACATGAAATTTTTCATAGAAATATAATGCGATACTTATAATAATTTTATTACTAAAGAAAGTATTAGCCTATTGTACAGTTTTGTAGTCATGGACAATATCTTATTATTAATGTATTTATTGATTGGAACATTTGTATATGAAGCACATTTTTGTTTTCTTCTATATGTCTAAATGCTGGTTTCAGTGAGACTTGAGCTCAATAATTTAGAGCTACATTCATTTTAAGATTGATTGACTTAAATCTATCATATTCTATTTGTAGTTCCTATTAGTGCTAATAAATTAGAACTTTTTATTTCATGTCTAGCTTTGTAAGGAACATAAACTAGGGTAGCTTTTTGGCCGAATTGGTAACTTTCTCATTAAGAAATATAGTAAGATTTTCTTTTCATAAGCATTCAACAGGCAGGTTGGTATAAGTAATATGTTTCCTGATAGATATACAAGAGGTGGGGAAGTAGGTGGAGGAGTGAGCAATGGAATTAGAGGTTGATTTTTTATTTCTAATCTTGAATTCATTAAATTCCTTCCTTTAGCCACATAAACTCTCTCTGCAAAATGAATGATTGAGGCTCGTTACTATGAAAACTCCCCGCTCTGGAACACTCTCAAGAGTAACAAGACCACCAGAATGGAAAGATACAGAAATGGGGAGAGAAAAAAAAAGAGAACATTTTTATGTTTAATCACTCTCTCATTATAAGCAAAACCATTACACACTATTGACTTTGAAGTATATGCTTAAACTACTTGCTACTGGAAAATGATGTGAAATAATTGAGAGTTAGTAAAAGAAACAAGAAGTCTGTGTTTCTTTTGAAAATATTCCCCATTGTGATTCGACTTGTGAAATTACTTATAACTGGAAGCCTGTAAAATCACTGGCAGTTAAGAAAGTTTGGGAGTTATAACTGGATCAATATGATCTGTTGTCTTAGTTCCAACTTTGGCAGCAAAATACCATAGACTGGGTGGTTGAAACAACAAGCATTTATAGCTCACAGTTTTGGAGGCTGGGAGTCCAAGATTAAGGTGTCCACAGATTTGATATCTTGTGAGGACCCCCTTCCTGGTTTGCAGGAAGCTGCCTTCTTGCTGTGTACTCACATGGCACAGAGAGAGCAAGGGCTCTTGATCTCCTTCTCTTCTTACAAGGTCATCAATCTCATCATGGGGGCTCTATCCTCAGAAGCTCATCTCAATCTATTTACCCACCAACTACAGATACAATCATGTTTCAGGTTAGGGCTTCAACATATGAATTGGGGGGAGAGTGAGGTGTGAACATGCAGTTCATAGCATTGGATAATTCTGCTTCTTTGTTATCCATGAAATGATTACCTGTGGGTGCCTGCAAGGCACTAGGGTTCACTTGGTGGCAGCTATCTCAGGTGTAGTCTTGGTCCTATCAGAGAGCTTTTACATATTTTATTTTAGTTTTTGTGGCTCATTCAACATCACCTATTTAGTCCCAAAGTAAACTACAGTCCTGTTGAATAATTTGACTGTTGGGACTGAGTGCAGATATTTCATTTACTACAAAAGCCCAGTGTAGGTGCATACTCAAATGATATAGACTACCATCTATATCCATATTTTATTCTTCTGGGAGCAAAGACAACTTGACATCTTAATATATTTCAAAGCGTTTCATACTTCCTATTTCTAGGAAGAAGAAGGGGAGGAGGAGTGATGCGTTTTTGAAATAATAATGAATGAAAGAAGTATTGCATCTATAAAAGCAGGTAGAAGTTTTTCAAAGTTAAATATTCATTTACTGTGTCAATAGACTTAAAAATATGTTTGCCTATTCACTCAATCAATCTACTTGCCTGACTCAATCCTAAGAATACAATCTGAAACACCAAATAAACTTTACATTCAAATGTTCAATGGCAACATTATTTATAATAGCAAAATGCTGGAAATGGCATGAATATATAACTATAGGTAAGTGAATATATTAGGAATGGCACATATTTGATGTAATATTATGAAGTCATAATAATACAAATCATATTTAAAAACAGAGAAAATATTACAAAGCATTGTGTGTAAACAATAGAATTGCAAAACTAGCATGATCACCACTGGGTAAACCCTGGCAGAGAAAAGCAATGGATGGGCACGGACCTCCATGTTGGCAGTGGTCATGTTTGGGAGGTGGGGATGCCAGAGGATTAGGTGCAGAAACTACTGTTTTCTTCACATTTTCTGCCTTCCCCGCATTTTCTATAACAACATTCATTTCCATTAAAGTTGAAAAAATACACACATTGCATTTAGACTTTCGGTTGAATCTCTCCAGTTCTCAGGTAGCAAAGGAAGCCAATTTTAAGCTCAAGCTGCCTCCCAGCATCTGAATCCTCACTAACATCCTCCTTAAGCGGCTTAGCCCAAAGGCTGGTTCTGCCAGCTCTCCCCCCCGGCCTTTCTGCTCAGCAGGGCCTGCCTCCCCTTCTTCTGGGAGCTGGAGTGGAGGAGAAGCACATCAGAATTCTTCCTCCCTGAGCCCATGCCCTCCTCCCCAGAGTCCTGGAGTGCCTTTCTCCTCTCCTTTCTTGATTTCCCTTCTGAATCTTCGCAGCATTCTCATTCCAAGGCCAGATGGCTGGTTTTCTGAAGCATTCACATTTCCCTCTGCTGACTTGTAACTGTAAAGCCCATCACCCACACCTCCCTGTAACCAGGTTTCTGCCACAGCAGGCTGCCTGGTGGGATCTGGCAAGTGTGGGGAGGGCGGGGAAGGAGAAACTGGCCAAAGGGAAACTGGCCAATCGGCTAGATGGCTTTCCTGAGTTCCTTTGGAACACTTGGAAGGTGCAGAGAGCGCGGAATGAGGACCCATTAAAGCTAAGGCGGAACTGGGCTGTTTAAAGAGCCATCAATCGTGGTAAGCCTGGCTCAGCAATTCAGAATTTGAAAGTAGATCTTCGGTTTTTGCCTCAAAAATAGATATTGCTCATGTCAAAATAACCTATAGCTAAAAGACTTCGCAGGCATTTATTTCTTATGCACTTAGGTAGGTTGTAGCTGATAATGTGCTTTGACTGCTGGCAAACCCGGAAAATGTAAAAAAAAAAAAAAAAAAAAAAAACCAAATGCAAAGTCCTTCAAAACAGATGAGAACAAAAGAGTGTGCACTTTGCCTCTGGTTTGGTTTCAGAATACCCAAAACTATATTGAACTTGCTCTGGGCAAGTCACTGTTCAAGTAATGGTGAATGATAAAGTGTGGATAAATATGCAGTCTTTATTCTCAAGGAGATCTATAATAATAAAATCATAATATGCTAATTAGACCAGAGGACCTTCCCGATGAAGCCATGGATGGCTGGGGAGGTGGGCGAGGCAGAGGTGGCCACTGTGGCAGTGGGGGCCCGAGCCCCTTGCACAAATTTCATGCACTGGGCCTCTAGTTATATATAAAAAAAAGAAAAATATATGTGGCAATTAAATAAAATAAGTCCATTAGAACCATATGATAATATATATCAGATATTTTCCACAAAGCTTAGCATACACTAATTATCAACACATTCCTTTTCCCCTCTCCACTATGTATCCCAAATTGAGTATCACTTAAGATGCGTTTAGCTGCAGTCAAAACAATAGGGACAGTTTGCTATTTTTTTTATAACAAGAAGTCTGAAGGGAGAGAGGTTCTAATTCAGATCAGTCTCATTCAGATCAGGAAATATAAATTACTGTAGGTTTTTTAAAGACAGTGACTTTAATACAAGGAATCGGTCACCAAGCTATTGGACAGGCTAGAGAAGCAAAGGGGTGACCTCCTGCGCGTTCTTCAGATAAGGAGGCTGGAGCTGGAGCGCGGCTGCTGCTGCTGGATCTGATTTGGCCGCTGCTGAACCAGAAGCCAGGATCCTGCTGGAGTCCCCAGCCACCTACAGATGCCCTGCTGTTGCTGGTATAGGAGACAACGTTG
This sequence comes from Pipistrellus hanaki, assembly GCF_964339955.1. Taxonomy (NCBI): domain Eukaryota; kingdom Metazoa; phylum Chordata; class Mammalia; order Chiroptera; family Vespertilionidae; genus Pipistrellus; species Pipistrellus hanaki. The sequence continues at coordinate 46,258,942 of NC_140513.1, read as the reverse complement.
CCTGGCGTCTCACACTGCTCTTAAGTGCAGGAGCCAGAAACAGGAAGAATGACCTCTGTCTTCTTCCTTCCCTGCATCTAGTCTTGTTAAAGTGCTTTGCCATTGACAGAAACTACCATAAACCAAGGGAGTGTGGGAAATGCTGTTCCCAGGGTTCTTGCTCCCTAGCTATAAGGTTGGACGGGGGCTAAATAACAACAGAAAGGATCAGCAGTTGGCTGTTCAGCCCTTCAATAACACCAGGAAGGACAAACATCCTTTTTTTGTCTTTCCTCCCTGCCATCCTCAGGGACTTAAAGCTTTTTCCTTAGGCAAATTCCTGGAGCACTTCAAGAGCTGAATGTTGAAGTCAACGTTCAAAGGCAGGAAGGGAAATGCCCCTTTCTTGTATTCTTTTGTTTTCATTTTTCAATTACAGTTTACATTCAATATGATTTTGTGTACAGCACAGTGGTTAGATAATCATATATTTTACAACGTGGTCCCCCTGTTAGTTCAAGTACTCATCAGATACCATACATAGTTCTTATAATATTTTTGACTATATTTCCTATGCTGTACTTTACATCCCAGTAACTATTCTGGAACTACTAATCTATACTTCTCAGTCCCTTCACCTTTCCACCCAGTCCCATAAACCCCCTCCCTCTGGCAACCATCAGTCTGTTCTCTGTGTCTATGAGTCTGTTTCTATTTTGTTGGTTCATTTATTTTGTTCTTTAAGTTCCACATGTAAGTGAAATAATATGGTATTTGTCTTTCTCTTATTGACTTATTTCACTTAGCATAATATTCTCTAGGTCCACACATTCTGTCTCAAATAGTAAGATTTCAATCTTTATTATGTTTTATGGCTGAGTAATATTCATATATATATATATATATATATATATATATCACCATTTTTTTATTTGCTCATCACATAATGATGGGCACTTAGGTTATTTTATATCTTGGCTATTATAAATAATGCTACATTTTATATCTTGGCTATTATAAATAATGCTACAATGAACATAAGGGTGCATATATTCTCTCAAATTAGTGTTTTTATATACACTTAGTAGAGGAATTGCTAGGTCATAAGGCAGTTCTATTTATACAATAATTTTTTGAGGAACATCCATACTATTTTTCATATTGCCTGTACCAATCTGCATTCTTATAATCCTTTTACAAAATGAGATAAACTTCCAGCCAACTTGGTGTCTCAAATTACTGCTGGGTAATACAACATGAACTATCTTATACTAATTACTAGCCATAGTTATATAAAATAAATCTTATACTTACCTAAGAAATTATATAGAATAATGTTATTTTGTGGTAAAAAGATTAATTTATTACATATAAATTCAAAAAATATATTACTTTAAAAAAATGCTGTTTTGTATTTCTTCACTTATTATTATACACTACAGGCCTGGGCATGAAATTTGTGCACTTGTGTGTGTGTGTGTGTGTGGGGGGGAACGGGGGGTCCCTCAGTCAGGCCTGTGCCCTCTTGCAGTCCGGGAGCCCTCAGGAGATATCCAGCTGCCAGCTTAGGCCCCCCTTTCTGTGGGGAGCAGGCTTAAGCCATCAGTTGGACATCCTTAGCACTGCTGTGGAGGCGGGAGAGGCTCCCACCACTGCCTCTGAACTTGCCAGCTGTGAGCCCTGCTTCTGGCTGAGCGGTGCTCCCCCTGTGGGAGTGCACTGAGCACCAGGGGGAAGCTCCTGCATTAAGCATCTGCCCCCTGCTGGTCAGTGTGTGTCATAGCGACCGATCATTCTGCACTTTGGTCAGTTTGCACAATAGCCTTTTATTATATAGGTTAGTATTATGTCACTATATACTAAAAAAGTAGAGTAATATGGCCTCCCAGAGTCTCTACAAGGCTCTGTGGGGGAGGCTAGACCAACCCAGGAAGACTAAATAGAAGAATAGGACAGTTGGGGATACCCTTGGGTGCTTTGGCTTGTAGAAACAGAATAAATGCAACCAGTAGACTAGCTTTAACCAGTAGAAACAGACTAAATCTACCATTAGAGAATCTACAGTGCCAAAAGAGTCTCTGGAAGTCATGAAAAGCCTTTAATGATTTGGTTGCTCACCCTGAATTCTGGCATCATTTTGGCAAAAAGAATAAGAAGGAATCACAGCGAGCTCCTTCATGCCAATAATGAACACAACAGAAAATGACTTCCTTCCATTCCAGCTGTAGCAGCAGGGGGAGGTGTTGCTGCCAACAAAAAGCTTCATCCGTGTAGAGTTGAAATAGTGGTCAAATCGAAGGGCAGGGGGGCGGCATTTAGTGCCGACATTCCATGTCATGTTGCCAATCTTATGCTCAAAGCTTTGCTCCCTGTGTTACAAACACTCCTTTTGAGATTGTTTATCTCCTTCCAGCCCTTCAATTAATGAACTATCCATAAACACTCAGCCATATTAACACTATCATCTGTACGCTGGCTTGTAAAGTGTTTTTACTTTTACATGATTGTATTTAATCACCACAGCCACTCAGTGAACTGGCTTCTTACCTGAGCAGAAATCAGATCCAGTCATGTAAGTTGGGTAACACATATACGCTGTGAAATGAGAGTTGAGCCTATTAAAAATACAACATTGGATGGAGCTGGGTAAGATACAGCTCTGGCCCTGGGGGCATTTATTTTGCAGCTGCTGAAATGACAAATGCAGATAAAGAACACCCAGCAGGTTGTTAGATGTGCTAAGTGAGCAATAGGTAAGAAAAGTCCTATGCAGGTGACAGAAAGTCTATCATTTATTGGCGTGGTCAAGACAATATTCATTTGTTCTTTTTCAAAGTGGGGGTGAGTTAAATAATGTATCAGATACCTTTCAGTGCTGACGGATTAGGTTCTGATATTCTGTCAGCCTCTGGATGACACCAGATGATCTTCCTGCAGGGTTTGTGCCCAAGGGTAGCATAAAGGTACCAGCTCAACTTTCCAATTCAGATATCAGAACAAACACTGTGATCAGATATCCTTTTCGCTGATCACCATGAGGGAGAATGAAGGGAAGTCATAGTCATTTAATGACTCAAAGGGGAAATACACACAGGCAGGCAACAAATGCCATAAAAACGCAGGCATTAGGATTTAGCTTTTAGAATCTTTCCTCTTTGGAACAGGGATGACCTTCTTCCTCATCATTGCCACGTGGTTAGCACTTCTATTTATAGAAACAAACCACTTGATCAATTTAAGAAACCTTTCGGAGGACATTTTCCACTTTTAACAAGATCACCTTATACTTTCTCACTGAAGTTACAAGGCTTTGCTCTGTGGAACAAGCCTTAACGTGATCTCTTCCTACCGGCATCAGCTCCTTTAACCTTGGTTTTAGTTTTGAAATTATTTAATAAATAATTTTGAGTACTGGACTGATTATTCAAGCGTGTTGTGGTCACTAATAATCTGGTTATGAGCTGACCTGAGTTCCCCACCATAGGGAATTTGACAAGACCATCCCCAAATGTCTTTGGAATGGTAAAGAGCTGAAAGTGCACTATCTCAATGTACTCAACTCTATCTTAAGTATCCAACTCTTTCCCGGAAAGCACCAACTCCCTACTGGAAGCATTGTTCCCTGAAATATGGCCTTCTGAATGCCTTCAATGTCTATTGTATAACCAAGACCCCAACCGCTGCACTGTTTTCTGTGCTGAAGCCATTTATCTGCATTCTGAGAGTGCTTAGCATAAATAAGACTTTAAGAATAAGACTTTACCAGCACTACCAATAGAGTAAGTAGATAAGTAATGGGGGGGAAATTGAATCAAAAAGGTTACCATGTATAAAACAATCTTTAGTAATAAGCTATAAAGGCCTGAAAAAGTGCTCCGATTATAATTGAAGGGAATAGGTCTCCTAAGTTCTCTTAAATTGTGTCTCTTTAAAAAAAAGATAACAGAAATATCTATTTGGTTAAATCAACTTAAGGTAAGACAGTTTGAATTTGTATCAGAGCTTTGATTTCAGGATTCATGACAATATTTGAAGACACTTTAAATTTTATTTAGACATTATAGATTTGTGCTTTGAAAATAGCAAATTCGCCAGTTCGAGAGTGATGGAACAATGAGTGGTTATTATGGTAATATTGTTTCTCTTTGTGTATTTTCAAAGTCAAATAAGAGAAGAAAAACTTCAAATTAAATCTTAACTTGAGCTAAATTAATCCCCGGGGTATTTTTTTTGAGCGCCTTAGGTAAATCAACTGACGCCTGGCTTTTCCTGGTACTCGGATATGTAAACCTTGAGCCTGTTTAATCCTCGCTGCCCTGAGGTTAAGGCCAACAGATGGCCTGTAACTAGTTTCAAAGTTTTCTGTACCAACAAAGTAAAACAGAATAAGTGTTGCACAATTACGTAAGCTGAAAGCTTACACTATTGATGTTTCTTGTATACATTTCTTCTTACTTAAATTGAATTCCAGGGTGGGAGAAAGGAGGCTGGCTGGCAGAGACACTGGTGGGATGATTGCACCATACAAAGGGCCAGCCAGGGAAGTCTGAGACTCTTTTCCTGATGTGGTCAGCCTCCTAGTGTTGCAGAGTAGAGTAGATGAAGGGTAAGAAATAGACATGTGAGCAACGAGGCCTAGGACTGGCAGAAGGTTCCAACTGCCATCATGGAGTCTCTTTCTACTTCAGCTAATACTCAATCCACTGCTTATGTAGAAAAGCTGTAGCTTCAGGCAATCAATAGAGCCTTGATGTTCAAACTTCACGGTGGTAATCAGTGACTGCAGAATCATTCATGCCTTCCTTATACGCTGGTGTAATCTGGATTCAGAACGGCAGTTGGCAAGAAATCCTGAGGATAATGGAAGTGCATTCACACAATTCAATACAGTTTTAATCTTTTTTATGTTAACTGTAATCCACAAAGGACCAAGAGGTTGACAGAATTTCTGATGCATGCTGGAGTTCAAGATCTTTTCCTCTCCTCATGACTAGATATTTACATTTGTAGATAGAAAAGGTGTCCCTCTTCAACCCCTCTCCTCATTATTTTTGGTCAGAATTCAATTTTGCCCAGACAATGAATGACAGTGAAATGTGGTTGCAATAAAATAATAATTACTAAACAAGCTGACTCCAGCATTTTTTAACCAACAAATTCTTGTGAAGAGTTGTATTATATTTGCAGGATGTCAAATAAAATATAGATGTTGTTTTTTGTAATAAAAGATGACAGGGAAGGAAAGTTAAGACAAACTGCCAATAAATTATAGCGGGTAAAATGTAAGACTTAATGATATTATAATTTTACTCACACAAACACTCAGCATTCAGTTGATGGTGGTGGTCTAATTAGCTCTCTTTGCTGCATGGTATTAAAGGTAACCATTTCTCTACTGTGAACTGGAAGTGAAGGAAAGTCTGAAATTTCACCCCAAAGTCCCTTATTTCTCATATTTCCTGTTCTATGGTTCTTCTTTCACATCATTCCTTTTCCCATTTGTTTCCATTTTCTTTGCTTGGAACTCCTATTGTCCCAAATTCCTGAATTTCCACCACATCCTGGACACTGGCTTTAATTAAGGGTTGGTGGTTCATCACACAGACATGTTTTCACTTAGAACATGATATGTTTTAGTTGTTTTTCTTACGATCTCATTTCAACCTTCACTTCTTCAGAAAAGCCTTCTCTAATCTGATCTAGATCAAAGCCCCATGACTTGTATTATGTACCTTTCATTCATATCACTTTTCACAGTGGTAACTTTACATTTATTTGTATGATTCCTTGTTTAATGGCAGATTTTGGACTAGTATGGGCAGAGTGAAGGCCTATTTTTTTTAATTTTTATTTTTCACAGAATGTCCATTGCCTTAGCAGATAACAACTCAGTTTTTTCTTTACTCAGGTCCAAATCCTTTGGGTCACCTTTGGCTCTTCCCTCCCCACACCCCTTTAGACTATGTGTCTAATTTATCAGCAAAGTCAGTTAGTTGGCTTGACCTTCAAAATTCTATTTATACAGAATTCAACCAAATTCCCATGTCTATTACTAACTTTCCAGTCTAATCCATTATCACCTCTGGCTGGATTAGTGCAATGGCCTCCTGACCTGTCTCCCTTTTTCCTGACCTCCTGACCTCCTCTCTATATTTATTTTCCACACAGCAGAGTATTCTTTTGAAACATAAATCAAGTCAACCTTCAATGTTTTTCCATCTCATTCATGGTAAAAGCCCCTATGGATATCTCCAAGTGGCTCCACACAATCTGTTTTAAGACAGTAGGGACTTTACTGTGTTACATGCTTTGCTACGTCCACATTGCATACACGAGTCATGGCTCAGAGTAGGTGCTTGATAAATATGTGTTGATTGAATCAATGCACCCACAAGACAGAGGCTATATTGTTTAAAAAGCATTCTCAGTATACATTTCCATTGTGTACTGTACCCCACAAATTATGTACTAGGCCTTGACTATGCTGGTCCACTCTGATGTTCCTATTGGTCTAGACCTTCTTACACCACCTTCCTTCTTGGCTGGGCTAATTTTTTCCTTATCCTTCAAGACAGCTAGGTCAGTATCTCTTTCCAGCAGAGACTCCCTCTGAACTCAAAGCACCATACGCATTCCTTCACCACAGCGCTCAATAAATACATAAATAGATAAAAAGTAGTCTCTAATTCTTAAGCCAAAAAGGACTCTATCTAATGGACTCCAGTAGATACATTTATCCTTTAGTTAACTCACACTGAGAGTGTTCAATATATATATAGCATTATGTTATGAACTTTTGTTCTAAGTCTTTGCTTCAGAAAAACATGCACAATGATACTTGTGAGGCGAACGTGATAACCACTACACTACGGAAACCACTTGCACAGTGATACTTGTATTGTGAAGTCAATCTTGACTTGTTTAGAAAATCATATTGTAATCAATATAAGCTCAAAAAATCATTCAAGGGCATACTATGTCATACTATTATGTTTCACTGAATTTAGACTTCAAGAGGAAAAATCCCACTTTGTAATTTTGTTTGTTTTTATTCACTAGAACACATGCTCAGCTTGGTGGTAACTTTTTTTTTTTTTCTTTTCCAGGTAGTAGAAATCATAATCCTTGAAAAATTTTGGTGGGGAGTTTTCATTTGTTAACTCTTTTTGACAATCAGGAAATCACTAAATCTATAACACTTCTACACTAAATCATACACCAATTTCATTTGTGTTTGCCTTCTTAACCTGCTTGTAGTATGAAAATCTAGCATTGAATAATTTACAAGTCTTAAAAAAGGAAATGTAAGGGAAATGTGGTTACAGCATACCTCTGAAACCAATTACAGAGTTTCTTTTTTTCCCATATACTAACATATGCAGGTAAAGTGAACACAGTAAATTGAAAGAACAGTGATAGAATTTTATAAAATTTAAATGAAAAAGAATAATGACTAATGTACAATGAATTTTCACCTGAATCTGATCCTAAAATGACATCCTGAGATGGTTATGATGAATTAAAATTAGGATGATGAAAGCATAAGTGGTTGGCTATTAGAAGTTTGGCCTTTGAACTGTTCATCCTTCCTCAAACCCATACATTTCTGTACTTCCAAGATTTTCTAACAGTCTTTCAGAAAATTCGGTTTTGAACATATGTTTTAGTTGATTTTCTTACGATCTCATTTCAACCTTCACTTCTTCAGAAAAGCCTTTTCTAATCTGATCTAGATCAAAGCCCTATGGCTGAAGAAGCTTCATCATTTTATCAACTATGTCTCATCTCATTTATTCAACAAATATTTATTGAGAACCTATTTTATGCCAAACACTGTACTAATAAAATAAATTGAGATATATTAAAAAATTAGGTAAAAACTTATACATGCAAAAAAATTTTGCAAGCCATCATAATAATTGATTCCCATATCATTGATTTGATGCATGCATAGCCAATCTGAGATTGCCATTAAAACTGCTAAAAAAAATAAACAACAAAAAAACCCCAACAAAAATGTGTTGGCTTCTCTTTATTAAGTGACTTTTGCCATGTAGACTTGGGAAATATTATGAAGTGGATCAATAAATTTAGGTGCTGCCATTCAACCTCACTGAATCCAATCTAAGAAAATAAATCCAAGCCCTTTCCTGCTTCTAATTTTCTTGAAACAGTAGTGGCAGGAAATTCAAAGGGATGACTTGAATCCAAGGGGAGGGGAGGAAGTCACTCTAAAACTAAAAGCAACAACAACAATATCAAAAAAGTAAAAGAAACCCTTGAGTAAGTTTTCCAACTATTAGAAACTCTATGAACCCTCTAAAAACTAGGGCTCATAGAAATGTACCACATACATATTCAACACTCAGATAAGCACATCAGATCTTCAGGCATCCTTTAAAGACCCATATGTCTGTGCAATTGCACTAAACAGAGATACATTTCCAAGGCCTGAAAATGTTTGTTTTCTTTTATTCTAGCGAGGAGGTTGCTCAAGCAATAACCTTTTGGAAACCCCTTCTGACCAAGAATGGCCTGGAGCCCACACTGCTCACCCATAGCAAATGCCGCACACATGAATGGAAGCTATTACACTATAAAAGACCAATTCTAAAATAATAAAAATTACTTATCCTTAGAAAGGATTAAACACATCCTCAAAGCAGAGAACTTGAGACCGCTGAAATTTTGTCCATTTGTATGCACACATCTAAGCAATAACACTTAACCAAAATGCAAACTATCAAAAACACATTGCTGAGCAACCTAAGAGTTTTGCTGCCAGCTATGATGCTGCAGTGGCAGTGTTATATATGCCACCCTACCTTGACTCTGTTTATCTAAAGGCATTCACCAAGCACTGAACAATTCCCATAAGAATTCTACTTGTTTTGCTTTTGAAAAAATAAAGTCATGATGCATGATTATCTATTAGGCTTAAATTGGTAAGTTTTCACATTCCCCAACACGTTCAAGTTATAATGAATTTGAATTATTCTTCTAAGTCAATAGCTAAGCAAGTCATACTCCAGGCAACGTTACCCTCACCAACTTTTCAGCTAAGTGAATTACAGTGAGAAAGGAGTCTGAAAAATGGAGATGGGCAGCTCCTATCTATTTTCTTGATTGGTGGGTTAATAACTCTATCCAGGGTAAGTCTAACTGAACCTTAAGAAGATTCAAGTTTAATGACTGCGCTGTACTGGTGGTCCTTTGTTGCCTGTGTGCCTGTGATGTTTTCCTTGAGGACATTTGTTGGTTGAAGGAGGAAGGTGGAATGGGAGCTCTGGGGCCCTTGGGGTGATGGAAAAGAAGGGGTCCAATGGAGGACATGATGGCGTCTTTCCTCCTAGTCCATGGAGGAAACTGTGGAGTTTTCCTTTCATATAGGCAAAACTGAAGAAGCCATGTTCCTGATGTGAGGGATGCATTAGCACCAATTAAAAAGCTGCAGGAAGGGGAGTTTTCTTCTGTACAGAACACAAGAGGGCACCATCCTTGGGTTCCAAAGACAGGTGGCTTCTCCCCAAAGCCCGAAGAAGACACGACCTTTCCATTTTGCAGTGAATGAAGTGTTGGGAAGCTCAGCCTGGCTCTCCAAGCCCCAAATAGCTGAAATGTGATTTCTGAGCCTTAATGAGAAGGCAGGATCTGCCCCAAGCACATTTGTTCCTCTCATGCCCAGGACCTCACCGGGAGTCTCCTGGCTGCCAGCCACAGGACACATTTCACCATGAGTCAAGTAGGAGTCTCTTACCAGGTTGGAAGCCGAGCAAGCTTATGCTGCACTTCCTGGTCTCAGAAATTCCTCCTAGTACGTACTTAAGATTCCTTGATTTATTCCCCTTATGGTCCATGTGGTTAACCATGGTTTTATTTTTCTTAATAGTAGTAAAGAGAGACTCATTGTGACCTTTCTTCAGGCTCATCACACTCTCACTCAGACTTATAATTTATTAGGATCATGCTTGTGGGGATGAATGGCTCTGCTATTTGGAAACAGGATATGGAGCTTTTGTACACTGAGTTGCACTAGTTAGTGCCAGATGACAGTTCTGCTAAGTTGCTGAGGGAAGTAAGAATCTGTCTCCTTTCCCGACCCACTGAACTGGCCACTAGGTACTAGTCTAGGTAGGGGCAAGTCTTCCTTCTTTGCACACCCTCAGTGCCTGTCTGCAGGGCCTAAGAGAAAAGGTAGGTAGACTTGTTCTGGAGTTCAGGTCTATGACTCTGCTGCAATGGTTCTCATGAGGGTCAATTTGGTTACCCCAGAACACACTTGGCAATGTCTGGAGGCCTTTGTGATGGTCTTGAATGGGGAGGTGCTCTTGGGAAGAGGCAAACCTACAATGCACAGGATAGCACATTCCTTCTCATCCTCCTATAAAAAAAACTATCCAGCTCAGAATGTAGTGCTGAGGTTAAGAAATCTTACCCTATGGTTGATACCAAGCAAGTTTCTTAACTTCATCTAAGATGAGAGATAATTATTGGTCCTATAGGGTTGTGATAAAGATGAAAATTGAAGAAACGATGAATATAAAGTAGCTGCATTAGGAACAGAAGCAAGGTAAGTTCCCTCCTCTTCTCTATGGTAGCTACAAATTCCCTATTTGCCAGCACTTTCTGTTTCCCAATACAAGTCTGTTCCTATTTAGCTTAGGCTAAGTTACGCTGAGTTAGTCCAAATTATTCTGAAGTAACAAACAACTGGAAAATCTCAGGGTTTATACCAAGGGAGGTTAGTGTCTCTCACTTATGTAACTGTCTGTCAGGCCCAGGCTGAAGGAACAGCCTCTCTCTGGGTGTGATGGTCAATATAAAAGAAAAGGAGAAAAACCAACCATATGTATTCTACATCATTGTTTTAGATGCTTCCTCCCCCCCCCCCCCCCCCCCCCTAGTGAGGGATGGATTCCTGCCCCAGGGTTATGAGAATGGCTGAACACAACATCTGACACTGGAGAGCTAGATCAATGGCAGTTTATTGGTCACATATACCCACAGTCCAGGGGAGGAGGATACTGGGCACAATGCAGAGTTGCATGGGGTTTCACTCAGAAACAGAGTAGACAAGCAGGGCCTGTGGGAGGCAGGCTTTGTAGTGTCGAGAGGATGTTTTCCCTAGTTCCGACAGGAGACTGTGATTGGCTTGTTTGAATAATTCTATAGTTAGAATTTCATAATCAATGAATTAAGTAATTTTATAATTGTCTATTTTGAATAATTCCTGGGAAGGAAGTGAAACCCTATACAAAGAACTGCCCTTGGTCCCTTTGATTGGGAGGTCGTTGGGCTAGTGGACATTATCTGAGAAAGCAGAGTGGGGAGAGGAGCTTTGAATTAAGACCGTTCAAAGCCTACTGATTTTAACAGATGTTAAAATATTGAGCCTAAATTTTAAGCCTTTAACCACAATCACTCTGCTTCTATTTTCTTGACCAGCATAAATTACATGGAAAATTGAATCATGTGACAGTAAATAACATAAATATCATTTATCATTTTAAGCCAGTGAATTCCATACTTTCCTCTCTGCTCATGGACACTGTTGTCCACAGGGTCTTAGCTAGGCATCGTTATCTTTAACCACAGTGATGGGAATCAACAAAATCAGATCTAACATGCTTCAAGCAGGATACAGGTTTTGGCATCCCACCATCTCCCCATCCACTGATACAGCCCAACTGCTCATGTTGCACAGTGAAAACATGAGGCCCAGAGGGGCAGTGACTTAATGAGTTACACAGTACACTTCATATCTCCTGGTGGGAACACGTATTCCTAAGTTTCAAATTACAAATTATATGGTAAAAAAAAAAATGTAAAGAGAAAAAATAAGAGGTCATAGGCTCCTAAAAGTATGTATAATATATATGAAAGAGGAGGGGTTAAGGAGAAGGGAAGGTGTAGAAGAGGAAAGGTCAGAGTTAAGGAGATGAAAGGAAAGAAAAGAAAAATGGCAAAGGAGGAGGCAGCAAGGCCAATCCAAATGTGAACTAGGCTGATGACACCCAAATCTCTCTGTTGCTTCAGAGCCCTGAGCTTCATCAGACTTATGACTCCAAATGCATGCTTAATATCCTGACTTGAAGTCTGAAGAGCATCTTAGTCTTATAACAGCTTAGGACAGAACTCCTGATTCCCCATCCCGCATCTCCTGAGACTTCCTGACCTAAAAATGTTGAACCATCTACAACAGCTTTTCAAGCCAAAAACATAGATGTTAGTTATTGACTTTTCTCTTCCCCTTCCTTCCCAAAGCCAATCTATTATCCAAGCCTATTTGGTCTACCTTCACACAATATCTAGAATATGAGCCCTTCTCTTACACCCTCCTGGAGCCCTGCATGGTCTCTTGACTGGTCTCTCTACTTTCATTTTAGGATCCCACAGTCTATTGACTATGCAGCAGCTTGAGAGATCTCTATAGACCATAAATCATATCACCTGTCTGACTGAAATTCTCCAATGACTTCCTATCAACACATAGAATCAAATCCAGACTCTATCATGACCTACAGGGACCATTTTGTTGGGTCCCAGGCTACTCTCATAGCTTCTATCCCATGGCCATCTATTCACTCTACTGATGCCACTTCAGCCACACTGATCTCTGGGCCTTTCCTAGGATATAAAACCAATCTTATATTATATCTAGGGTTCATACCCTAGACTTTCATGAGGACTTACACTTTTAGGTATTCATTCAACTAGTTCCAAAAAGTATAGCAGAGACTGTTTACAGCAGTAGATTCTTGCCTGAAATGCTTCCTCAGAAAGGTCTTCCTTCAGAGGACCCGAATAGACACTTTTTCAAAGAGGACATAGATGGCCAATAGACATATGAAAAGATGTTCAATGTCACTTATCATCAGAGAAATTAAAATTAAAATGACAATGAGATATCACACCTGTCAGAATTACTATCTATACAATAAATGAAAAAATAACAAGTGTTTGTGAATATGTGAAGAAAAGGGAACCCTCACATATTGTTGGTGGGAATGCAGACTGGTGCAGCCACTGTGGAAAATAGTATAATACCAATTGGACTAGCTTTATGATCTAGTGATTCCACTTCTGGGTATATATTCACAGAAATCCAAAACATTAAATTGAAAGAATATACACATCCTTATGTTCATTGTAACCTTATTTACAATAGCCAAGCAACCCAAGTACCCATCAATAGGTGAATGGATAAAAAAGTGAGGGCACATCTATACAATGGGATTCTACTCGGCCACGAAAATGAATGAAATCTTACCATTTGCAACAACATGGATGGACCCAGAGAGTATTATGATAAGTGAAAAAAGTCAGTAAGAAAAAAGCGAATATCATGTGATTTCACTTATATGTGGAATCTAAGAACAAAATAAATGAACAAACAAAATTGAAACAGACTCATAGACACAGAGAACAAACTAATGGTTGCCAGGGGGAAGTGGGCTTAGGGGACTGGGTTCAAAAGATGAGGCGATTACAAACTACAAATTGGTAGTTACAGAATAGTCACAGGGATGTAAAGTATACAGCATAGAGGATATAGTCAATAATATTTTAATAACTATATATGGTGTCAGGTAGGCACTAGAAATATCTGGAGGAATACTTTGTAAAGTATATAATTGTATAACCAATATACTATACACCTGAAACAGATACAAATAATTTTGAATGTAAACTGTAATTGAAAAATAAAATTAAAAAAAGGCCTTCCCTAAAACTTGCCATCGCTCCTATCATTTTTATTCCCTTATCTTGTTTTATTATTACTACCAGAGGCCTTGTGCACAAAATTTGTGTACTTGAGGGGGAGGAGGGGCGGTCCCTCAGCCCAGCCTGTGCCCTCTCACAGTTCAGGAGCCCTAGGGGGATGTCCAGCTGACAGGAAGTGGGCCTAAGCTGGCAGTTGAATATCCTCAGTGCTGTGCTTGCCAGCCATGAGCCCAGCTCAGGGCTTCTGGCTGCGTGGCGCTCCCCCTGTGGGGGTGCACTGACCACCGGGGTGGCCTTCTACATTGAACATCTGCCCTCCGTTAGCTAGTTTGCATCATAGCAACCCGTCATTCTGCCATTTGGTCGATTTGCATATTAGCCTTTTATTACATAGGATTATTGTACTGATTGCTACATAAAATGACATCACATTTTTTACTTGTTCTGTTTTCTTTATTAGTATGTTAAGCCCCTCAACTATAAAATGTGCTCTAGGAGCATAAAATAATCCATGAGGGAAGAGTATAATTTCAATATTTTAATAATGGTTAAATATGTCATTACAACCACATGAAAAGTACATGTTTGGAATGTCAGATAATGACTGTAGTATTGTGAGTTATTAAGGAGTAGGGGGCAGAAACTGATTTACTGAGCTGAGAAATTTATTACTCCCCACACTCTACTTCTTGGAAATATAACAACATTAAGATAATTCCTTGACATCCTTGGACCAGTAGCTAGCTAAAGAATGGTTTGTTTCTTTGGTCTTTAGACCCAATTTTCAAGGGTGATTTTTTACACGTGGAGAATCCTCAGCTCCACCCCTGGAGATTCTGATTGTCTGGGGCTGGGGTGGATGTTTTATAAAACCTCCCTAAGGCATTGTGATGGTTGGCTTCTCTCAAAAACCTCTGGGCAAATAACTTACTCGTACTATGTATTTTTACTAAACTAACCAGATACTTGAATAAACTGGTCAAAGGGGTTGCTTGGGTGTGAGCTTGAACGTTGTTGATCTGGAGTTTCATTCCCCCCCCACTCTGGCAGGGCAATGAACCTTCAATCAGGGCTAGAATAATTCCTGGTTTATCCAGGAAGTCAAAGTGAAGTCCTTGGTTATCTTACTTTGTGAATGTTTCTTTGCACAGAATAATTTTATAAGAACAAAGTAGCAGCTTCCCATGAGCAAGACCGCGCCGTAGTGACATGGTGAAGGGTGGAAGGCTGGGCACCGTCTCCCACCTTCCCCTTGCCCACGACAGAAAACTGACCTCTTCAGGTACAGCGTGTCCTTGTTCAGTACCTACTCACTTTGGAACACCAGTTGATTTGATTATACTCGGAGATGTGTCAGAAACGATTGCCGTGATTAAACGCATCTAATGACTTTAAGCCTCCCACGAGGAAATGAAATTGGATAAAATTCTCATGCCAGTATTCCTTTTCTAACCAGGGGCTTATTCTCCATTGGGAAGGAACAACAATGTGAAAGAAAATTCTTTAGCCTACAGCATGCTGGATTTTAATGTCCTGGACTCTTTCATGACCCAGTGACATTTGCTGATTATATTTACAGGGCACATGTGATTTTGAACATGCAGTACATGTGGGATGTCAACCTAATGGTTATGGGAGCAGCCGATTGCAGTGTCAGGGAACTAACTCAGTATATTTCCAATCTTTAAAGCTCAAGTCTTCTGAACTATGGATTGGCACAGCAGTACAAGGATTTGAGTTTTATGGGGCTGGATGAAAACTTTATATTACTGTAAAGGGAAAGAAATAAAGATTTTTCTTAAGTTACCTAGACATTTTATTTGAAGCCAGATTATTCCCAGTTCCAAAGCTGCACTATAAATCAAGATCATTGCCATAAATCTAGGTGTAATGAGAGGGTGGGTGGAAGGGCAGTTTAATTGTGGTAAGTCCTCCTTGGCAATGTATTGATGTCCTGAACCATCAGCAATAGCTGACCAGCTGATGGAGTTTATATAGGCCTACTAGTTAATCTGAAATCCAAATGCCACCACCAGACAGTCTGTTTTTCTGTGAATTCATTTCAGTTGGGAAGAAGCACTGTTAGAAGCTGGAAGCTCTCCTGCTTCTGTGTAATGTATGCAAATACTTCCAAACTCATTCCTCAGTTCAGAAGACAGCCCTGTGATTTCTCACTCTAATCTTAGGCATGGGACAAGGGGAGTGGAACCCCCATCCCCTTAGCCCTACATTCCTCTTTGATATTCTATCACTCACTTCAATAGGATTCTTTGAGACAAAAATAAACTTCCCAAAGAAAATTCAAATGCCTCCTTCCCAGTTGCTTTTGATAGGTTGTGAGGCTCATTTGCATGCTGTTGCATAATTAATAAGAGATACAGTGGGACAACTGACAGAAGATATGAATAAATACATGAAATGACAAAGACATCCCTTCATGGAATAAATGCAAATGAACAGTCAATAGGAGAACATTAGAAGTGACAGAACAATCTCAGCTAAAATAAAGCCCCTTAGCTATTACCTCAATTACTGGGAACCAAGATATAAGAAAGAGGATATAACAAACAAATAACTGTAATACAAGGTGACAAATGCCACAAAAAGATAGCTATCAGTACTGGATTGGTTCAGCGAAGAGAAAGTCCCTGTCCCCAACTTGGATGCTTCCTGAAAGAGGTAACATTTAAGATGAACTTTGATCCCTGGCTGGTTTGGCTCACTGGATAGTGTCGGCCTGGGGACTGAAAGGTTCCCAGGTTTGATTTAGGTGAAGGGCATGTACCTTGGTTGCAGGCACATCCCCAGTAAGGGGTGAGCAGGTGGCAGCTGATCGATGCTTCTCTCTCATTGATGCTTCTAACTCTCTATCTGTCTCCCTTCCTCTCTGTAAAATATATTTTATTGATTTCTTACAGAGAGGAAGAGAGAGGGATAGAGAGTTAGAAACATCTATCAGCTGCCTCTTGCATACCCGCTTCTGGGGATGTGCCCATAACCAAGGTAAATGCCCTTGACCGGAATTGAACCTGGAACCTTTCATTCTGCAGGCTGATGTTCTATCCACTAAGCCAAACCAGTTTCAGCAATAAGACATATATTTTTTAAAATATTAACTTTGAGGTGTAGATAAGACTTCCCTCTGTAGAGTTGAGGTTTGGGAAAGGAGCTTCAAGCTAAGGAGACAATATGATAAAAGTCATAAAATGAAGAAAGTGGAGAGAATATAAAGAATAAAGTATAAAGAACAATAAATAATAACAGATCCTTTGTTTTGGTTTTGGCCTTAGAGAATAGGTGGGGGCAAATTGGGGAGGAAGAACTTGGAGCCAAAGAATCAGGTGATAGTCTGACACTATGGGGACCAGCCTGGAGGCTGAGTCTGAGATGGTCAGTGTGATGCTATGGCAGGCCAGCTGGCTGGCTTTGTGGGAGTCAGCTGGAAATGAGGACCACAGGAGCTGGCCTGGCATCAGGGTATGCTGGGTGCCTGGGTCCATGGGGGCCAGTATGGAATCTAGGTCTTGAGACACTGGGGAGGGCTGACAGCCTGGGTTGGCAGGAACCTCCTGGGGCTGTGGAAGCTGACCAGCTGCTGGTGCAGGGCTGATGCTGGGGTCTGTGGTGAAGTGGGTGCTCACTTCACTCTCCTTCTCTCAGGGAAAGGGTGTTTTTCTTCTTAGTGCCTGGGCTTGGGGATATAGCAATGGGGATAATGTGGAACTGGCCTTCTAATCCTCTTCATTGCATTTTCCTATTTCCATCCTCTTCCCAGGTGCTATAATCTCTCATCTGGAATCGTTAGCTCTTGTGAAAGTACTTTTTCCCCCCTGTACAGTTGTTGAAATTGATGTTTCTGGGAACAGATGAGTGCTAGAAATTCCTGTGTCACCATCTTGCTGACATATTTTTAATTTTAGTAGAGTTTAATTCATCTATTTTTTTTCTTTTGCACTTTTATTTATCTTAGAAGGCTTTGCCTAACCCACATTTATGAAGACTTACTTTATCTTTTCCTTTAAGATTTTTATAACCTTAGATCCATTTGGAATTAATTTTTGTATATGGAAGGGTCCCATTTCATTTTTTTTTTTTTTTTACATGTGGATATCCAGTTGTGGTAGCACCATTTCTTGAAAAGACTATTTTCTTTAAAAAATATTTTTTATTGATTTGAGAGAGGAAGGGAGATAGAGATAGAAATAGAAACACCAATGATGAGAGAGAATCATCAATCGG
Source organism: Pipistrellus hanaki (assembly GCF_964339955.1). Lineage (NCBI taxonomy): Eukaryota > Metazoa > Chordata > Mammalia > Chiroptera > Vespertilionidae > Pipistrellus > Pipistrellus hanaki. Next base: position 46,240,999 of record NC_140513.1, on the reverse strand, counting down.
CTGCCTCCTGCATATCCCACACTGGAGTTCAAGCTGCAACCCAGGCATGTGCCCTGACAGGAAATCAAACCATGACCTCCTGGTTCATAGGTCAATTGATACTCAACCACGACCCATGCTGACTGGACTGTTCTGTTTTTGTTATTGAATAATCTTGGCAGCACTGTTGAAATCAACTGACCACAAATACTTTTATATTTGGATTTTCAGTTTTATTCCATTGATCTATATGTCTTTCCTTATGCTGATGTCACTATGTCTTAATTCCTGAAGCTTTACAGTAAATTTTAAAATTTAGAAGTGTGAGTCCCCTTACTCTGTTTTGTTGTTTATTTTTCAAGATTGCTTGGCTATTCTTGGTCCTTTGTATTTGCATATCAATTTAGGATCAGCTTGTTAATTTCTACAAAAAGTCCAGCTGAAAATTTGATAGGGAATACACTGAAGATGTAGATGAAATTGGAGAGTATTGCCATATTAACAATATTAAGTCTTCTAATCTATGAACACAAGATATATCTTTGTTTTCATTTCATCTTCTTTTTGCTAAAATAGGTTTTGTAGTTTTCAGAGTTCCAGTTTTATACCTTTTTATATTACATTTATATATCAGTATTTTGTTTTTATACTATTATAATAAAATTATTTTTTTAATTTTACTTTCAGAGTTTTATTGCTAAAGTATAGAAATACAAATTACTTTTGTATATTGCTCTTATATTTTACAATCCTGATGGACTTTGACTTGTTTATAGTTCTAATAGGTTTTTAGTGGGCATCTTATAATTATTTATATATAAGAGATAGTTTTACTTCTTCATTTCCAATTTGGATGCCTTTATATCTATTTCATGCCTTATTTCCCTGACTAACTTGCAGTACAATATTTAACAAGAAATAGCAAGTATCTTATTCTTGATCTTAGGATCAAAACACCCTATTTTTTACCATTAACTGTGACATTAACTATAGATTTTTCATTTTTTTTATTGAGAAAGTTTTAGGACTTATTATTTTATTACAAGAAAAATATTTTAAAAACAAATACACAAATAAATACTTGATGAATTGCCATATTAACAATATTAAGTCTTCTAATCTATGAACACAAGATATATCTTTGTTTTTATTTCATCTTCTTTCTTTTTGCTAAAATAGGTTTTGTAGTTTTCAGAGTTCCAGTTTTATGCCTTTTTATATTACATTTATATATCAGCATTTTATTTTTATAATATTATAATAAAATTATTTTCTTAATTTTACTTTCAGAGTTTTTATCGCTAAAGTATAGAAATACAAATTACTTTTGTATATTGCTCTTATATTTTACAACCTTGATGGACTTTTCAGAGCATATCTGAGTATGACATCACTCTAGACCTCAAAATAAGGAATCAATTGAATTCAGAGTCTTTTGAAAAAGTAAGTTGAAACTTTAAGGTTTCATTCTACTCACCCCCCCTCTTTTTTAATGTTTCCTTCTAACCAGCCTGTTACCTCTTTTATTCTTCTGTTACCCACATCTCCATTCTGGCTGTACAATGTTTAATGATATAATCCTGTCTCTAATGATGGCTCTGATGCTAATGCCTAGCAGTTTCCACATCACTCATTATCCAGCCTGATCAGCTCCTGGAGAAGAACCAGGGCAGTTTCTTTAGGAAGAAGCATTCACCATTAATGAGGCTTAGCCATTTCAGGAAATGTTGAAAACTTGATCAGATGGAAATCCCTAGGAGACTACCTTCTGGAGATTTCTTACAGTTTCTACTAACAATGAGAATTCAGTTAATAGTAATGTTACAGCGATGGATAATATTGAAACATCAGACAGTTCATTTTAAGTGAACCATTTGCAAAAATACATCTATTTTTATAAAGAATGCAAGCTTGCCCAGTCAGTGTGGCTCAGTAGTTGAGTGTCAACCTATGAACAGTTTAATTTCTGGTCAGGGCACATGCTCAGGTTGTGGGATCAATATCCAGTATGGGGCGTGCAGGAGGCAGGTGATCAATTATTCACTCTCATTGCTGATGTTTCTATTTCTCTCTCCCTCCCCCTTTCTCTCTAAAATCAATAAAGTTAGATTAAAAAAAAAAAAGAGTGGAAGCTTGGAGAACTGCCACATCAACAAAATTTCTCAAAATTTATTATATCCATAGATAGATAGATAGATAGATAGATAGACAGACAGATAGATAGATAGAAAGATATACTAGAGGCCCAGTGCATGAATTCCTGCATGGGTGTGGTCTGGCCAGCCCACCCCAAGGGAGGCTGATGGGGCTGGCCAAGAGGTGGGGAGGGGCTGAGGGAGGTTGGCCGCAGGCCCCAACCCCGATCAGGGTGGGATCAGTTGGGGGGAGGGGTCGGGAGAGATTGGAGGTGGTGATTGGGGCCCCAATGGGGCCAGTTGGCCACTGCAGTGTGAGTCATAGTGACAGGTCATTCCAGTTGTTCTGTCATTCCAGTCACTTGGCATTCATATACAATATATAGATATTTATACCCTCTGTACGTTTGTGGCTCATAACATCTTCCATATTTTCACTCATTTAGCTGGCCTACTACTCAAATAAAAGCCACCACATTTTGTACATCAAATCCTATTTTAATTAATAACACATAAATAGTTTGCAAAAATATTTTGCAGAGCTCATTGAGATGCATCAAAAGAGAGGACTCAAATGAAACATTTTAACAGAGATAGTTTGGGGAGGAGAGCAGAGAATAATTGTCTCCTTAGTATTATTCTTTTCCCTTTTAAAACCAAATAAGCCCTAGCTGGTTTGACTCAGTGGATGGAGTGTTGGTCTGCTCAGTTGATGTTTCTATCACTCTCTCCCCTTTCCTTCCTCTCTAAAATCAATAAAATACATTTTTTTAAAAATAAAAAGTTTTTATGAGAAATCTCTGCTAAATTTTGCAATATGTGTTTTTGTTTTCTGAATTGTTGATTACATGTAGAGTGAAGCTATAATCAATTTTAGGGAGTTATATTTGAGATTTGAACCAATGAAACAGGAATTAGGATAGTTGATATGGCCATTTTAGCCGATAACAAATTTAGCCTTCTCAAGTTTGCCCTAGCCAAGATTAGTAATAGGAACTATTCAGAGAGCTCATTTCCAAACAGCAGTCATGTAACTTTCTAATATTAGATGATATAAAAAACAGTTTTGGAAAATTAGCTGATATAAAAAATAATTTGGAAAATTATCCCCTGAATAGCAACACAAAGCGCTTTCTCTCTCTCTCTCTCTCTCTCTCTCTCTCTCTCTCTCTCTCTCTCTCTCTCTTCTCTCTCTCTCTCTCTCTTTAGTAGCTGTCTAGAAAAATCTCAAACAATATTATAATTAGCTTAAGAAAAAATAATTAGGAAATTTTTTAACATAAATGTGCAAGATTTGAGATGGTAGCAATCTTAATTCACATTTGATATGCATACACAATTTTGGTTCTAATCTTAGCAGTATACATTGCAGGCCCAATCAGCAAATCAAAAAAAATCATGATGAAGGAGCATATGTACCACAAATTTAGTTTTAAAACACATTTTGATTACTATTGCAATATACTTATATGTATTTTATCAATCTAAAAAATATTTATCTGGAAGTGTTGGTATTATCAGACTGTGAAAGGGTCCAGAGAACATGCATGAGACCCCTGGAGTGGAGGGAATAGGAAAAGAGGCTGTTTATGTGTACTCCTTGCCTGGGTAAAGGAACCAAACACACTCCACCTTAGAACATCTACCATGCCTCTGCCTGACCTGTGCTCTCTTTGCATCTTTCCTTTGATGCTTCCAGGTGATAGTAAACAGCTAATGGAGGGCCAGTTTCCATATTGTGGGTCTGTTTTTATCAGAGAAGATGCTGTCATATTTACAAGAAACAGAAAATGTATCCCAGCTTAAACAGAAAGAAAAATGGGTGACTCGCATGGAGGGCAGCTTCAGAAAGAGGCTGTCAAATCTTTCGCTCTGCTCCTCCACCACCCTGAGTTCTGCCCTCGTTCTGGTGTGTGCTTCAACCTCAGGCCAATAGCAAGAGGGCTCCAGTGATTCTGGGATGTCTAAAGGCAGGGTCCTCTCCATGTTGACTACTTGGAAACATGAAAATATTTCTGAGAACATTCCATGATGGTTTCCTTTATGTCTCATTGGCCAAGACTAGATCAGATCCTTATTTCTAAACTGATCCTCACCACAAGGTGACTCTGATCCTCATGACTGGTGAAGGTGGAATGGATTTTGCAAACTCAATCTCTCAAACCTGGTAGGTATTCATGTCACTCAATCTCTTTTTACTAGAACACAACCATCACAATTTTAATTTCAATGAATATAATAACAGTGTGGTTATAAGGGTGACAAGTAATAAAAATTAAGCAGACAAATACAGGGTGTTGCAAATCTAAAGTATGTATCCAATTTTCTTTCCTTGCATTAAATGTATTTAACTTTGGCAAATAGTTCAGTCATTAAAATCTTTAGCATCTTGAAAAGAATTACAATGTGATCTCTTTGGTTGCCTCATAGAAATGCTCTCAATTTGAATGCCACATTCTGAAATCCTCTGAAAACAATGGCCTCTCTCATGTTCTCACGGACAAGCAAATCTTGGTGACAAAGTTGCTTCTCAAACCAGACAGGTCAAATCTGAATCATCATGCAATGTTGGGTCAGAATTCCCAGTTTTCTTAACACCATGAAGTGTCTCCAGTTTCCTTACTAAGTGTCAAAAATTCTGCTAAGTGAGGGGATTTTCACATATCCTATATAATAAAAGGCTAATATGCAAATAGACTGAACTTCAGAACAACCAAATAACTGGTCACTATGACGTACATTGACCACCACGGGGCATGCATGGAACATGGCGGGCATCAACAGCAGGCAACAGAGTGTGGAACATGAAGGGCGTTGGCTGCAGCTAGATGGTGGAGCAGGTGAGCGGTGGTGCCAGACCAAGGCAGGGTGCCGGTCGCTCTCTTTGGGGTGAGCCTCTGGTGGTTACTGAAAATTCTTTGCTCCCATACACTATGGTCCCACTGGGCATTCGCACCTGTTGCTGGCGCTGACCCCACTCACACTTGCTGCCAGCACCTAGCAGTGGCAGGAGTGGGGCTGCAGGCAGACAGGGTACTGGGGGCTGCAGTGGGAGGGGCTGGGCAGGGGTGTGGAGGATGGGCTGAGACCAACCCCTGTGCCCACCACATCCTCATGGTCCACAGTTCCTTTCAAGGTGTACAAATTCATGCACTGGACTCCTAGTTTTAATTATAATAACTATCTCAAAACTATTAAGGGTAAAAATAAGTACTCAAATTTAATTGACAAAACTGAGATGTATGATTTCAAATCACTTGAAATTTTAAATTTTAGAATGTAGTCCAAAATTTTTATGAAGTTCTAACCTATCATAGACTCCAAACCTCCTTTTTCAGAAAGCACAATTTAAAAAGAAATGCAACTCAGAGGGAAGGCAGAAGTGGGTGGGTGAGTGAGGAGAGAGAAACCAAAGAACATATATGCACAACTCATGGACACAAACAATAGCATGGTGAAGGCCTAGGGTGAAGGATGCAGGTTGGAGGGAATCAATGGGGGGAAAAGGGGACATCCATAATACTGTCTTATATAATAAAAGCCTAATATGCAAATTGACCGAACAGCAGAACGAAGAGTTGTTATGACGCACACTGACTACCAGGAGGCAGATGCTCAATGCAGGAGCTGCCCCCTGTGAGGAGAAAGGCGGGTGCCAGGACCGCCTTTCTCCCCACACCCAATTGCCCTGCCAGTCACCCCACAGATCAGTCCTGATTGTCAGCCAGGCCTAGGGACCCTACCCATGCACGAATTTCATGCACTGGGCCTCTAGTCAACAATAAAGATAAATTAAAAAGAAAACAAACAAAAGTATGAGAAATATGGTCTACTGTGCACAGTTACCTGTGAACTTCAATTAAAAAAATGGGAGATTTACTCTTAGGAACAAATGAGAAAAACCTCTGTATCAAATGAAAAGGAGTCAGGACTGGCACATGGAAAAGCAGAGTGCCCACCTGAGAAGGAATCCTGTTGAGGAGTCAGTGAAGCAGCACTAACATGTTTCCGGGCCTGGGTTGGACCTGGGGTTTGGATGCACATGTAACTGAGCGGAGAGACCCTATGCTGCCTCCAGGGGAGGAAGGGGTACTTCTGGAAAGCTGCCTGCACTGCACTCTTCTCTGAGCTTCTTCAGTATCACTGATTCCGAGCTATTAGACCGGCTTTGGCCTTATCTCCTGGGGTTGGGGGATACCACACATTGTACTTATTTTAACAAGCTGATTATGCAACTTAGAACCACCCGCATGTCTAGGGAAGCTCTTGCTTTTAAGTTTCTCCACAGCGGGCCACAGGAGAGTCAAGGGGGAAGGGGTTTATATTTTAGAGGCACATGGTGGTGTTTCTTGCTTCTCAGAGGATGAGACAAAGGTAAGAGTGTCCTTAGTACTCTTACCTTTGTCTCATCCTCTGAGAAGCAAGAAACCTGTTCTCCTCACCTGCCATGTATCCCCAAAAGAACTCCTCACTTCTTACCCGTCTAGGTTGGGTCATGCTTTTCTGGGCTCTCATAATACTCTCCATGTACCTTTAACAGGATTTCTGTGGTCTTGTTCAGAATGTATCTGACATTTGTGTGTCTCTCTCATGCCAAAATGTGAGCCCTTCCAGAACAAGATTCAAATTTTAATCCATCTCTGTTTCCAGCTCCCAGCATATTTTAAGTGCCCAAATAATGATTAATGTCATTGAAAGGGATTATTAAACAATAAGATGAAGTGGCTTTATTTTCCCAGCAATGTCTTCAATGTCCTCCCACTATATTCCCTGGTCTCTTCCACCTCAAGAGACGTAAGTCAAAATGTTTCGGTGATATGCCTTAGTGGTCTGCCACAAGCACTTGTATGGATGTGGATGTTTTATGTTTTTGTTGTTGTTGTTGTTTTTTCAAGAATCCAGAAAAACAAAAAGAACATCTCTAATGTTTCAGCTCCAAATACATCACCAAATCCATGAAGCTATTAATTAATATGCAACTACCATGATTGGCAAGATTCAGTACTAAAATAATAATTAGGATTATTATTCATCTTAAGGTCATCAGTATCAATCTCTCAATAAATCAAGTCAAATTTATAACTATCAAAGAACATGATTAATAGTAAGGAGACATTATCAAAACTAATAAAGGTTACAAATTTGGGTTTGAAACAATCTGAGACAGAAAATCCAATGAGAGGAAAATTATTTGAAAGATATTTTTAACCTGATGGGGGAAAATGCAAACTAAAATTATACCATCTATTATGATATTTCAAACTCAAACATTCGAGTACATTTTTGAAGAGAGGGAACTAAAAATGCAACCATTTCTTCAAAGACTAGATGGTTTGAGATTCTCTAATCCTTCCATGCCAATTAGTCTCCACTCAAGCCCAAGTAGAAGGCAGAACATAGAGCCGTTAAGAGGTATTTTCACTTTAGGAAGGTGAAGGCAAAGAGTGAGCTTTCTCTCTCTCTCTCTCTCTCTCCTTTCTACTCTCTCTAAAAATCAATGGGAAAAAATATCCTCATTCTTTGGGTAAAGATTTAAAAATATAAAATAAAAATAAAAATACAGGGGTTTGCAAAAGTAGGTTTACAGTTGTTCTAAATAAGTGACATAATAATTAATAAACAACAATACAAGAATAAACTCTGTTTCAAGTACTCACAACTGTAAACCTATGTTCACCTAATCCTATAGTAACAAACTTTCAGTTATCTCAAAAGTTATATTTATGTTGAGCCATAGATTTCAATACCTTCTTAACCCAATAATATGGTTAATGATGAACTGTCTAGAAAGCCAGAGGGAGTGCTGTATTTCAACAAAAAAGGATTCTTTACATCAAGGGACAGCAAACTACAGACATCCAGGGGTTGCTCAACATGCTCCACTGGGAAGAAAATGTAAATATTTTAATTTACATTTTTATTCATGTTATATTTTAATGGTGTTTGATAGTACATAATTTATTGGTATAATAGGTGTATTAAGTATTTATAAATACTTAAAATATAGCTATTGGGGTTGCATGTGCTATGTTTGTATTTCTTTTTCCTGGTTATGATGTAAACTGCTCCCTTCAATCCTTGCCATCTTGCTGGCTACCTGCATCATGTCAGGCTGCAGAAGATTTTCCCACTCTGATCCAGCTGTATTAGAAACCCTGCACCCGGTTGTTTCTTCTCCATTTCAGTCAATGTTTAAGACATTGGGCATCTGGCTATAATGAACATTTTCTTTATTGCATAGAAAGAACACATAACTGATTGAGCTAGACTATACTTATCCTCCATGAATTATCAGTCCAGTAATACTGATCCGTATGGACATCTGTACCAAGTTGTAGTTTGTGCAACAGTGACATAGTTCTGTTTTCTAGATGCGTTGTTTATGAGTGTTTGGTGCACTTACCTCTTTTTTTTTTTTTAAATCAATCTTTATTGTTCATATTATTACAAAGGTTCCTCATTTCTTCCCCCTTCCACCAGGTTCCCACCCCACCCTCCGCCCCCTCCCCATCCCCCATTGTCCTCATCCATAGGTGCAGTTTATGTTCAGTCTCTTCCTCCCTCCCTTTCCCTGATAGTAAATCCCTTTTCAGATAGTCAATCAGTTACTTAGCATTTTCTCATATCAATAATACCTCCACATGCCCAATGATACACTTCACACAAAAGACATTTCCAAATAGGTCAACCAGCCTCTTACCTCTTATATATAACTAGAGGCCTGATGAACAAAATTCGTGCAAGAGTAGGCCTTCCTTCCCCCGGCTGTCGGCACCAGCTTCCCTCTGGCACCTGGGACACAGGCTTCCCTGGCAGTGCAGGCTTCCTCCAGAAGGTCATCTGGAAGGACATCAAGCCTAATTAGCATATTACACTTTTATTATTATAGATTATTTTTTTTCTATTTAGTTAAAGTCATCAGTTTGAAATAATGATCTGCTCCCCCTGGCAAATAATTCCTATCCTGTCTCAGTCTGCCTGGGGAATAAAGTTAAAGCCATTCAAAACAGAACCTCAATATTATAAAAACACACATTTAAAAATTTCTAGAGAAAGTTCAGATTTGAATTATAAAAGTACAGCATGGAGATGAATCCAATTTCTAAAGGGCAGAAATGCATTCAGAAGAAAGCTCACTATTAAAAATAGAACACAATTGAATGTTGAAAAGTTCTCAAACTTAAGTCCTTCTGCTGCCAGCGTTTTGCAAAATATTTTTTATAAAATATATGAGTGGCTACTTGAAACCTTTTTTTCTGGATTGGTGAGAGGGCTAGGGTGTCTTAAACAAGAGAAAAAACTCATGTCCATGTGAACACTGAGACAAGGACATGAGCATCTCTAACCTAGCTCAAAAGCCAAATTATGAATTAGGCTTAGAAAGAGAAAGAAGAAGCAATAACATTCTCTTCTCTTTTGCACGCCTTGAAATGACAGATAATTGAGTAAATATTGTCAGGTGAGAGGGAAGAAATCAACCTGCTACTATGATTTTCCCCTTTATTTAAAGATGATTATCTTGAGAAACCCTTTGCATATGCTGCTTTTCTGTTTTTACCTCCAGTGGAACTCATCTTGGGTTCCTCCCTATGCACTATTTTAAGAAATTATATAAATGTAGAAGATCAATAGATGCTACTAAAATTGGTATGACCTAATTTGCAGGCTTGAGATTCATATATGATCACAACAGCTTCCCCTCCCCCCATGATTAAAGTGCAGGCTGATGAACTTGCACTACTCACATTTTAATTTTTAAAATTCATGTCTTACCCAAAGAAAAATATGAGAATATCAACTTATATAGTGTGGGCAGGATATTGATAATTATTTTAGCTGGGTGATGAGGGAATCTTTTACTCTTCTTTTTACTTTTGCATATTATTGTTGTAATAATATGGTTTTAAAAAGGTAAATCTCAGGGACAGTTCTTCCAGTCATTATGCTCAATGGGCTATGATCCAGAAGAGCATCAGCTATCCCCTCAGTGGGTTTATTTCCTGCCCACTCTCAGAGTGAAAGCATTTTCCCATGTAAAGTGGAAATCTAGGATTCTCTGAGATGTGTTTTTCATGCAACATGGATGCCAAATGAAAGCCAATGTCATTATCTGATGCTCAAGTGAAGATACTCCAATTTGTTTTGGTGCTAGAGATAATGTCTACACATGCCTAATTGCTGAAGGAAAAAGGAATTTATTGATTTTATTTAAATGAGAGAGGGTTTCAAAGTGGCCTTCTCCAGAGATTTTCAAGAGTATTCCACTCTATGTGTTTATTTTATGATTCGACTTGAGACCCTAAATGCTTTTGAAGCATCAGACCCCACTCCCATGCCAATTGTCCAACATGTTTAGTTAGGATCAATGCTTTCAAAGGCCAAAGAGACTCAGAATCTTATTAATCACTAATATTAGTCTGGCCTCATAATGTCCCAAAGTGTCACTGTTGAAAATGTGTTCTATATAGTCCACAGTTATTGTTTCCAGGGACCTGAGGGTTTTCCCGCTTCCTTTTCTTACATGTGAATTCAAATCCCTTCCTCCCAAGAAATGCCCTCACTCTAATTGAAGAGTTTTAATCACTGCCATTACTTTAGAGCCTTGGGAACTAATGGTTGGCTAGGAGGAAGATAAATGAAAGTGTGTGAGGACACCAGACCTGGGCTTTATAGTTTCCAGAGTCTGGTAACAATCTCCTGCTTTTTTCTTGGAGCAAGGCCCTAGGCCTGAGATAACTAACTGGTCTCCATGGTTTATCTGAATAAAAGTAAACAAAATTAGCCTTTTATCTCTGCAGTGAACCAAACCATTTCAAACTCCAATTGCTGCAACCATTAAAAGGAAACATATGAAAAAAAAAAAAGAGCATCAGAGAAGTGAAGATTTAGGGTCATCTAATGTGGGTCCCCCTAAGGGTGCAGCCTGAAGTTGCCTAAGAGGCTTCTGTGAGGTAGAGAGGCTAGTCCTTAAGTCCGTGACCAACATATTAAGATCTGTGCATAAATGATCCATTTTTGTGCAATTCAAGATATCATTTCAGATTGCACCTAAAATAGGCCAAGGAGTGATGGACTTAGGTGGGGAGAAGGACTGGACACATCCTTTGCAGGTTATTTACTGTATTTTCATGGGCATCATTCTCCTTCATAAGTCATTTCAACCACTGGGATACTTTAGCCTGATATGTATTATGACTCCCTTGACAATCAATTTTCATATTTATGAAATCCTGTGCCTATGTGTTTCTGTCTAGACAGAACTATTTTCAAATCTCAAAACCTCTCTCAATAGTTGTCATCCTATATCCCTTAACACTCCAATTCACAACACATCAGAATCTATCCTCCATCCTCAACTTAATTCCCTTAATTTTTCTTTGAAATGTATATTTGAAAACTGAGCAGTCTTCTATTACTACAGTTCTATTACAAGGAAAATGACTAAAAGAAACCTAGATAGATTTATAGAAAATAAAGATGTGGGAATAAAAGAAACAACCAGGCACTTGGATTAATTTAGCCAAGCATTAAACCAAGTCAATAAAAAAATCATTAGTCAAGCAATTTGTTGAATGATTGGTTGAGGTGAGGTCATCAAAAGAATTCCAAGCAGAAAGTTTTTGTGAACATCTCACATCTGTTTTTCCTGCTTCCCCTTTTCATCTTGTTTGTTCTCCTAAGTTTTTGTGAAAGTTTGAAAATTGTAATACAATGTAAGCTCACTATAAAATAAGAAAACAAAAAATATATTAAGTCAAATTTGAAATCTCCATTTTACTCAAACAAATTCTTTGAGATCATAAAAATATTTTGATGCATATCCACAATATTTTGTACATATTGTTCTTTAACACATTTTTTGACTTAGCAATGTGTTTTGATGATCTTTCCAAATCTTTGTTTATAGAACAACCTCATTCATTTTAACTGTATTAAATTTTTAAATGCATCCTAATGTATTAAACTGAAATCCTGATCTGTGGACACTTTCCTACTTTTTGATGATTTTCTACTGAATCATTCATATCATGGGTTTCTCTGTCAGAGGAAAAGTAGGACTATCCTTGCCAAAGGTATGTCTTTGCGTCCCTAATAAATAGGAGTCTCTGGTGACACATGCAATCACTTAGAAAGACGAAAAGTCTCATCGGGCAATGTGACTGTAGCCAAAGTACATTTTGTGGGATAACTAGCATGTCTCTGTGCTTAATAATTTTGGGAAACACCTCAAAATTCTGTTAAATTTACTATATATTATCTTTAGCTCTCAAAATGTTGTTGTTCATGACATGGCACCTATCCAGCCTCAGTTCTCACTCCTTCCTACATGCTCTCCAAGCTGCAGTCATCCAAACTACTGGCTGTTTCGCTCTGAGGCTATGCTTCACCCCACCTACTTCTGCAGATGGCGAACTCTAAACCACGAACTCCCAATCTCTCGTGAGCTAGTTCATGTTCAAAGCCTTTGAGTGTTGTTCTCTCTGTAATCCTTTTCCTCTTCCTCCTCTCATGACATCTCAGGAAACGTGGCTACTTTCTCCTAGCCACTTCCAATACACCATGCTCATTTCTCAGATAACATATTTGTGTATCCTATTGTAATAATGTGTTTAAATTGGCTTCTTTTCAGTATAGAATTCTTGAGGGGAGGCTCTGCTTTGTGCATGTTTTGCCCAGTGACTAGCCAGAGGAAGAACTGCCTAGGTCTCAGGGGCCTCGACTCAAAGGAGCAATGACCTAGAGATCCTCTTGTCATCCCGAATAGGCTCTGGATGAGAGAACCTGACAGGGTACTCCTATGGTCTGGAAGCACATGTGGACATTTTTATATGATTGGTATTTCAAAAGTTGCCTTTTCTGCTCAAGCTGCCATCACACTGAGAATTATGTCATCTATCTTTTACAGTACACATTTCCCCCTGCTAAGTAATGCTCAACACTGTACTGTAGCATCCAGTACAATAGCAAGTTCCATATGGCTCCTCACACATTTACTTTTACATTCTCTGGCAATTTAGAATGGCATTGTTCATTATATTTCAGATGTCAGCCTGCCTGGAGCCTATCCAAGGATGTGTACTTAGACTGTCAGAAAGTGAAAGGCTGACATTGGGCATGACTCATTACCGTGCAATAGATGTGAGAGAGCATTTCAGGGGGAAAATCAGCTTTAATCAGTGTCAGTTGGTGTCATATGATTTTTCCCAGCACTGATAACGACGCATCAATTCAGAAATGACAGCTGCTGGACACCAGCCCTGTGTCCTTTATGCTTCTCCACACCACAGGCTCCAAACTCTGGCCATTGATCTAATTTGCTCCTGTGTTTGGAGGATCACAGTAGTAACAACAATAAAAGGTGAGGATCATTTCTAAAGAAATTAGGGATGTAACCACGGTGATTAACATAACTGCAACTGTCCACTGGCCTTTGCTTTCACAGGGAAGTCTCTCTGCTTACATGAAGATTGCATGAATAAAGCAAGATTTATGTATAGCTTTATCATGACCTGCTTGACTCCTAATCATAATTTAAACAAGCAAGCAAACAAAAATTGTGTCATGCTTTTGTTGCTTAGTGAGAACATTTTTACTTATGCTGTCTCCTAGTGAGAAACCCTCTTTTTGGAGATATTCCAAAATATAACACATCATGTGCTTTCTAATAGCTTGTCTGATTTAAGTTTTGCACCAGCCCTGTGAGGTAGATCAACAATAGCACATCTCTACTTTGCAGCTGAGACATCTGAGGTTCGCTAGAGTTAGTAATTAAATGGTGTGTCCCACTGAGTTTCAATGTGCATCAGGAGGACCCAGAACAAGATGTTCTACTTCCATGGCTTTCCACAGTCCTATTCATGACAAAAAAAATCTCTGGGTAAAATCATTCAAGAACCCAAACCTTAAAGAGCACTAATTAAGAAACTGAAAGAAGACAATTTCCCCCGCGTTTTCCATTCTCCTGATATTGGCCCTATACTTCCGATATCATAAAATGAGTCCAAGAAATGGAAGCCATCTCCACAATCTGCCACAGAAGCACTTTGACAAAGAAGAAAGAACTATACGTTTTTCTATTTTGCTGCTACCCATAGAAATACTGTTCGTTCAATTCCTATCACATTCGTTATATTGGTAAATGCCCAGAAGAAAAGGACTATGACTACATCTCCTTATAATACAGCTTTGCAAATAGATAAGCATTTATTCTAATGGTGCTATAGAATGTGAACAAAGCTATTTTCTCCTCAAGGGATAAAACCTCTGAGGATGCCAGTAAGTAGACAAAAACCTGAGGAATTATGATGACATGCTACCATACCCTTGCCCCTGGGATACCTAGTATGAAATTGTTTTTTCTCCCTTCCCTATAATTTTCTTTTTCCTCTTGCTATGCCTTAATAATTCTGAGAAATGGGAAATTTGAAACCCATGGCTGTTCCAATTTACTGGGCTTTTTAAAGACAGCTTCCCAAGATCCCCAAAGGTCTTCAACAGTGTGGCTGATGGATTCCAATATCTCTCAGACTGGTGTAGCTCCTTGCTTTCTAGAATCATTTCTGAAATGTAATAAATAATTCCTGAGCACACTGGTAAAATTCGTTTCTCACTAGGAGACAGCATAGGTAAAAATGTTCTCACTAAGCAACAAAAGCATGACACAATTTTTGTTTGCTTGCTTGTTTAAATTATGATTAGGAGTCAAGCAGGTCATGATAAAGCTATACATACAGTTATCTCCCTTCAGCAAAACATTTGACCAAGTGGATAATCTTGATATATTTGGAACAATATGGAATATTACATTTGGATCATAATATAGTTAGTGTATGCATAGCTTGTTAAATTATTTTACCAAATATTTTGTTTATGATGTTGGAAGAAAGTTTAGTGTCTATTGTATATCTCAGGACAATATTAGAATATCCCTGTTTTCCTTTGTTTTAAAGAGGTAAAATCAAATGCCACCAGGATGATTAGAATTTCAGGAAGTCATTTTCATGAGCTTCATAATTATTAACAAATTATTTTGAGGTAACACTTTAAATTGTGTATTAGTGAGAATTGACTAATTAATGGTAATAGGTGTATAATTATAAGAGAGGTGCTGGGTAGATCATTGATATTCCTCTGTTGAAGATTTTTAAACATTTAAAGTATCTGAATCGGTTGTTAGTGTGTTTAAAATACACAAAGATAACAAGATCCCTGTGTAACTTGGGGCACCACTGGTAAAGCTTGTGTCCAAAGTAATACACCAAACCTTATGCATTCCGTTCCAGAGAACAGCTGAACAGTAAGAGAGTCCAGCATGGTCACATGACTATTTTATCCAATGGAATGTAAGCGGAATACATTTCATTTTCAGGACTAAAGGGTTAAGAAGTGAGTGATCTTAACTTTCGTTTCCTTTCTTTTTTCACAAGTCTGAGGGACATGAGCATTAGGACCTTGGAAGCCACATTATTCTGATGATCAGAACCAGAAGACTGATGGGCCCTGGGTCCCTGAATCGTGAACTGTTGTCAGACTATTATGTGAGTGAAAAAGAGACTTCTGTTTTGTTGAGACGTTGAAATTTTATTTTTTTTTAATTTTATCTTCAATAAATAATTGTGTTATTCTCAATAATATAGGTAAGAACTCTGTGAAAGTTAATGCTTTGCCCATAGGGGACAGACAATCTAATAGCACCTTGAGTTCTAGGCTCAGAGGTTTGCATGTGACAAATTCTGGCTGGTGGTAATTCTTCTCTCACCCACTAGAAAATGAATGCCCCAGTGCCTGGAAGGTAAAGAATGCTAGGAAAACTTTTTCCTATTACTCTTGTTTATATTATATTTCTATTTATTTTACCAACTACATGAATATTTCATGTTTCTTATCATGCCAAAATTTTTTACACTAATTTAGGAGTCTGGAACCTAGAAATGGTAAATTCTGGAAACACGGGTCATAATAATTTAATTGTCAATTTTTCCTACATGAACTATTTTCTTACCATATCATCACATGCAAGAGCCAGCATAGACATATATTAAATATTTCCTCAATAACTTGAATGATGATATAGAGTTCATGCTTTTCAAATTTGTAATGGAGACAAAGATGAAAGGGAAATCCACTAGCACAGATGAGAGAACATGTCATTTGCTCTGATGCTTCCAAGCTAATGCTTATGTCATTTATTTGGCCTGAAATTCCCTTGTCCTTTTCTTTTTCATCTAGTTAAGTAACACACATCTTTCAAAATTCATCTTAGCTGTCACCTCCTACAGGAAGACTTCTGTTCTTCTACCAATAGATGGTTTGGTGGCTTTTCTTGGTACTTTCTAGTGCTTTTGCACTCACATATAGCCTCATAGATTATTTTTCCATTTAGTAGTCTATAAGTTTTCTTGTAGCAGATATTTTTATCTTATTTAACTTTGTACCTTCAAGTTGAAGGAAGAAGACTAAATCAAGACATTTTTTTAAAATCAATAATAAGAAATAATAAGCTCAAATAACCACAATGAAATAAAAGATATGTAGGTGAAATCCCATTTGTAAAAATAAATAAACAAACAAACAAACAAATATAAAGTAGAAATAAAAATAAACAAATGCCCTCTAATTGAAAATAGAAATCACAGAATTTATGGGCTTCACAAAAATTATTGTTGAAAGGACCTGGAGTTTCATAATGTCAGCAACACAGAAGGAACCAAAATAGACATAGGAGATGATCCTGATCAGTGAAGAGAATAGTGCCATATGCGCTGAGGGTGAGGGCACATACCTCTACAATATTCTTTACAAAGACAAGTACCATTAATGAGGAGCCACCAAAAAATGTCCAAAAGCAATGACTAGGATAGTGACCCAAGATCTCGGGCCCTTAAGGAAGACATTTCAGTTATCTGAAGGCTCTCATGTAGTATCCATACTCAGTTGGGTGCTAGATACATAAACTGAGATACATACATACAAGTTGCATAAGATAGATTGTACAGTTTGGGAGAAAAATATCCTAACAATTAAGGCTTTTCAAAAATATTAAGGGCTATCTTGATCAAGTTGTATGTTTGAGCAAAGGTTGAATGACCTTTTATCAGAACTGTGATAGAATATATTCCTGTATTAAGAAGAAGGGAATCCAAATACATTGTCTTTTGCAACCTGAATATTCTAGATGGATACAGAGAATCAGAACAATCATATCTTATTCCAGAATATATCTAACCTGTTCTTTCTTTCCTGCCTCTCTTTATTTCTTTTCCCTCCTTCTCTTCTACTTTTTCTGTCTTCTCCCATTCATCTTTTCTTTATTTTTTCACTCTCACTAATGCTTGCAACTATTATAGGCCAGGTAATGTGACTACGTTACTGTGAGTTCAACAGTGAACAAGTTGGGCAAGGTTGCTGCTCTTACAGAATGTATAGCCTACTGAGAGGTATAAAAAAGAAAACATGAATAATACAAGCTATGATAGGGGCTTGGAGAGTTATCTGGTAGCACTTGAGAGTAGTTTCTCACACAGGCATAGAGTGTTCAAGAGAAGTGGCTTTGAATTTGCAGGCCTCTTGGAGGCAAGCTCAGCCCTGCTGATAGCATGGACATGCAGACCCAGTGTGAA
Source organism: Pipistrellus hanaki (assembly GCF_964339955.1). Taxonomy (NCBI): domain Eukaryota; kingdom Metazoa; phylum Chordata; class Mammalia; order Chiroptera; family Vespertilionidae; genus Pipistrellus; species Pipistrellus hanaki. The sequence goes on along the minus strand of NC_140513.1, from coordinate 46,223,265 downwards.
CTGTGTTCGCCTGGTTCTTTGTGTGGATTCCCTCATCCCCCCATTCCCCTGCCCCCATATAACCTAAGAATTTTCCAAATTTATTTCTTGAATCATCAAATATATCTGTGAGAGTGATGCACATCTTACCTTTCTACCTCCACCTGGTAACTGTCAGTGCAGGTTCTGTACCAAACAAGTGGGGATTGAGAGAGAGAGAGAGAAAGAGAGAGAGAGGGAGAGGGAGAGAGAGAGAGAGAGAGAGAGAGAGAGAGAGAGAGAGAGAGAGAGAGAGAGAGAGAGAGAGAGAGAGAATCATCTATGTATGTATCGCAGGAGATTGTGCTCTTGTAAAAAGATATATTTTAATTTCAGAGCTGGGTGTAAGCTAGCCTTGTATATGTAATGGCTAACATGATTGCCTACCGAGCCACCGTCAACCCAGATTTGAAACTCATTACTGTGAATTGCTTTGGGATACCTTGAGTATCATTTGTCCACCAACCAGAGCTGAAATACCATGGCTGACATTTACACATAAGGAACTGTTTGACATTGAAATTGTGACTCAAAAGAACGCTTGGCCCAGAAAGGAACTTACTACAGACTGATTCATTTTTCATTTGCCTCTCAGCATAACCATTATGGCTAGTCTCAGTTTTGGTTCTTATAAGGGAATTCCTTGTATCACATAATCTAACACATCTAGGGGAAATAATGAACAACATAAATTGATGAACAGAAACAGACCTGGAGAAAGAGAAGCAGCTATCTGACTGTCAAACCTCAGAGGGAAGGTAAGGGAAGGTGAGGGCAAAGGGGAGAGATCAACCAAAGAACTTGTGTGCATGCATATAAGCCTAACCAGTGGTCATGGACAACAGAGTGAGGGGGGTGAAGGGGGGAGAGGGGCAATACCTGGGGAAGGTTTTGGGATGGGAATGGGGAGATGAGGACAATTATGTGATACCATAATCAATAAAGAAATTTTAAAAAGGAAAAAAGAAAAGAAAAATACAATAAAAAAAATCTATTTTGCAAAGTAGGTGCTAAAACTGTAAGGACAAATTTTAGAGCTCTCTTTATAGAAGTGAGAAACCAAACAATACAAGGCACCCTGAGTCTTTCCATGGGGAACAGTGGCATCTTTGAAAAAGAGGAGGAAAAAATGATTAAAATAATTTACTTCCCCAGAAACAAGGAACTAATTAACCAAGTTTGTCTCAATACACTGACCTTTATTGTTTGTTATCTATTAAGATACTTTTAACCAAAAACCAGTGGTGACACGTGCTAATTGCATCCTATTTGTTTTGCAGATCATGGCCTCTATAAGGATCATTTGTTTCTACAAAATTGTCACATGTCAGTGCTTCTACTGAAGAGTCCAGTAAAGCCACATGTGACTTCCAATGGGCATAATTTGGGTTGGTTTTCATTCTTTGTCAGCCTGTCAAGGAAAGACAAAGAATCTGGCCAACACAACTGGAAATGACATTAATTTAATACTGAAGATGTATTATAGATGTTCTTCCAAACCCTCCCTCCCCCCAGAGGTAAACCTTTCTTATGCTGCTACATAACATCTTATTCTAGCTTGATGGCATTACCACTTTACTGCAAGAAAACTGTTAATAAAATAATTTTCGTAATGGTATTAATTGGTCAAGAGACACAGATGCTGTTTTTCCTGAGAACAAAATCTTTACTAGAAACCATGATTGGCTTAGGGTCATTTCTAATAAAAATGTATCATGCTATCTAAGAGGAAGATGTTTGGTATAATGGAGAAAGCAGCAGGCAAGAATTCAAGGATACTGGATTCAGTTCTGGTGCTGACACCAAGGAGCTGAGAGATCTTGGCAAATCAATCTTTGACATGATGTTTCCTCACCTAAATAAAATGCATATAATCTGTTTACAGATTTCCCATTTCCTTTATCTCATACTTTTGTATCTCTGTGTGCTTTCTTTATAGCACTTATCCCAGTTATATTAGTAGTATTATTGTAATTCTTTGACTAATCCCCCAATTGATGCTCCATGAGAGCAGGAATTATCTCTACTTTTGTTTACTATTTCATGTTTTCCTCTGCTACAAGGTCTGGCATAATGCAGGTACTCAATGAATACTTCTTGAATAAAGGAATAGATGAACAGTATTTAAAGAGGATCCTATTATTTTATGAGTCTTATAGATAGTACTGAATCACGAAGGCTTATTGAATAGCCCAATCTACAACGGACTTCTCTGAATCTTCAGGGAAAGTTATTTATCTGATATAATGAGTTTATACAACTTTGTCTCACATTGTAATTATGTTTTTGAAAGATGCCCTAAATGACTGCACAAGGCCTCAGATGCAATAGAAACTCAATAAACATGTGTTGAACATGAGACAGTGTCTGTGCCTTATTTATATCTCAAAGCAATAGATGCTGACTAGTGACATATCACTGCTTTGTCACAGATATTTACATTTTAAGAAATAGAAAGCTCACTTCAAATAGACTGAACCAATAAAGCCATAATTTATGTCTCCTATAACTGCAAAACTCAGGGTTAGGCTTCAAAAGATCCAATGCAATCATAGAGGTTCCAACTTACTATCTCTCCTCTCTGCTTTCCATTACTCCTGCCCCTTCCTAAGAGTGGTTGTTCCTCAGAGGGCTGCAAGCAGCTCCGAGATCTCTTGCCTGAAGAAATGCTCAGGGTAGAGGACCCAGTGGTGACCTCACTTCCTGACGATGGAGCCTAACAGAACCTGGCAACCAGGCAGCTACATTCTATAACTGCCACCTTCCCATCTCACTTTGATAGAGGCACTGCAGAGGACACCATGTTTTCTTGTTGTCTTCCAGTGTCCCGAAGTCAAGGCCGAGGTCGAGACCTCAAGAGAGGCAGTGATGAGGGTACATTCCGACGTGCCCGCCGCTGGATCCGGACTCAGTCCAGACGACGCCTGTGGCCCTTTGCACGGAGGGACCCGAAGGTAACACAGGGAGGCCAAGGTGGTTGTGTGTGGAACAGGCCACCACTCTGATCCCACTTGAGCAGCCTTTTGTCCGCTGTGTGTGTGTGGGTGTGTGTGTGTGTGTGTATTGAGGGGTGGTGGTAAAGGGGTATTCACATGAGGAGCGTCTGCCTGGAACAAGAACAGGTTGGGTTAAGGTGGAGGTCAGGACCAGTCATGTTCGCATCCCAGGTCAAGGCTGGCTGGGTGAACGTGGAGTGTGCGTGGCGCCCTCTGCCCGAGGTCTATCCTGAGCCCTGGATGTGACTCTCATTTTCCCTGAGAGGAGGTCTGTGCAGACACAGGGCTGGGCCTGGTCCAGGGGCAGAGGTACAGGGGGCAGATGGTCCAGGGGGCAGAATGTCCAGGGGGCAGAATCAGCAGTGACTAGGGCCACAATTGAGTCCTGCTAACAGGCTGCTGGTCACTGTCATTACAGAGCTCAACCCAGATCAAGATGGAGCAGCAGTGGGTCCAGGAAGACCCCTTCGCCGTGTCCAAGAGTGAGGGGCCGGTGAGCCACACCACTGAGGGCCAGGACAGGCCTGAAGTGTGTGTGGCCACCTGGGCTTCTGGGGAGCCAGGGCCTGTGGGTAGACGGAGGAGGACCCCTCCATCGAAGCCGCCCAGGCCCAACAAGCCGCCAACCTCAAAGCCGCTCAATCCCAACACGCAGATGCCAATTTTCAACTATGACCTGGAGCGCTCTGCCCCTGTTAATAACACCGGGCAGGAAGACCTGGAGCCCAATGAGGCAGAGCTCAAGGGTGAGGAGGTCGGGGTGAAAGAGGTGGAATGGGTGGGGAAATCCATGTGAATTATGGGGAGGGATTGCTGCCAGACACACAGGGAGCACCCCCAGAGCCTGGCCAGGAACAAAGACCAGCCTCTGACCACCCATGTGCTGGACTTTGGGGATGGAGATGTCCTGTGGTGGGTCCTGGGCTTTGCCCAGTGTATGTTTTTGGGGGACACATGGAAATGCAGGCACGTGGATGATATATTCTCCTCTTGCAACTCCAGCACCAGCCCAGGAGGCAGAGGTGGCTCCTCCTGATGCAGAACTGGAGGCATCTCCACCTGCAGAGCTTTCACCACCTCCAGCAGCCTCTCCAGCTGCAGCTGTGGAGCCAGGGCCAGCCCCAGAGGAAACAGAGGCCCCACCACCACTGGATGGAGAACCCTCCCTGGAGCCCATGCTGGTTCTTGCCTTAGAGGAGGTGCTGCCTGAGGAGGGCCCAGCTCAAGGGCCCATGCTTAAGTGTGTTCACCCTGTCATAAGGGCAAAACTTGGTTCACTCTCACTTTTTGAAATTTTCCTTTTCTTTTCTGTTTTCATTTTGTTGCTTATTTGTTCTCCACGGCATGAATCAATTTTTCATCTTTTGATTTTTATTATTTCGGGGTTTTGGGGAGTTTTTGCCTTTATTATTTTCTTTCTTCTATTATCCTTCATTTTCCCTTTGGATAACCCTGTTTAAGTAATAAATAAATCTTATTATTCATACTTTAAGTGTCACCATTCCTGAGCATGAAGTACATTCATGATGCTGGATAAGCATCACCACTGTCTATCTAGAGGCAGTGCACATACCAGCACATGTCAGACATGCCCCACCTCCCCAGGGGGGCACACACACTGTCAACACTGTGGAGAGAGCACTGTCACCATCTGGTCTCAGGACCATCAGCCCTGGGGACAAAGGGAGGCAGTAGGGAATGGCCCTTCCCCTGGGAGAAGAGTGTTCAGGACCTGCCCAAGTCCCACAGATGCACACCTGCACCTGGCAGTGCTCACCCCACAGAAATTCTTGCACAATTTTTCAAAGATTTATTTTTGAGACTACCCATCGGAGCACTGATGAAATTAGGCAAAACACTAATGTCCATAGAAAGGGGATGGGCTCCACCAATCCTGGTCCTCATGGATTAGGGAAGCTGAGCAGCTGCTAATGTGGGTGCAGGGGTCTTTAAGTACTGACAGATAAAGGTCTCAGGGTTCCTTTCACATGATTTGAAAAGAAGATCATGAAATAGAAGTTAATGCACTAAAAGGAAATACTGACTTACCAGAAGAAAAGCCACTAATTTCTGACAATTCTCCGGATACTCAGAAAGTTCATGTAAAATATTTTTAAAATTATTTCTCAGTCTTTTGTTTTTTATTTAGTTATGTTTCATGGCATAGTTCAACCCTAATTTATTCATTTTTATGATTACTGAATAAAGATCTTTTTGTAAAAATATGTGTTTCAAAATATTTTGTGGGATATAAAAGAACATATCTTTTAAGTAAGAAATTATTTTTCTTGTTTACCCAAAATGGAAAGGCTGTGGCTAAAAAGTCACATTTTTTAACAGTTTAATTTTTGTTCAGTTACTGGTTCAAATTAAAGTTTTTTTTAGCCATAAGAAAGCAGATACTGGCTACTCCAAAGACAAGTGTGACATTGAAACTATTCAGAGCTTATGTGGGGGAATAATAGTCACCTGGTTGGGGTTGAACTTCTATTCTATACACTCTTGCAAGGATTTTTTTCTTTGGTTATTCATATGACCTTTGGTTTCTTAAAAATCCCACCAATTCTCTCCTATTATCAACAGGCAACTTTTATATGATAATGGAATTTAAGATAGAGGAAAAACAACTCTTTTAATTATTTATAGAAATTTGGTTGTATAGTGTTTGTGAAGTTTCTTAACTCATAAAAATATCATGGGCTGTTTATATTTATTTTTTATGACTATTCTCACTATGAAATAAATGAACTAAGTCCCTATTGCTTTAGCTGGGAGACTTAAAAACTTGTGGGCATGGTGTAAGTTGGAATCCTCATTTCTGGGTATTTCCAGTCTATCATCTCATTGAATGTTTGGGGAGTGGGCAAAAGTTCTTATCTTGGTTGGAGGTATTGTTGTTGGGGTTAGCATTAGGGACATTGATGAAGCGGCTAGCTCAGGTGACCAGGGAGACTGTATTAATGAGCCCCAGAAGGCACTTACTATATAATGCCATCCTATGAAAATAGGGAGAGATAGCAATTCTACTTAATACACAAAAGCAAAGACAGAGAGGCAGCCAAATGAAAAGACAAATAAACAGATCCCAAATGAAAGAACAGGAGAAATCCCTAGAAAAAGAACTAAATGAAATGGAGGAAAACAATCTATCAGACATGGAGTTTAAAACAATGGTTTTAAAGGTGCTCAGGGAACTTAGGGGACAAATGTATAAATTCAGTGAGAACTTAAAGAGAGAGCAAGTATAAAAAACAATAGCCCTAGTGGGTTTGGCTCAGTGGATAGAGCATCAGCCTTTGGATTGAAGGGTCCCAAGTTAGATTCCTGTGAAGGGCACATGCCTCGGTTTCAGGATTAATCCCCAGTGGGAGCTGAGCAGGAAGCAGCTGATCAATGATTCTTTCTCATCATTGATGTTTCTATCTCTCTCTCTCTCCCTCTTTGAAACCAATAAAAATATATTTTTAAAAAAACAACAACAAAGAAATAATAAAAAAGAATCAATAAGGAATGAAGAATACAATATATAAAATGAAGAACACACTAGAAGAAATCAACAGCAAGTTAGATGAAACAGAAGATCAAATCACCCATTTTGAGGACAAGATAACAGAAGACAAGCAAGCAGTATCCAAGATAGCAGGGGAGTAGTTGAAAACTATATTCACATCCTCTTGGGACCAAATTGAAATTATAACTGAAACACAGAACATTCAATTGGAATAAGCAACTGAGGACTACGGGATCAGAAGTCATAAGATCAAGGATTTACAGAAGAAGCTACATTAAAACTGGTAGATAGGCAGGAGAGGTGAAAAGGGCTGGCCTCTCTCCTACAGTAGGTGACTATAATCCTGGAAGTGATATCTCAGCTGTCAAGATTCCCTCTTAGGAGCATGAAGTCTCAAACCCATGTTAGGACTCCCAACCCAAGCACCAGAGCCAATAAGAGAAACCCATATAACATCTGGCAGTGAAAATCAGTAGGGAGTCTGTCTTCCTAGAGAAATCTGCTAGAGACATAAGCACACTCTAAAAGGGCTAACACACAAAATCTTGTTCACAGCCACTCAACATGGCTCCTGTGGAGGGAGGTCAGAATGGACTAGGCCGGCATGAGGAAAGTCTGGGGCTTGTGGCTCTGAGGAGAGAACTGAAGGGACAGTTGCCAGAATCTCTGTGCTAAGTCCCTCCCCCCGACACTGTAAACACCATTTTTCTTGAGTGGAACTCTCCCTGCCTTGTGGTATCAGCCTGGGTGAATACAATAGCCCCATCATCTGGACTTCCTGTTGTCCCAACCTGCACAGCTCACATCCTACTGAGTAGTGTACATCCACAGGCAGACTCAGGGGTGTCAGTGACTTAATTGTGTGGCTGAGAAGCAGAATACACTCCCCTCTCCATCCACCTAGCATGACTGGCACTCCACCTCATGGGATATACATTTACCCCACAATTCTGACCCCTAATGAGTGCAGGCTCCTGGCAGAATCTGAGAGAAACTGAGTTTTGTGTCTCTAGCATGGTGTCATTTTTTGCCTTGCATACCTGACAGGTGCAGAGCCTTATCTTTACACAGTGAAATCTTGGCCTGTTTTGACCTGATAAATCCTGCTTTCCTCACCCTGACAAACTCCTGAGACCTGGCCTCACCACAAAGTATGCAGACAACCAGTGCGGGGCAGCTAGACTTGATATACCCTGAGAATTTGCTAAATGGCCTCAGACGTAGCACTGGCATCAAGATTGAACCTCACCCCTACCTGGTGACTCACTGGGAACCTTCTTCATACAAGTTGATTACACTGGTCAACTAGCATGAGGAGTTTATTTGATTAAATATTAGTTTTGGAATTGTTCTATAACTGTTCTACAGTTGAACTTGTAGAAATAGGTGATCCCTGGTTTAAGAAAACTTAATGTGTCTGTTTACTAATCTTTGGTCTGTAAATAATTCAAATAAAATCATCTGGTACCTAGTAGTAGCTTGAGAAAACTAAAGAGGAGCAGATCATTGAGCAATTATATTAACATAAATCAGCACTTTAAAAACTGATCTCCCAGTTTATGAATGTATACCTTCAAATTGGCACCTATCCATACAATCTAGAAGGCATCTGAACTTCCCATATGCTTAAGTGAGAAGATAAGGGATCTGGATGAGAAAAGAGCTGACCGTAGCTGAAAACCAGATGCTTGCAACTCAGCTGAAATTTCTGGGGTAAATAAATTATGGACAAAAACAACATTTTAGAAACTCTGGTGTCAGTGAGCTAATGGACAGCTCCAGACAAAGACTGAAGAAGAAAAGTGTTGTTATTTGAGGATGGTAATAGAAGTAATTATCTGTGTGCCAGGAAAAAAAAAATAGAACTAAAAGGCTATGATGAGTCCATAGAATCAGTGAACAAAAGAAATTTTCTAGAATTATTTGACCTAATTACAACTGAGGACTTGTCAGCTGTTTTTATAAATGCTTTAAGAATGTAGTACTCACCACAAAATGAGCTATATCATTAATAGGTTTTACAATGTAAAACCTGGAACCAAAAAGAGCCTAGAGAATATGGACAATGAGCAAATGTAGCACTATGGGAAAAATGAGCAAATCAGCCAGATAGAATAAAGACACATTGAAGAGAGTAGGAAAAGAGAGAATCCGAGGAAATTTGTGCAACTTCTGTACAAAAGTAAAATACAATAAAATAAATGTAGAACCAAAGTTGAATACTTAGAAAAAAAAGGACATTCTAACTCTGAATTCAATTTACACGATCAGCTTCATCATTTAATTATTCCTGATTTATTTAGCATCTAAGCAAATGCAAAAGGAGAAAAGAAAAACTTATAGATTAGCAAGAGATAGTATTTCTAACCACAAGGATTGTTTTAAAGTAATCAACAATCTTTTAAGAGTTTAGATATTTGGGGGTATTTAACTACCCTGAAGACATGACTTCTGGTAGGGACAATCATTCGAAAAACATTTTTAACTAAGTGCTAACCAGAATATTCTCTGGGTAATGTACCTTTCTGGGAAGGCCCATATCCTTGAAACTTCAGAACATCTGTTTTCTCTGATACTGTTGTTGGGTTGTCGAGTGTTGCATGAGAAGATCACAATTCTCCAATAGCCACTCTATATTCAAACCATACAAGAACCTTCTGTCACTGAATATGGTATGTAATTTCATGCCTTCCTGTGTGTTCTTGCTGCTTTCTCTGTCTGAACTGACACTGTGGCAAATCCAGTAAACGGCACCTATCCATATTTATTCCAAGATCTTGCTAGAGGGTGTAAACTGAGTAGATGTGACCACCAGTTCAGCCTTGAGCTACATCCATGCAATTGGACACTTGTCCCCCCTTCCTCTGTCCTTGGAATGTACACTCTGTGTGTTGTTGCCACAGTGAGCGCTGTTGAGACGATATGGAGGGTATATGTAGCTGAACCCAATTAAGGCCACTATATAAACTACCGTGTTTCCCTGAAAATAAGACATCCTCCGAAAATAAGACCTAGCGCATGGAAAGATAAGACATCCCCTGAAAATAAGACCTAGTGCAACTTTGGGAGAAAAAATTAATATAAGACACTGTCTTATTTTCGGGGAAACAGGGTAGTAAGATTTTGATAGGCAGGTGTAGAGATCTATTTGTCTTGTGGGCATCCAAGATAAATCTCATATGTAAGTCCCCTTGCTTATTAAAATTGGCACCTACCAATCTGGAGTGGCCTGCCTCTTTCTTCTGTCTCTCCTTGCACTCCAGGAAGCTCCCAAGATTAGAATCAACACATCTTTCTAGTGTCCCTGCCTTTGTGGCAAATCTAAGGTGTTCCCAAGATTCCCTTACAGCTAAATTTCTGGGTGTGGACTAACACCCACCAATCAGAAGCACAGCATGATATTTCAAAGTCAGAAAGTGACTTCTGTGAGGCTGATCTGCTGCTGCTTCTGCTCCTTCTGTAGCAGCACAGACATGCAGATGTTGGGTTTTCTGAAGAAGCAGATGGCCCCGGTTCTAGCATGAGGTTAGAAGGCAGGGCAGGGGTTAGGCATTTGAGGCAGGTTTATTATAACAGAGGTGGGACAATCCCAGAGACGAGATGTGGTGGGAGATTTCAAATTCTCTAGCTACTGAATCATTCTCTAGGTGCTTAATGGTGACAAAGGTATCTGCTCATCTGCCATCCAGTCCCATGGATTACTCTGGAAGTTATTTCTAGGAACTCAGCCTCAAGTCTGATCCCCCAGGTTCTGCAAGGTTTCTATGAGCACCTGATTCCTTATGGTAAATTCCTTTCCGTTTAAACTACCTAGAGCATTTCCTGTCATCTGCCACTCTACACTGACCGGAAGGGGTTTTGCTTCCAATTACTCTCCTCAATTTGATTTTTGTCCCAAATTTTTGCACTTCCAGCGATGAAGATTAATTTCTTTGGTAAATAATAAACTTTACTTGCATGCATTATTTGTAAATATTTGTATACATATATGGGTAAATATAAAAATATGGGTGTATATGATATGTTCGTAGGCATATTCAGAAAAAATCTGCGACTGCAGGAGAACCTAAAAATCCTCACGGTACAAAGTCTCTAATGCCTGTGTTTCTCTTACCATATCTTGCCCCCAAATCACAGCTTGTTTTGGGATCTCTGCTGCAACCTTATACCACAGCTCTGCTTATTCTAACTCCATAATCCACTGAGTGAGTGGGTGGCCTGTTATCTCACACATATTATCAAAGTGTTTATAAATTCATACCATCTCAAAAGAAGAAGTTGCATAAGAAACCAGAACCCCAGATGAGGTTCCCCCTCTCCCCCGCCCCCGACTCCCCCTTTAAACCGAAATCCTCCTTGCCATGGTGATGTTGTATTTGCATCTAGAATGAGCAGAGACTGACTTTCTATCTTCCTTGGCACATTGTGCTGGTTATTTCAAAGTCTTTAAAAGGAGATGTTATTATTTATGTCAGGCTTTCAGCACAGATCCACCGGGCACTGCTTGTTTGAGTTCTGCCTCCTCCTTGATGTTTTAATTCACTGCTGGCAGAGATGTGTTTCATGGCCGCCTGCAGGTTGAAAGGCAGACCTCAGCCTGGATTCTGCTACTAATCAGACTCCCCGGTTTGGTTCTGCATTTTAATTTATTTCATTTATTTATTTATATGTTTACTTATATTTTCTCCCTGCTTAGAAGTTAACCATGACTGTGTCTACCTAGCTCCACGGGTTAGTAGGTAAAAATTCAAGCAACGGATGCCTATACATACAAAACAGACAGCCTTTTCCTCCGCCAGAGTCTCCTTTGTTATTTGGGATCCATTTAGGCATCCTATTACTCTAAGGCAAATAAAGTATCACATTAGTAGATAATATTAATTGAATATTTAGTACGTTCTAAATGGATTACATGCAAAAAATAATTTAATTCTTATAAGAGTCCTATGAGTTAGATCCTAATTTCACAGTTGAAGAAACTAAGGCTTAGAACAGTGAAATAAGGCTTCAAATAAATATAAAGGATTCCCAGGTGCACATCTATGAACAACAACACTGTTATTTCTCAGGACACATCACTCTGGGATAAATGAGTCTACCAGAGCCTTAAAAAAATCATAACACTCTTATTTTGACTGTATTCTTAAGACTTGTAGCCACTTCAGACTTGAGCAATGCACTAACAACCAGTTCTGGGAATATTCTGAGTGTCTCCTATGTTCCTGCTCCATTGGGAAACCATATGGTCCTTCCACTTCCTTTCTCTCTTATTAATCCTGGTGTATGCACATCTGTCTACCATGCTTTCTACAATTCTTTCTAGTCTCCATTCCAGATGTGTGAGTGATTAGTCTAAAAGTGTCCATTCTGCCAGCAGAGGTGCATATCAGAACTGGGAGTCAGAGCCCCTGAGCAGTGCCAAGTTTGACCTGATATCAGAGCCAGTAGTGTAGAGCAGGTCAAAATGGATGGAAGGGCCAGTAGAAGTCTAAAAGATGAAATCCAAATTGATGAGTGATTGGCAAGGCCAAAGCCATGGAGAGATGAGCTGAAAGAATCTGTGCCAAATATCGTGAAATCAAAGCTGGATCACTGAAGAACCCCTCTATTTCAAATGCCCTTTGAACGTCCTCATTTTCCAAGTCAGAAGAGTCCCAGTCTCAGATAGCCCCACAGACAATCATCTTGGAACTTAAAGTTCTTAATGCTTCCCTTTTTTATAGAGATGGGCACATAGTAGACACTCAATAAACACTAGTTAGAATGAAGTGCATACCTTCTGGGATGAAAGTGATTATCTCTTAAAATCAAGGGTTAGGCAGAATGTGAATTGCCCAGAACAAGCTCACTTGTTTTTCAGCCATTGTGAGTTTAGAGCTTCTCCCTTCGTTTGGCATTCCATTGCTGTTTATGGCTGGCTGGAAAAGATTTATTGGTTTCAAAGAAGAAGACATTCACACCTCCACACACAAAGGCACATAAGGCTTCCCCAAACATCAAATGGTTTGATGAGTTAAGGGTAAGTGAATCAGAAGTTTATTGATTCAATTTCCTTTGTAATACACAGGGGTTTACAAATTCTGGGAAGAGCTCAATTTGAAGATAATTTTAATAATAGAAAGCAAAATGTTGCCAAACTGGTACAATCATTTTTTCCACAATCCAAGCTGAGGCTGTCTATAAAATGAAGGGTCAATATATTTATTTTAAGCTTAGTTTATTGTAAAAATAGTTGGACTGGCTTATTGCCTCTGCTTCCATAAAATGAAGTGATAAAATAATAGCTAATATTTATTTAGGATTTGTAGATGCTTGACATAGATTACTACATTTAATTCTCACAACAGTCCTATAAAGCAGGCACTATTATTTATTAGTACTAGCGGCTGGTGCATGAAATTTTTGCACTCATCGGGGAAGTCCTCAGGCCAGCCTGTACCCTCTCACAGTTTGGGAGCCCTCAGGGGATATCCAATTGATGGCTTAGGCCTGCTTCCTGCCAGCAGACAGACATCATTAGCACTGCTACAGAGGCAGGAGAGGCTCCCTGAGCCTGGCTTCTGGCTGAGTAGCGCTTCCTGTGGGAGCACACTGACTACCAGGGGTCAGCTCCTGCACTGAGCATCTGCCCCCTGGTGGTCAGTGTGTGTTATAGTGTCCGATCATTCTGCCATTTGGTAGATTTGCATATTAGCAAATCCCTTTATTATATAGGATTGTGTAAATTAGACGACTGAGGCACAGGGAGATTAAAGAATGTCTCAGCTCAAATGGGTAATAATTGAAAAGTCTAGGATTCAAACCCAGGAGGTCTAACTGTCATATACTTTTAATTTCTTTAACTATATATCCCCTGAGGTCCCTTGCAGGCTGAGTTTCTTTGACTGTCTATTTTCTTCCACATGCTGTTAGGGACATTGCAACCATATATCCATTTGTGAAGGACCAAGAGAGAGATAAGACATTTAAATAAACTTAACTTTTTAATAAATATTCAGAAAGCCAACATGGAGAATCTATGGATTTATGGGACATATGCCATTTTTGGAAAATGGATCTAGAGAAACTAAACTGAAACCGAGCTATGTATTCTAGGTTTTCCAAAACCCCAATGGTTAGAGCATGGCTTATTGATATGTCCCATTGGATGTGGGTCATACAAAAGGCTTAATGCCAGTTGATTTATCCTGCCTGGAATAGTGTGATATCCCTATCCAAATGCTTTGACCTCTATAAAGGACCAATCAGTTAGACCTGAAGTTTTAGTTTTGTCACCCTAGCACATAGTTTATAAATAAACAAAGATATATTTAATGTTTCATCTTCAGATAAAAATATAGTGATCAAAGGATAACAAAAAGTTTTAAAAAAGGACCAAAAATAATGGATTGTTTAAATTCTGATAGTGCCATCAAATGGAATCTTTTTACACATTAATAATGTTGTTAAACCCATATTTTTCAAAATATAAGAATGTTTAAAACCCTAACTGGTTTGGCTCAGTGGATAGAGCTTTGGCCTGTAGCCTAAAGGGTCTCAGGTTCAATTCCGGTCAAGGGCATGTACCTTGGTTGCGGGCACATCCACAATAGGGGGTGGGCAGAAATTGATATTTCTCTCTCATTGATGTTTCTAACTCTCTATCCCTCTCCCTTCCTCTCTGTAAAAAATCAATAAAATATATTTTTTAAAAAGAATGTTTACGATAAAAATATGAAAATAGCAGAGTAAAATATTTCCATAATTATGGTCATAACAATCTTAAATAAACAAACAAATCAAGCACAGAAAAAAAACCTGGAAGAAATTAACCAAAATATTAATTTTGTCACTAGATGGGAGAATTATATTTTTTTAAAGACTTTCATTTTCAAAATTTCTTATAATGAGCATGTGTTTTTAGTATTATAAAATAAAAACCCAATGTAAAAATACATAAATATTTTTAAATATTTAGAACTTCCCTGAAAGTTCTAACATAATCTTTACTAATACATACCACTCTTGTGAAAGCTCGATTGGTGGCATAACAGTCAGCAGAAGAAATACATGAATGGCACTATGAAAAAAAAAAAAGGTGAAAAGTATATTATGAATCAGATGATTTGGCATCTTAGACTTGCTCTTCCCTAGCTCTATAACCTTGAAAAATATTTAACCTCTGAGCCTCAATTTCTTCAATCAGTAGAGATAATATTTTCCCTGTATACCTCTCTGAGAGTTGTTGAGAAGAGTGAGTGTGTATAGAAATACTCTGGAAAATTAAAGTGTCCAACCGCATTTTTATTAAAGAGTAATAGTTAACTGTTTCAACCTCTATGACCAATACAAGAATTTCTATTTATGTTTTCCTTAACTCTGAATATTTATTTTTTCAAATTCCCCTGACCACTAATGGACAGTTTTATCTTTGAGTGCAATAAATGAGGCTAGAATTTGCCAAGTTCTCACATGCCTGAAGATAAATTGGAGAATGGAGCGTATGTGATGAATGACTGAAGCAGCATCCCCATTGAAATTTCTGGTAGAATCACAAAGGAAACATTATGACTCTTGAGAGAAACAGACATAGAAGATCCTCAGAGACAGAATGTGCCTAAGTGAGACCGCATGTCAGGAAAGGGAGGGGGTGTGTGTGTCATTAAATTAGAGAACAAACGCCATCTTTCCATTCTTGTGTAAGCCTGCTTTCACAACCACTCTGAAAACCAATCCTCACAGTGCAATGCACTCTGAGCTGTAATGGCAAATGCAAAGGGATTAGGAACATGGGAAGCATGCGGCCCAAGCTGCCCATAGATGTTGAAGAAGCCTTCATAAAGTAGGTGATAACAGAGGGAGCTGGATTGTGCAGAATGTTATTTGAAGAAAGAGAAAAAGCATTGTAGGAAGAGCAATGAAATGACAAGGAGGCCTGTTGGGACTACCTGAAGTTCTCTGTGTCCGGAGCTATTGGGGAAAAGTGGGAGGCAAGGCCAGGTCATAGAAGGGGCCAATGTGAAGTGCCTATTCACCTTCATAAAAAGTTTATACTTCAGCTTAAAGATAACGGTAACACAACTAATGTCAGCATTAGTGTTACACTAGCAACAAGGTAGGGAATGACAAGATGAGGATTTTTCTGGTTGGCAGAGGCCATAGAGGAAGCCACTTTTTAGTAAGGCAATAGCAGAGTGTGAAACAGATTTAAAGACAATGTGGAGGAAAGTAGGACTAGTTCATATCTATAGGTCTACGACTACGTGCCGGGCACTGTGATGATGTCCCTTACATGGGGTACCTCATTTTATCACTAAAACATTATGAAGAAAATATCATTAGGATGACTATTTTATATGTGAGGAAAATGAGGCTAGAGATTTTATGTAACTTGTATAGAATGCTAGAGGTTGGGTATGAATCCAGGCTGCCTTTTAGCATGGAGATGGATTGCTTGAGGAAGAATATGAGAAAATGGGAGAGATGTAGCTGATTTTACCATGGTTTCAAATTGGGATAGTGTGTGGATAGAAAATGAATGATAGAGATATAAAAGAGGGCATGTTTCAATAGTCTGGGAATACAATCAGTTTAAGAATTGTTGCATATGGGATAGCTGAGTATAGAGTCTATAAGGCAAGTGGAAATGCTGATTTAGCATCAAGGAGAGAGATCTGAGTTAGATATAAACATTTAATTAATTAGGAATTTAAAATGCTACTAAAAGAAAATGCCCATTAAAAAAATCAACTGGATTAAGAGAAAGAAAGAGAGAGAGAGAGAGAGAGAGAGAGAGAGAGAGAGAGAGAGAGAGAGAGAGAAGAAAGGAAGGGAAAAGAAAAAAGGAATGAGGAAAGAAGGAAGGAAAGAAGGAAAGAAGGAAGGAAGGAAGGAAGGAAGGAAGGAAGGAAGGAAGGAAGGAAGGAAGGAAGGAAGGAAGAAAGAGGAAGGGAGGGAGGGAGGAATGGAGGGAGGAAGGGAGGGAAAGAAGAAGGGAGTGGTGGGGGGGGAGAGAAGAAAAGAAGGAAGGAAAAAGGGAATCTGTAGGATGGGTGCCGGTTCACCAACCTCAGGGAAGCAGACCGCTAGAATGCACTAGACAAGCTACATTAATAGCTTCTGGACTCTAGAGACACTGTTTTTGTTTGTTTGTTTTTTCTTGAGTCAGAAGAGAGGCCTAATGAAATGCAGGCTCCATTGTGAGTCTGCCAGGGGCATCTAAGTTTGACAAAGAAAATGTCTTGCTAACCTCTATGCTTAGGGTGGTCTTCAAAACACCCAGATAGGTATTTGTTGTAATCCATTCTTTTCACCCACACAAAAGAGCATTGCAGTTCCATTTGAACTCTGTATTTGATCAGTTAATGAAAAAATCCAGTGTTTATTTTGAGGCGCAGCTAAACCACATCTTAACTTATTGACCGTTCTGGCTTTGGTCGAGCAAATTACAAACCATCTTGGAGCAGTTAGAATATGCTTCCCCCAGAACAGTTACTTACCCCCTTTCAAGTCTCTCCTTATTGAGTCTTAAAAAAACACACACAAAAAAAAACACACCCAGAATATCTAAAATAGAGCAATGAAACCAGTGTTCATCTTCATAGGTGAAACATTTTAAACTCCGTGCGCTCTAAGTAATATTTTGCAGATTGGGAGCTATTAATCCTTTCTGAATTTCAACAAATCTCAAGAGCCTCTTCATCAATTTCCTGCGAGCAGGGCTGGTGAGAGCCACTTTCCACAAACTTTAATTTTATAATAGGGTTCTTCAGTTCAAATGGACTTTTGACCCAGCTAATTTAATTGTCTTTGTTATTGATAGCTGCCGAGCAATAAATAAACTTAGTCAGAGAATGAGCCTGTTGGGTTTACTTTCCAAACAAAATTTTGGATGACCCTCGAAGGCAAAATTCCCCTTTGTTTCTACAAGGGTATGCTGTTTCTCATCATAACCAACATGAGAGGGTGATGTGGAGTGTTTATTATGGCAGAATATGAAACGGTAAAGTGCTTTCCACTCTTAGAACCATGCTCCCTCCAGGATCATCCTGGTCTGGCTCCATCACCACTTTGCCAGGGGAAACACACAGGGTTAAATAAATGAAAACATCCCATTTGTTGTATCCTCCTGCTCCATCGGACTGATCCGTTTCCTGACTGAAGGAAGGGAGCACCTGCCCCCAGCAATTGGGAGGAAGACATATGTACTACTATTTGGAGAGGGCGAGGAGACATATGTACTACTGCTTGTAATACTTTAAACAATAAAAATTAAAAAAGGGGGGGGGGGGATAAAGAAGGGGAGGAGCAGAGAAAAGGGGGGCTGGAGTGGAATGCTCTTTGCTGAGGAAAGGCTACAAAAGCATTGTAAGTTTCCTTCCTTCCTGTCGTCTCCTTTGGAGGTGAGTTAAGCTAGTGTTTTTCAACCTTTTTTGGGCAAAGGCACACTTGTTTCATGAAAAAAATCACGAGGCACACCACCATTAGAAAATGTTAAAAAATTTAACTCTGTGCCTATATTGACTATATATAAAGTAATTCTCTTGAATAGGAATCAAATAAACACAAAGAAAGTATTTTATAATTACTTTATTATGAAATATTAAGTAAACAAAATAGTTTAAAATTATAAAATTCTTGTCTTGTCTGCACCTACGGCACACCAGGCAACATCTCGCGGCACACTAGTGTGCCGCGGAACAGCGGTTGAAAAACGCTGAGTTAAGCCACTAGGGCTTCTGAAGTACAGGAAATATTAGGGGGAAATGGCCAAGTTATGGTGCCTGGCAAAAGGAGAAAAGACGAATACCTGAGATGTTCCCGTTTTTATTTGTGTTTATGTGGGTGTTGTTTTGTTTAACTTTCTTTTTCTAATACGTTTTCATTGATTTTTGTTGTTGTTGTTAGAGAGAAAGGAAAGGAGGGGGAGAAAGAGATAGAAATATCGACTGGCTGCCTCCTGCAGGCCCTCTACTGGGGATCAAGCCAAAACCTGTGCATGTGTTTTGACTGGAAATCAATCCAAAGACCTCTTTGTGTATAAGACAACATTCAACCCACTTTTATTTTCTGTGTGTTTATGTTTATGTTTATGTTTAACTTTCTTATTGAGAGTTGAAGATATCATGGCATTGGATCATCATGGGTTCATGCAAGGCCCTGCTTATTTTCCCTTCCTTCTTTCCTTCCTCCCTCCCTTCCTTCCTTCCTCCCCTTCTTGTTTCCTTTCTTGCAACTTCAACCCTTGCTCCCATTTCCCAGGTCATCAACAAACAGGTAACTAACTACTCAAACATGTTGGATATGCATTCTTCCACGTATATATGTTCTTATAAAATATGAGTTATGCATACTTTTAATGGATACAAATGCGGTTATGCTCTAAATCTCATTGTTACTTCCTTGATTCATTAATCACTGTTTTTAAAAATCTGTATGTCACTGGGAATACAATTAGCTGGTTGCTTGTAAGTACTCCATAGCATTCCAAAGGGGAAGCCACCATATTTTACTTAACTAGTCTCCCAGGTACAGACAACCTGATTGCCTCCACTCTCCACTATCTAAAAAAAACTTCACCACATTTAAATGTCCTTATTCACTTCTGTCCGCTTTTCCTCTCTGATCCATGTGCAGGAGGTGGGTGACTGGTTCATAAGGAATATTCCCTGGCTTTATTCATTTTTGGATACAGAGGTTTCCAGAAGGAATTCACCAGCCTTCATCGCACCACCAGTTTGGGAATATGCTTCTCTAAGAACAGAGAAGCTTCCAGCAATGCTTGACTTTGTTCAGAATGGAACATTTAATATACCTAATTATTGATGGATTGGAGTATCTTTTCATATGCTTGCTAGTCTTCTTGGTTTTTCCCTTTTGTGAATGACCTAGTTTCATGTTTTTTGTACATTTTTCCATTTAGTTCTTATCTTTCTTATTGATTTTCAGGAGTGTTTGTTTATTTGTTTATATGCAATATATGTAAGCTCCTCATAAACATTTGACATTATAAATAACTAGTGGCCTAGTGCACAAAATTTGTGCATGGGGAGGTTGGGGGGGGGCAGTGTCCCTCAGCACGGCCTGCACCCTCTCTAATCTGGAACCCCTTGGGGGATGTCCAACTGCTGGTTTAGGCCTGATCCCACATGCAGGCAGAGTGGTTAGGGGTGAACCAGCTGTCAGACATCCCTTTCACAATCCCTTTCATAGCTAGCTCCTAACTGTTCACTTGCCTGCCCTGCCTGATCACCCTTAACTACTCTGCCTGCCAGCCTGCTTGCCCCAAACTTCCCAGCCTACTGTCCTGATCACCTCCAATTACTCTCCCCTCCTGGCCTGATCGCCCCTAACTGTCTCTGCCTCGGCCCTGCCACCATGGCTTTGTCCGGAAGTATATCAGGAAGGTCTCGGGTCTAATTAACATATTACCCTTTTATTAGTATAGATTTCTTCAACTCTATTACTTTCAAATTAATTTTGTCTGATGTTCTTTATTGATTAGAAATCATTAATTTTAGTGTGATAAAATGAATCATTTCTCTTTTTTTAAAACATCCTACTTTACCTTCTATAATCTTCATAATATTACAGTTTACTTTTAGGTCATAATCCTAAATCTTTAATCCCAGAATCCTTGAATTCTATGTTAGTTTGAGAATATTTATCAATCATCTATCTATTTATCAATCAATCAATAATATATTGAGAGAGTTTGCAGCTTTCTGAACAATCCTACTTTTCCCATGTTTGTGGTGTAACTCAATCATGAATTATATTTCTCTACATATGTACTTTTATCACCGAGCTCTCTATTTTGTTCCAGAAATCTATTTGCTTGTCCTTGCACCAATGCAGGGATAATTTTTACTACTATGGCTTTGTAATATGTTTTAATATTAGATAGGAAATATTTTCCTTTTACTTTACCTTTTCAAAGGTGACTTTTTTCCTTTCTATACACATTTAGAATTACTTTATTAAATTGCTCAAAAAATATGAAGCTGAAGTGCCTTTGGAATTATATGTAACTTACAGATTCATTAGAGCATGTAATATATTACCAAGGTGTCCCCTTTAGGAATATGCAATTTTTAAAGATCAGTTCTATATTCTTTAGCAGAGGTGCATTCTTCCTTCTCTCTCCTCCTTCCCCCGTCCCCTCAGAGAGCCTGTGTACACTTTCTTAAGTCCTAAATCCTTTAAGGGTTTTATTTTTCCCATTGGTCTTGTATCATATTTTGGGATATATTTCCTATTTGTCTCAATTTAGTGTCCTTCCCCACTTTTCCCTGGGTTTAGGCTTATGTCTGAAAAAAAATTACACATCAGCATTCTCCTATCATAGAAGAGCTAGTGTTTTAT
The DNA here is from genome assembly GCF_964339955.1 of Pipistrellus hanaki. Lineage (NCBI taxonomy): Eukaryota > Metazoa > Chordata > Mammalia > Chiroptera > Vespertilionidae > Pipistrellus > Pipistrellus hanaki. Next base: position 46,202,397 of record NC_140513.1, on the reverse strand, counting down.
CTATCTGATGCATCTAAAGTACTCTGAAATCCCAAATCTGGCTGACGTTGAAACTTTTATATCTGTGTCTAGTCTAGGATTTATAACATCAGTATTTTTATTAATAGAGAGTTTTGAACTTTGTTTAGAGAGTTAAAAATGTTTTTCAGTTATCACCCCCTTGTATTCCCACAGCATTTCCAAGAGATAAGGGTACATGTGGATGGGTAAGTATTAGTCATCGAAGCCCAGTCTTGGCCTCATCTGATATATCAGTCAGTGAGAAGCACAGATGAGCCTTTCAGCAGTGAATTCAGCCCCCTAACTAGTACAGTCCCCCTATGCACATGCTTGGAGATAGGCTCCGTAATAGGAACTAAATGGCTGACGCCAGACTAACGGCCCTCTGGAGAAATCCTTTGCTTTGCCTATATTTGTTTCAACTTTTCCTCCCAGTCTTTTTTGAGCCAACCTCTTCTCCTTTCACTTTTTTCCAAATGCAGGTATAGAAAAAATCAGTCCAAGTTAATCCAAAGCAAACTACTAACTTCATTTTATAAGCTTCAATGTACCACTTAAAATGCCAGACTATTAAAAGCCAGACATAGAGTACACTCTAAGGGTAATGGCCATCAGTGAAATGCTTTTACTAGTCTTCAGCCAACAATTTGTGATTTCTGTGCCAGTAAGTATTATTTTATTCTCTCGAGAAAGATAAAAGGTCTTTACCTCCTCCTTATCCTCCTCTCCCCTCACTGCTTTTCACCCATCCCTCTCTTCTGTTCATGAAATCATTCTAAAATGAGGCAAAGTAGGCAAAATAATGTGATAAAATCATAAACACATATAATGACATTTTAATTTCATCAGTAATATCTAAGGACATTGATAAAATAAATGAGAAGAAAATACTTCTTCAATTTTTGTTTAAATAAAATTGAAAATGAATGAGAAGAAAACACAAAACAGAATACATCAGTTTAATTTTTAGGAATTAAATCAAGAAATGTACTTGGGATTCAATTCAAATTTTAAAAAGTATTTTCACTAATGCTTCTGTTATGTTTTCTCCAAAATATGAAAATAAATATATTTTGATCACTTTGATCAAAAATCAAACTACATAGATAATGATAATTCTTTCCCATATGAGTTTGCTACTCATTCCACAATCTAGTATACACATATTTACCTCCATGCAGCTTTTCCAGATTTAGTTTTGCATTTTCTCTGATCTCAAACCACTTGCTTTTGGAATGATTAGAAGGAAAAATAAAAGGATGAAAAAGTAGATGAAGTTTTTGCAATGCAGACTTGAAAGCATTGAGAATGATTTCACTTTTAAAATTCATTTGAGGTGCCTGATTATATAGTGAGAATTCAACCTTTTGGAGGTGGGACAAGAGGACAATTAGCCCAATTCTGCAGTTTTTATATTCTTCAGCTTCACATTTTGATGAACAGAGCACATATTGTAAATAACCCTACCTGTGCAAGCAAACATTGTAGGAATCAAAGGGAACTCACTGAAGAAAGATTTCATCAATCTATTTCCATCTCAGGTATACAAGTTACTCTGTGCCCTTAGGATGGCTTATAGAAGCCCAGAAAAAGAGTCAATAATTCAAATCATAAATGAGAAAAGGTATCAAAATTGGAGAGAAATTACATCAAAATGTTTTAGGTTATATATAAATTAGGGTTCAAATATGGAAGAGTTAATCACTGAATTTCTTGCTTTAAGAAATGTGGGCTGTAAGCAGAGGCTCCAAGATTGACTCTAAAAGCAACATGCAGAACTAACCCATCAAAATACCTGTTGCAGCCATTACCATAGGGAAGGTAGGAATGATCAGAAGCTAGGAACTTAGAAGCCATTCCATCAACTGTGGGCTCTTGCTTACATGCCCTCAGCCACCACTGGAGGATAAAGGAGCTCCTCCTGAAACACATGGGTTCAGAACCACGACATCACAGCCACAAGCCATGCCAACACAACAGATATGCCACCAAAGAATAACACGCACCAAGTCAAGGACTGAACACTTAGAGCCTTGTTTCTGCTGTCGCTGAAAAGCAAAATGCTTCCATGGCTCTCCCCACTAGCAAAAGTGCTCCATTTCACTGCAGCCTGCCAGTCCTCTCATGGGTACATCTGCTTGGCGGGGAACAAGTACCTTCAGAATCTCAGCTATAAGGTAGTCATTCAAAAAGGCATACAACAAAGTTGATTAGAACAGAGGTGAATGAGTCAATATCTACCATATACCACGGTATGCATATGATCTGCTACCAAGCAAAACAAATTTATAAGCACCTAATAAAAACTGCTGTAGCAAGAAAATGTTGTAAAGTTACTAGTGGACAAAAACGGCAGTAGGAAATTAGTTGGAGTTCCAATTTCTATGAATTTTAGATGTATGAAGTATCACTGGACTATTCTTTATTTAATATGTATTATTTCAGTTGAGGCTTCCAGCAGTTCACTCTCTACTTCAATCCCCTTATCTTATTTTTCTCTCAAATTCTCACATTTTTCATCTATAATTCCTCCATCATCAGAGTTGTCAGAAACCTAACTGTCAAAATTGGAGAACTGTGAAAATATTCAATAAGAGTATTTTTATTAGCATAAAGCTTTACACTTCCAGTTGATATTGTCTTGAAATCTCCGTCTTTAGTGCTTTCCTAGCACATTTCTCTTAATTAGAGATATCCAATTTGTTTCAAAACATATTCTGAAAATAAAAAGTGAAGATCTAGTGATAGAAAGACACACTGGTCACCCATCCAAGGCTTTAGAGAAATTAACATAGGGCGTCCTGTGCTGGAGAATGAGGGGGAGGTGGGAGTGTGACCTCAGGGAAGATCTGTCCTGATAGGGGTGGGGTGGGGCTTTTGGAGAGGAGTTAAGGTCAACATTGTCCAGCTTCCAGTGTGGCCTGTACCACACTGGGTACTGAGCTGAACACATGAACTCTACTGATGTCTGCAGAACTAATTACTACTTCTAGTAGTCCCACTCATCACCTGGATAATTTATGTGGTCCCAGAGGTGAAGGGCTTTCTCACATCACAAAAAAGAAGCTCATTGGTGTCACAAGATACTATTAAGTTCCATGTCAACTGCCCTTTGAGAAAGCTTCGCTCATTTAAAAAAGCCCAGAACACCCATAAGCCCTGGAAAATAGAGTGTATGGGTGGACTTGATGATTAGGAAAGGCTTATGCAAGAAAATCTTAGTACCAGGGTGGCCCTGGACATTAGTGATACACTTGCTCATAACACAGAATATGAGGGGTATTCATATACATAACATTTTTTGAACCTCACAATATTCCCAGGCAGAAGGCACAGAAGTTATCTTCATCTAATAGATAAAGAAACAGAGCTCAGAGAAGTTTTAAAATTAGCCAAGAGTCACACTGCTGATAATGACAAACATGGAATTGAACCAATGTTTTCTGACTCCAATCCCTGAGTATTCTCAGTGCCTTGATGTTGTTGATGTATATCCTTTGCAGAAAAGAAGAAGAAGAAACTCACCCATGTCACAAAAGTGGAATTTTGTCAAAAGTGTTTTTTTAACTGAAATAGATTAAATTCAGTATGTAAATTGCCTTGTTAAAAGGAATAGGATTTTGGAAATCTGTAGAAATATTCTGAAGCTATGTTAAAACAAGAAAACAAATTTTTAGAAAAACACCAATGTCAAAGCAATAGCTGATTTGGTCAATTCAATGAAATTGCCAGTTAATTAAATAAGAAAAATGTTTAGAACTGAGAAAAGATACAGTCAAGGTAGTTATTTAAAGTTGTGAAATTAGATCAACAATCATTTTTTTCACCTTTCAAATAATGGTACTGGCACAGTGTAGGAAATAAACTATGGACTTCTAGAATCCTATATTAATATTTCTTGGTACATTATACATCATTTATTAAACTGTCTGTATTTCCACAGCAAGGCTGAATTACCAATCTTGATTTTATTATCCTCTCCTCTACATCCTGTGCTGGAAAATTAATTTGGATAATTTATTTAGTATTCATTTGTTTCTTTAATCATCTCATACAGTTTTAAACACTTACTTTGTGACAGGTACTGCATGACTATTATAATGAAAATTTAATGGCATTTCTGCATGAGAGAGAAGCTGACACTGTAGAGTTGTACTTGAGATAGAGCAGATTTGGTGTTTCTTTCTAGCTCTACACAAAAGTTGTCAGGAAACCCAAGAGAGAATACATAAACAAAGATATCATTGGGGACTCTGGCTATGATAATTAGAAAAGATTTCTCAATGAGAAAATGCAGTCTTTTATCATGGTTAAGATATTGGAATTTGAAAAACTGAAACCTGAATGTCCTTCAATGGATGAGTGAATAAATATGGGATAGTACTTGGTAATAAAAAGGTATGAACTTTTAATTCCAGTAACATGAATGAATCTCAATGCTTGTGTTAAATGAAAGAAGTCAGACTCAAAAGGCTGCATGCTTCATGAGTCCACTGACATTAAATTCTGGAAAAGTGAAAACTGTAAAGGAGACAAATCAGTGGTTGCCAGAGGTTAGGGAAGGCAGAAGGGTTGAGGGTTGAATTCAAAGGGACTTGAAGGAATTTGAAGAGGTGATGAAGCACCTCTATATCTTGAGTGTGGTAGTAGTTACATGATTGTGTGCATGTGCCCAAACTCAAAAACTATACACCAGCCCTGGTCGCTGTGGCTCAGTTGGTTGAACAATGCCCTGTGCACCAAAAGATCACCAGATTGATTCCTGGTCAAAGCACATGCCTGGATCACCCACAGTGTGATCCCTGATTGGGGGACAGTGAACTATGGTGTTTCTCTCTCTACCTATCTCCCTCTCCCTTCCTTTCTCTCTAAAATTAATAAAAATATATTTTTAAAAAACCTACACACCAAAAAGGACATTTACTATCTATATATATAAAAAGCTAATATGCAAAGTGTCCCCTCAGCCAACCAGCCAGAAGGCCCCATCAGCCTTGATTGCCAACCAGGCCTAGGGACCCTACCTGTGCATGAATTTTATGCACCGGGCCTCTAGTAGTATATCAATTATATCTACAGCATGGTATTTGAGTCTGAAATTGGATTTGTTTTATTTAATCCCATCTCTGTAACTTCTTGTTTGTTTGTTTGAATATCTTGGGCAAATTACTTTGCTTATTCATGCTTATTTTGAACTCACTTACCAAATATATATCATAATAATATTGACCTCATTGAGTTGCCATGAGAATTAAGTGAAGTAATCTATGTGAATTGCCTACCAAAGTGCCTTACATGGATTTACTTTCAGCAAAGTCAAAATTACAAATGTATGCAAATGTCAGAAGCATTCTTACCACTGCTGCTCTTTTGTTAAGCCAGTGGTGCCTCCAGGATTTCCTCACATTCCTACAAGTTTTCCAGAACCACAGTTCCTGTCCTGGGCTTTCCCATTTGTCCTCAGCACCAGTATGTCTACCATGAGCACACCACCATTGCATCTTTCTACTTTTGCCATTCACTAGTGCTTAGAATAGCTAGTACCATGACACATTTTCTCTTAATGGCAGCCACACACTGTGCTTGTCAAGGCTAGAAAGATAGAGATGACAGCACATAATTCAGGCATCTCTTACTGATGATTTATTCATGATGACTGACTTTTCCCCCCCTATTTTTTCTTATCCAAAATATCAAAGAATGTCATTTATAAACAAAAATAAAAGAATGCTTGCAATAATATATGCAACTTCTTCCTTGTAATTCATTTCAAAGCATTACATTAGTAAGTTCTGAAAACTCCCCTTCTAAGCAACATTACGTGGTACTGCAAAGACTTTAGTTAGTTTGGAGGTCAAGAATAAAATGGAAATGACTTTGTTCCAATATCAAGGCTAATGGTGAGGAACCATGGCATGGATCCTCTGAAACAATGGATAGTAACCAAATTCTCTACATGGTACAGTGCTTCATTTTGAAAAGCATTATCATTTCTTTTTCCAACAGATTGCTTTTCTAATTATATTTTGCTTATGTCATGGCCATTACTTTGCATTTTCTTAGAACAGGGAGGGTGAGAGGTAACAAAATGACCCAGAGCTATACTTGATTCATCTTCTAGAAGTCAGAAACTCCAATGTACAACTTTTCTTCTGCAATTTGATGCCCAAACACAAAAGAAATGCATTCATACCATATGCCTTGGTCTTGTGTTAAATGCAAATTATTCTGGAGGGATAACATATTCAACCTTTTAGTCATTTACATCTTAGTGAGAACTAGTATTCCTTCTAGTCATGGTACAAAAGCACGGTTCTAGCTTCTAATTAGTCACATAGTTAGTTTTGATGCATCATAGCCTTACTTGAGAGTTTCTGGAGAAAACCCACACAAACATATATACACACATACCACTTACACTGACTCTTTTGCCTCTTATATATAGAACAAAGTTCAATTATACTTATCTGTATCTGGTGCATGGCCTAGCATTTGAGTAGATAATAAAAAAATACACACAGATAATAACGTGCTTTTGCCACATTAATTCCATATACCTCACCTTTATTTCAATCATATATCAAGTGGTCCTTTATTCTTGGAAAGATAGTTTTCCAACAAAAATATTTTTATGGCTTGCTCAGCAAATGTAAATAATTTGAGAGACATCTACTTATACGAACAGTATGATATACTTTCTTTGTTTGTTTCCAAAAATGGCCAACAGCAATTTTCCTTACCATACATTGATTCCAGTCCACCCACCAAGAACTAGCATATATATTTCCTTCTCTTGAGTTTTGAAAAAAAAAAAACCAGTCAGATCTTAAGAAGATTGACAGTTCCTGCTTCTTCCTCTAAGAAACCAACTGTGATGAAAAAGATCCAGGCTACTATGTAAGAGATCACCCTGCAGTGAGTAGAGAGGCACATGGATTCACACAAAGCGAAGAACTACCTAGATGAACCTATTCAACTCATGGAATCAATAATAAATTGCTGTGGTTTTCAGCCACTAAGTTTTGGAGTGGTTTGTTATGTAATGACAAATAACTGAAACATTTTCCTTCTCTATTCATTTCACATGTGTCGTCTCAAACAAGGATTACTAGTCAAAAAGAAAGTCAAATAAACATGCATGTCAATAATTAAGAATGCATACAAACTCATAAGCAATACTCTTCATAATTAAGACCCTAGTAACTAAATACTTTTAATTTAAATTAATCTTTTAATTTAAACTTCAAGAGCAATAACCATCATGATCAATAATTTTTATGAAGCAATCAGTCTCCACATCCATTAGGTTTAGAAGATCCCCTTTCTATACGGTATCTCATTCTAATATAAGCTGAAGGCAGTAGTAAAATCAGAAATGCATGTAATTGAAAAGTACATCCATCTATTCATTCACATTGTTTTCTCTCATCCACGTTTTTAAAAATTTACGAGCTTGTTTGGAAAATGTGGGGGGGAAATCAATAGAGTAACCATGATTTATAAAGGTGAAAGCTTCGTGTTATGAATATTTCATCGGGGAAATGTGGCTGTCATCAGATTTTTATCTGACTGTATTCCTGATGTGATTAATTCCAAATGGACTGACACCCACCGTTAATGAAGATGATTACTGGGAACAGCATGAGGGCTACAAGAAAAAATACAAGTTTCAGGAGGTTACCAGGAGTTTTGGACACAGCCTATGTCGGAGGTGATTGAAGGCCACTGGTGAAGAGAGGACAAGAAGGAGAGGCCAAGATTTTCTGCGAGACTTACAGAGGAACATCAAAGTGAGTCAAATCCAGTAGAACCTAGTCTGCAGTTGAATCGGACTAAAACGTAAGGCCCATGTCAAATGTCTCTCTCAGGAGCCATTTCAGGGGGCAACCCAGTTATCTCTGTCATGACTGTAACTCAAATTCCCCAAGTATCCAATTGTCTTTTGGCTCCGCCACATGGTTCCGAGAGCTGTGCAAACATTAATATGTGAATGGAGAAAGCAAAAGGCATTTTGTAGAGAAGAAATAAAGCTACCACATTCAAGAGGCTCATAGTCAAGCAATTAGTGCTACAACCAGTGGCACAATAAACATCCATCGATTCCCAGTAGAGCAGGAGGCAGCACAAAGGACAGGGTAAATTAGAAGCAGATCAAAAGAGAAGCATATTCAATAAAGAGCTCAGGCAGAGTGCTGCCAAGGCCAGCTCAGCACCAAGGTTTCAAATGGCAAAGTCAGGAGGGGCTGTCTGACCCAAGCTGTGCACTGCCCTCAATAGAAGTCTTCAAAGGTGGCCCATGGTGATGTGATTCCATTCTCAAGTTATTGATTTCATTGAAGAAATCTGAAACTTTTCAAAGAGTCATTGGGAAGGACACAGAAAGGGTCAGAAGTTAATTTAGCAGCAGGGGCACTCTCAGAGACTAACACATTTCCTTGCAGAGGAAATTAATGATGGGTTTAAAGGCAGCCTTTTTATGGGTCTGAAAAACAAAGTTTCTACAGGTGTTTGTGCCTCCATTAGTGAACTCTTCAACCGGGAGCTGAAAGCAGTCCGTTTCCATTGCCTTCAGAACAGTACAAAACTGCAAGGTGGGTGGGAAAGTAGATATAATTATGGTGGAAAGGAAAAAGGGACAGAATGAGAAGGTGTCAGACAGGAGGGAGCCCATGCATGTTGTGCACCAGCCTTCTGGATTCTAATTGTCCCTTGTTGGTGGAGAGGATTGGTGAAAATGGAGTCTGTTTTATCCTCTCTTCTTTCTCTAGTATCTAGCAAATACATACTCAGTCAATTTTTACTGGATGAATGAGTGAATGAAGTTCTTAGAAGTCTTCCAGAAATATAGGGCACATTCATAGTTTTACTTATTTAGGTTTTCATTCTTTGTTACACTAACCAATACAGTCTTGTACATTAGAATGAAATGGTTGGGAGTCAGAGTGACGCAAGAAAAAAAATATTCAGCAAAGCACAACAGAAAACAATGAGCTGAACAGGCAGGGATTTAGATTCTAGTCTCCTCAGCATAAAAGAAAGGGTCGTGAGGGAAGTGTGATTATGTACAAAGTGCTTGCCAGAGATAGTATTCTATGATTCCAAAAGAAAAAAAAGTGTACTTTTAGAGCATAATATAGGACTTCTTAGTAACTTCATGAGATGAAAGAATCAGCATGTGAGAGCTAAGGAATATTTTCAATTCAGGAAATAGAACAGGAAGAAAATATTTTAAAGGATCTGGCTCAACACCATACCCTCAGGACAGTAAATGATTAAAATGTGAAGGATTAAGGGTGTTTCCCATCATCCTTACGTATTTCCAGTCTTGCCTATTTATTTATCTAGAAGCTGATGTGAGAATTTCACAACTCCAATGGCATTCTCTCCTTCTTCCTCTCCCCACTCTCATCTCTAGTTGCTTGTTAATCTGTCTGTCTCTGTTAGTATTTCTCTTACACACACACACACACACACACACACACACACACACACGTGCGCCAGACCAGGAAAATTCCCAAGATCAGCCTTCAAACAAAGTAGGAAAAAAAGGGCAACACCAGCCTCTGAAATGCTGGCCAGTGAGAATTGAGGAACAGCATCTCCCATTCTCTCAATACCCATTCATCCAGCTGCATGTTATTCTGATTTTACTCTAATGGTAAAGAGATTTGTGAATAAAAATATGTGATCTTTGTGTCTGCTAACAGTCTCATTAATATATATATATATCTCCAGCAACTGGAATGGTGGAATGACCAGAATGACTGGAACAACAGTTGGCTATGACAGCCAATCAGCCTGATCCAGGACCTGATAGCCCTCCCCTCACCTCTACCTCCCCCCAAGGCTGGCCCAACCTCCAATTGGCCCCCAACACCCCAATTTGAGTCAGTAATGACCAGCCAACTGCCCATGGTCCCTCCTCTCCAGTGGCCCAGCCCAATGGACTCCCATGAGGCAGACCAGCCAGAAGCCACCTGTGCATGAATTTGTGCACTGGGCCTCTAGTATATATATATTATTAATTTCAGAGAGGAATGGAGAGGGAGAGAGAGATAGAAACATCAAAATGAGAAAAAATCATTGATCAGCTGCCTTCTGCATGCCCCCTACTGGGGATCAAGCCTACCCCTAGTCATGTGCCCTGACCAGGAATCAAACAAAGATCTCTGATTCATAGATGGATGCTCAACCACTGAGTCACGCTGGCTGGGCAATAGTCCTATAAATATGCCCTTCTCCAATCTTCCACATAGTAATCTGCTTATTGAACAATACCAAAGGAAGCTAAAATAAACTAGAGGAAAACCAAGGCTGATTCCTTTACCTTTCCTTATTTCCCTCACCTTTACCCTTTCATCCCTTAATTGGCTGCTAAAATGTCTCAAATTGTAACCATGGATGGAGAGTGTGCAAAATGTTATCCAAAAAGTGGTGATGGCAGTTAAGAATATGCCATTTTAGACTCATGTCTGTTTTAACATTGGATTTACCGATAAAAAGGAAATGCTCCTTATTTTCCCTTCATTAGTAAAATCCATTTTAAGATCTCCAGGAGGTAAATTATTTTCAGAGTTAGTTTTTATTTTACTAGTCAGGTTGCAGAGTGTCGCAGTTGCACTGGAGCCAGTGGCACTTCACTGAGCCTATTAATATTGATGTGATCACTGTGTTCTGCACTGAGTGACACTGCTGACCTTCAGGGATGGCAAGGCTTCTTTTTAAAGGGACCACACAATTATAAAAAGTAGCTCCTCAGGTCTTTTATTCTGTGTTGGGCAAAAGGGCAAGTAGAATGTCTGCATTCCTTTTCTACGATTCAATTCACTCAACCAATGTTTCCTAAGGACCAACTTTGGACTGACACTATGTTAGGATGCTCAGATATCAAGGAACTCCAATATATACCACCCCCTTCCCCTATAAGGAGCTCTATTCAGTAAGAATTTTTCTAGCACCTATTACCTATCAGGCATCATGTTGGGAACTGCAGAAGACTTTAAATTATTATGGTATTGTCTTCATAGTTAAGGGACTTATTAATTAGTAGAGAGAATAAAAGAATTTAGATTACATTATAAAGAGGGATCGGTGAGGTGAGAGATTATATCCATGGGGAGGAAGTCTTCAAGGACAAATGATATTTAAACAGAGTTTAGAAGATGGTGGATTTTGAGAGATGGAGATTGGGACTTCAAGCAGGAAGGAAAGGCCTAAGGCAATGTTCAGAGGGAACAATGTGAGTAAAGAGAAGCAAATCTAAGTATAATGTAGTTAGAGAAAAGCAAGTAGCTCTGTTTTAATAGAATATATTTTTGGGACAAAGTGGGTAATAGCAGACATTGGGTTGTGGACATGTTGCTGAAGCTGAAATGCCAGCTGGAGTTGTCTAGCTACATTTCTACAGAGTTGGTATCTAGCAAAAGTTTCCAAGCAAGAAATCAAATATCTGCTTATAATTGTTTTTGCTATATTCATCCTGTCATAGGCAGGCATCATGTTTTAGATGATATTTTATTAAATAATTCTGAGTTTACTATTCTTTTTGTAACTAGAACCCAGTTTTTCATTTCTGCTATTATCTATGAATTAAATAAGTGCCCAGTAATAATGGTAGGAATACAATTTTATTTACCATAGAAGATAAGAGGATATTTTGCAATTTATATCTAATGTACAATAAGGAATTTCTTAAAATAAACTTCAGTGTTATCTGCAAATATTGTTGATACCACATTGTATACCTACAACTGAGGTTTCAGAAAGAAGATTATGAAAGCTTTTTTCAGTGCTTGGGAGAAGAAAGTATGAGGTCACCTCATCTTGAGGTGTTTGGGAATCAGTCTGGACCCAAGAAAAGACTCAGGAGACTCTTGAATCATAGCTTTGCTAGTCACTGTGTTAAATGTAAACACATGCAAAGGTTTTGTTTTCGTTTTTTCCAAAACCCCTTTGAAAGATAAAGCACTCTGAGTATTCAGAACAAACATTATAGAAATCAGCAGATGTGAACCTAATAAAGTCAATATTGCAAATAGAATTCCCTTACCTTTTAAAGCATAATACTGTGTGAGATGACATGTTTACAACTGACTCAGTTCTCATTCTTTCCTAAATACTGGCTAAGAAGTAAATTAGCAAGTGCACTGATGCAATAGACACATTTAGCTGGTAATACTAACTTAAGTTCTCCCCCACTAATTATTTCAGCAAACATGACGAATAATTATATTAGTTGATAAGAGTTGTAGGAGATATGTGTATGCTGCATGTCTGATTAACAGGATATTCCCAACATCTCGCAGGGGTCCTCAAACTTTTTAAAGTGGGGGCCAGATTACGGTCCCTCAGAGAGCTGGAGGGCCGGACTATATGAACTACTAATTCCTACTGTAACACCTCGGCTGCGCTCACTGCCCAAAAAACCTGGCGGGCCGGATCAGACTCCTCTGCGGGCCGCATGTGGCCCGCGGGCCGTATGTGGCCCGCGGGCTGTAGTTTGAAGACCCCTGAGTGCCAATATCTACTTAGTGATTTGTTCAGGAGGATTAATTTTAAAAAATCAACAGTGTCTACACAGATATAGAAGCCAGCCTCTCAGTCCCATTCTCTAGCCTTATTTGCTTGAGTGGTATTGCTCTTACCTGCAACAAAAGGAATGCTTCTGGCTCCCGGGAACTGGGCATTCTCCTTGCTGTCTGAAGCACTCAGCACTCCCCAACTCTTTGTCCAAGTTTTACATGATTGTCACCAGAAACAAGACCTTCTTTAGGTCTCCAGGTGAGTGTCACTGTGGTGACACAACACAAGGGAACACTATGTACCCTATCCTTGAGTGAACCAGATAGGCAAAAGCAAACAGATGCCAGCAATTATAAAAATTTAAAAGGACTACTAGTACATCCCGGCCAAAGCTAGGCAAAGAGAACAGCTAAGCATGTGGAATCCCAGAGCAATGCAGAGCAGCTAGGGACATGGTGTTCAGGGCATTCTATAGATCCCTCAATCCCCAGACCCTAAGGTGGAAGAAGGGATGGGGGAGCAAGTGGATGGACTAGCCTATCTATATTTCTCCATTCTTCTCCCTTTAGTTCCTCCTGTGTTGTTGTGTTTTTCCCCCTAATAGATTTCCAGACTGATCCAATTCTCCCTGGGATGGAAAAAACATGAATATACATTATATATAGTATAACATATAATTTCTTTTCTCTGTATATTCTCAAATATATCATTTATATTTCTAAAGTGAGCTAAGAAATAACTTTACCACTGTAGTATGTAAAAGTTTTTTTATTTTTTTATTTTTTATGACTTTTAGTTTCCACTCTCTCTGATGAAAGTTGTGAAGGCCCAACTCAGAGAGAGATTAACTCTGCTGGACCAACTGATTATAGCAGAAAGTAAGTGATATTACACAATAAGACACGATTGTAAAAGAAAATGGTACATTAGAGAATTCCTTTTCCTCTTGCAAGCAAGTAATTTTTTTTCCAGATTTTTCTAATTGAGAAAGTGGTGCATTTGCCTCTCATTTGTTGGAAGGGAGCAAATATTAATATCACAACAGATGCCAAATAGCATAGATTGAAAAGCTCTGACATAAGTTGATATAATGTAGATTTTATTTTTATGATGTAATTGTGAATTATGTACTTTATGCATTGGTAATTAGGGAGCTGAACAGATGGAGAAGGTTTAGCTTAAAGTGATGTGTCCATTAAAATAACCCGCACTGCCAAGAGCCTATTCATGTTCCTGAGTACAGAAAATTTGTTCTATTAAAATATGATTGGAAGATTAGGACTTCTTGTCTCTGTGTTGGAGTCATCCATCTAATGATGAGAGCCAATACCCTCTGTAAATGTCAAATTCACCCATTATCCTCTTTTGCTTTGCACAGGGTCTTAACTGGGCATTTTGGCTGCTGTGGAAATTCTGATGTTTAGCATTTCTGTTTTCCCATTACTTGGACATTATGCTAAAGAAAATCAAACTAGCCAACTAAATAAAAATAGCAATTTTAACAACTACTTTAAGTGTGTTTCTTTTAGTTTATTGTTGAAAGGACAGATGGCAGCTATTTTATTTTAATGTGAATATTTGTTTTTCTATTTTCACTAGACATGTCTGCTTCCATCCCCCCCATATTTTCCCTAACATTTTTGAATGGCATCTAAGGCTGCCTTTCTACTGAGCTTTAATCTGTTCTCACTGGAGGAGAATTGGAATAGTCTGGATTTCTCATAGGCTCTATTGGGAGGCAATACCACCTGAGAAGCGGTACCTCTCTCAGATCCTGTGGGTGGGGTGTAAACAGTTGTCCTCTTCTGAGAGGACAATATGTATCAGAAGCCTTAAACAATCCATTTCCAGAAAGTCCAATCCTGAGAATCTATCTTATGGAAATAACCACAAAAATATAGGCAAAGTCACATAAGTCTGTGCACAGCCCCAATACAAATAGCTTTATATCTAAAAATTATTATTGCATTCCATGCGTAATAGCTAATAATAGGAATTAGACTAAATATATTATAGAGGAGATGATTAAGGAAACCATGGTATAGCCACATAAAGAACTGCTGGATAGAAATTTAAATTACATATGTAAGGAATCTGTAATAACATAGAAAAATGTTTATATTATAATATTGAATAGAAATATAGACCATTTAAAATACTAATAAAATATGTTAATAATTACTGTTTTTTTTTATGTCCTAGGTACTCTTTTAAGCACTTTATAAGTAAGATACCATCGAATACTCACACAGCCCACTGACATAGGAGTAGCAGAATGGGTGGATATGGGAGGAACTGGGATTCAAGTACTCTGGCTTCAGAGAAGTTGCTTTTCTTTTCATACAGCATCTTCGGTAAGTAATAATCAACAAATACAAGGTAATGAAGAAGAACATTGTGTGTTTAGTCTATTACTTCACCCTGGAATCTGAGGTGGGTTTGTGACTTGCCCAGAAAATAAAATGCAGAGGGAGTGATTCTGTGTGGCTTTCTACTCACTTTCACATCTTTGCACTGCTGCCCTGAGATGGTCATGAAAGGAAGCCAGTCCACCTTGTGGGAGAATGAGAGCTTGTGTAGAGGAGAATGGAGATACCCAGCCCGCAGCCAGCACCAACTGCCAGATGAGTGTGAGGCCATCTTGAACGTTCTATCTCAGCTAACCCAACAGCTGAATGCAGTCACATGAGCTAGTTCAGATGACATGTACATAGAAAATACCAAATCAACCCATTGAATCATAAAAAAATAACAATTTATTGTTGTTTTATTCTACTCAACTTTAAGGTGGTTTGTTATATAGCAACTAGTGATCAGGTACACAGATTCATGCACATTGAAAGAAAATTAATTAGAAGGTGGCCAGTGGGGTAGGACTGGATAAAAGAGGCTGAACACACCCTGGAGCCAACTTCCTGTGTCCTTCCCTGGCCAGCTGCACCTGGGGCAGCACCTAGGCTTGAAGGGCATCTATGGAGTGAGCAGAGTCCCTCTGGCAGTTGGGGTTCTGTGGCCCTGTGGAATTGCACGTCCCAGTGAGAAATTGAGCCCAATTTCCTCCTCTCTGGTTTCAGGGTGTGTTACCCAAAAACCACTACTGCCAAGTCACCGCAGCTCAGCAGCTCCTGCATTGAGCATCTGACCCCTGACAGTCAGTGCGTGTCATACCTACCAGCTGGTTGGAGACTCAGACAGTCACTTAGCCTTTTATATATAAATAGATAAATAACTAATATTCCACAAATGCTATCAGATGATTCTAAGGGCTATTATAGAAATATGTGTCCTATTTTTCTTTTTTGTATAAAACTAATGGATTTTCATTATAGAACTTATTTAATTTCTTTAGACTGTAATACCTGACATTTGGAACAAACTCAACAGTTTTCTCAGGTTTGCCAGACTAAGGTAGAAGTCATTCTGAAAGAACCAATCCTCTTGAGGCATGGCTAGTATGTCATTTCATGGTCACTGAAAATAAATCTCCCTGAATTGGGCACAGAATGAGCAGCTGTTGGTCAGTTAAGTGTTGAGATGAGGAATTTGCAGTCTGGGGGACTGAAAAAATGCCATAAATATTTCCCTCCATCAGCAGTAAGAAGCGCTGACCCAACTCTCAGGATAAACACTAAGCGGGGACCATTTCACGTTGGACCAAGTCTCTAATATTCTGCCCCGGTAATTCTATTGTTGCTGCCAGGCTTCTCTCACATTAAAAAGAATCTGCAGTTCAATTAATACCTGCTCATGCACTGGCAGTTCTGCCTCCCTTTTTGAGTCACAGAAAATCTGAAATTCTAATGAAGGTGGGACAAGGCAACTGTCAACAGTCAAATTAGGAAGTCAGTATTTCATTAGAGAACTAGAGGCCTGGTGCATGGATTCGTGCACAGGTAGGGTCCCTTGGCCTGGCCTGCGGTGATCAGGCAGAAACCCTGCTCTCCTATATCCCCTGAGGGGTCCAAGATTGCGAGAGGGCTGTTCTTGGGTGTCGCACCCTGGAATTGGGCTCCCTCCTTTCTGGTTCCAGGGGTGTCACCCAGAACTACCACTGCCAAGTGACCATAGCTCAGCTGCCCCTGCATTGAGCATCTGCCCCCTGGTGATCAGTGTGCATCATAGCTACTGCAGTTGTCTGGTCACTTAGGCATAGCTAGATGATAGATAGATAGATAGATAGATAGATAGATAGATAGATAGATAGATAGATAGATTGTGGTGAGGATTAAAATGTCAAACTGAGAGTCACTTTTCAGCAAAGTGACTTTTGTTTCTGTTTATCACTTCCTCATCTCAGAAAACTATCTATTCCCTGGATTTCCATAAACATTTCTTATGACTCTCTGCCTACCTCTCTGGCCATCCTTTTTAAGTATCTATCAAGTACTCTTCTTTAAGTGCTGGGTCCAGAATTTTGGTCTCTATTCTCCTCAACCTACATACTCTTTGAGTGATATGATCCATTTCTGTGGTTTTAATGACTGATGACTCCCCAACGTGTATCTTTAGCTCCTGAATTCAAAAAGTAACACCTAACTCTCCACTATTTATCTTCACCTGAACATTTCCCAACTACTACAATGTTACCCTGTTAAACAAAATTTATTTCCCCCCCTAGATTATCTTCTCCCCTATTACTACCTTCCAGCTTCTTTCCAGCCTCTTATTGGCATATCTAATCAAATTTGGTTCATTTTTCCTCCTTAGTCTTTCTGAAAATAGCATCAAGCCTATTCCCTGGTGTAGGGCACACATGGCATTCATGGTCTGGCTCCTGTATCCACTTAGCTCTTCTCTTATGCTCTGAGATGTAGTTATAGCCAATGAATTTCAGGCTGGAACATGCTCTTACCCTTTCCTGCCTTGGTATGTGTAGTACCCCCTATCCAAACGCTCTTTTTTTTCTTTTTTTTTCTTCTTTTTTTTCCTGTCTTCCTCTGGCCAATACTTACTTCCACATCTTACAAAACTCAGCACAGAGAGACTTGTCTAAGGAGGCTTCTCTGACCTGTAGTTATGTGGATTAGCTGCACCTCTGCCCAGAGTGGATTTTGCATACCTGTATCGTTGCATTTTATTATATTTGTGACTCTTTTCTTGTCTATCTTGCCTGGTGGACCTCCCTGTTTTCTGAGGACAGAAACTGTGTGCTTTATCCTAAGTTAACTATATTACCTAAAATCATACTTGGTTCTGAGTAGATGCACAAGACATGGCTTATAGAATGAATGAATGAATGTGATATAGCCAGTCCCCAGGAGAGGGAATCTCTGGAAGGCAGCAGGGAGAGGTATTACCTCGGAATGGTGTATAAGGTGGGATAGGAAAATCATGAAGAGTTCAATATAAGATTGAGTGACTTATGATGGTCAAGTATGGGGCTGGCTGTATTTCAGCATCAGTTAAGTAACCTATCTCTTTCCAATTCAAGATACTTTGTCAAACAAACATATTCTATGATTTTGCTAATCACATTCCCAGATATAACAAAGGGATCCTACTTTAGGCACTGGTCAAATGTCTTACTCCTTGAAACTTGCTAGTCTTATAATCACCATGGTAATACATTACTACCCCCTGCCAAATACTCTTATAACTACACATTAACAAAAGCATCTCTGCTTTAGGCTCTGGCACTAATCACTCGAGCCTGAGGCAGCTTTCAGGTCTCAACTCCTCCTAAGATCCTAGGTTTACATGCTGAGCATTCTGGGAGAACACACGTGTCCAGCTTTTTCATTGATGTGAATAAACCAGAAAAATCTGTGCGTGTTAAACTGCTTCTTAAAGGCATCTGAGACCCTTTCATCTTTGCCATTTGCCTTTTTCAATCCTCCGGCCCCCCTCCCCCTCCCGTCACAGCTGAGGCAAGAGCCACTCAAACTGCTGAGGTTATTTTCTCTCTACTGTACGTACCATACCATGGCCACATAGAGAGTGTATATGTCTGCAGACTATCCATCTCTAGCATATAGCTCCATTCCTTCTGCCAAAGCCATTTATATTGATTAAATACCAGCCATCAGTCAACACTACCTGGGTAGCTAAGATTTGCAAAGCACTAAAATGGATGGTAGTGGATATAAGCACAAGCAAATAAGACACGTGATTCTGATGGAGCTTAGAGTCACCTTAAGGTAGAGAACATATAACACACACAGCAATGCTAACCTCTTGTTAGACTATGATAGATTGCTTGAGAGCTTATGGGTCAGGTCTTTACCTATGACACTTTTAATTCAATCCTCATAATCATTCGATGAGGTAAAGTACTGCTAGACTAGAATTAGAGGTGAGGAAATCAGGAATTAGAGGTGAGGGGAAACTTTCCCAACACCACATGGCCAGGATGAATCACAGCTGGAACTCAGGCCTACGCCAGGACTTAATCACTATTATATTTTTCCTCCTTGAGCCAGAGTAGTTTGGAAGAAAATATAATTGCTGTGGGTTGGAGTGCTCAGGCAAATCTTCACAGAGGATGTGAAATAGATTCTATACCTTAAAGGATTGCCAGGATTTAGAGAAGTGGAAATGAAATATAAAGATGTTTGAGGCAACAAATTATCTTTAATAGCCCCCTTTTGTAAGGCTAAGGGTTCCTTGACCATCCCATCTTGGAATGTCCCAAGGCTTTACTCTTCCAAAATAATGACAATTGTTCAACCTGTAGCTCCACTAGCATGCTTGTGCATTCTTCTCTCAGGAGAAAACCAGGCTCACCAGGCAGCTTGGAAGACCATAAACTAAAGGGATATTTACAACTTGACTCTGTTGAGACATCTCCCATTTGTTCTCTGAGCCTCTCAATTTGATATCCTCCACTAACCCTGAGCTGCATTGAAAATGAATATTTTGGATAGCCATGGCTTACAGTTCATGCAATATAAACATGAAAGCCTCTTGAAATAACACCAGCTGAAAAGACCAATCATTAAATACATACAGAAACTTCTTTCCTGATTAACAAGAGACTCATTGAACTGTGAGAGGTCTTTGTTAATGTGAGTCCAATGTCACTGGTTGGAAAATAACTAATGTTTAGTGTATGAGGTGTTTTCTATCGTTGAGGAGTTCTGCAAGAGTCAGTGGTATTTGAGCTACAGCTTGGTTTGCTTGGTGAAATGAGTTCAGTGGCAATGCATTCCTGGGTACAACTTGGCGGTAAATCTGAATTTCCTTCCCAAAATGGTTTACCACAAATATCTGATCTTCTGAGAGAGAAAGCTGACGAAGTAACTAGAGTATCAAATAATTGGAGAACTACTCTGACCCAGGCTTGGCCTTTGTGTCACAAGAAACTGCAGTTCCTAAGCAGGTTCTCTTAGTGTGTCTTTCTTTAAAAACATTTGCTCTGATTTCCAACCTTTGCTTCAGTAAAAGATTTCAATTAGTTTTTAGACTAACAAATGTGGGCACCCTTTTATTTCCTGTTTAGAGAAATAAGAAATAAGAAAAAAACGAACTATACGTATTTTATTTGACTTCAGTCTCAACCCATATCGCTATTACACTTTGCCTTCATCAGTAACCTCTATTTCTTCATCCCATGACTTCTTGTATTTTCCCACATATAGACAGAGTTATCAAAAGACAAGGCCACAGGCTATCTGTTCTCTCAAGTGTCTGTGTTGGCAAACCATGACTTTAGTGTTATAGAGCTCTTACCAGCCACCACAAGTACCACCCTGCTTTGCTCACTCAGTTCTTGAGGCCAAACTGGCAAATACAAGCACACATGGTTTTCCAAAACACCCTCATGAGCAACTCCTATAAACATGAGCATAAAACACACAATTGATTTAAATGATATAACCTATATTGAACAGTCTCATGAGTACCTACATCCTGCTCATAGGACTTGAAGGCTTCCCAGAACTTATTGGAGAAATAACACATCTGACCCCCAGAGTGAATGCAAAGTTGAATCCGGATCCACCGGTAGCATATACTTGCCCATCTCATAGTCTGCTGGTTACCTAAGAACTGTGTCTTGTAAAATTTTCAGTCTCTCTACAGAGGCTCCACTTCCAGAGGTGCACACATAGCAACCATTTAATTTCCTTAAAAGGCAAAAAAAGATCAAAAATGATTTGTAAGATATCTGTGCCTTAAAGGAAATCTAAAATCTATGGGATAATTTACATTTGAATCCACACGATAGTGAAATTTACATATTGGCACTTTCTTGTCATTGATGCACTGTCTATTCCTGAGATAAAAGGATTAGAAGGGCTCGTTTTGTCTATCATGCTTCATTTTTAGGAGAATTGCCCGGTACAGGGCAGTAAACCAATCATTCAACATAGGTCTCTGAAAAACATGGCATGATGAGAGGAGCACAGAAGATGCAAGCCAAGTTTCAATTAAACTCAAATTTCTGCCTTGCATAGACCTTCATTTCAACTCCCCTTTCCTTCCAACTTCTGAATTTCATTGCACACATGTGTGTATGTGTGCGTGTGCATGTACGTGGGGTGTGTGTGTGTGTGTGTGTGTGTGGTATTTTGATAAATGATTTGATCATTTTGCTAGATTTTTCTGTCTGGAGCATTTGTGTGGTATGAACAGAGATGGATGAGGTGAAGGTGAAGTACACCTGTTTTCAGGAAGTATCACTAAAAGTGATAAAAGGTGTGGAGTAAGAGCGGTGACCTGCCAGCTTTATATTTATCTTTCACTACTAATTGGCAGCTACTCAATCTGGTTGGGCTCCATTGGAATGCTTGCTTTGTGGTGTATGTCAAGTCACATGATCTCTTGAGCTTGTCTTTTCATCTATAAAATGGGGTTAATACCTTGCAGGGTTGTGGTGAGACTTAAGTGACAGACCATATGTGAAAACATTTGCAGTTTCTTGCTGCATAGCAAATGTTCAATTATTCACTGCTTCTTCCCTGAAGCTCAAAAGTAAAGTTTATGAGAGTGGTCCATTCTACTGAAGGAGCCCAAAAGGCATATATCAAATTCCACTTCTTCTACTAGAATGTCAACATGCTGGTAAATGTATCTGTGCAAAGAGAATGCTGTATCTGTGCAAGGAGAATGATTTGAACAGTTCATGTAAATTCTATTGAGATAAAAAATCAAAACTGCAGGCAGGATATACAAAGAAGATGATTTCCTTTAGATCTGAATCCTGATTTTCTTTCAAGACTGATTTCTTCTAAGCCTTGGACACACAGGCATATGCGTATGTTTTGGCTGCTTGGAAGCATAATTGGTTTCTCTGGTGACTTGGCATCCTTCTTTTACCGCGTTCCTCTTCTATTCTCATCTCACAGAAACACTGCCATCCTTCTTTCCAAGTGATAGGTGCCTGCTACATACTCCCTGGCTGTGATCTGTGGTTAGAAGCCTGGCTTTCTCTCTCTTTTCTACCCATGGGTAGAATATGTTCTTTTTGTGATACATTACTTGAAATTGCAGAATTTTTTTTTTATCTAGTTCCTTTATGGCTTTACTGGGTAAAAATATTAGAAGTGAAGTTTGGGGTTAGAAGGTATGGGAACATTTCTTTCTAATTTCATGAAAGGCCTGCTTGAGAATGTTTCTCTTTGGTCCTATCTGGAGAGTGCTGCTGTAATTATAGATTGCTTTGATAAAGGCTTTTTAAAAAATGCACTAAAGTGAATTCAGAATCCCATTTATTTTTTAAAATGTGAAGTAAGTACAGAGCATTTATATACTTTGCTGATTTACTTGTTAGAAGGATCAGCAAGATTTCCGTGAAATAACTTAGAGATAGATAAGACCCAGGCTACATAGCTAGTTTGTGGTTGGCATTGTATATTCCTTCAGAAATTATTGATCACTTGCAATTCCAGATAGAAATCCACTTGACTTCTCTGTTCTTACAATTTACATCTTTGTTAGTGTTTTCCTACTAGTGCCAATAATAATAAAATATCATACATTTATTAAATGACTGTGTGCCAGACTGTATACATTATTTAATACTCCCATCAACAATTAGATGAAGGTACTGCTATCATTCCCATTCTGAAGATGAGACTAGACATTGGAAGATGAGACATTTCCCCAATTTTACACAGATGTTAAACTTTAGAGCCAGGATTGAAATCCAAACAATCTAGATCCGGGATATCTACCCTTAATCATGAGCTCCTCAATGTGCCTAGCTGTGTTCAAGACTGTCACTGTTTCATCTTTTTGGTATAAAATGTTGGTCAACTGATGCATGGATCCAATTGACATGTCTTCATTGTGCTTTTCTTACAGACTGATTGCACAAAATTACCCCATTTTTCAACCCTTCCCTATAGTTACATCTCTTGTGAGAGGACTTGCAGCTGCTGCTGTGGAGACTCTTTCCCCCCACCTGTTGAATCTGGGCTATGACTCAAGCCCAGGTTGAGTCTTAACCTTGACTGGCTTTGATCCATAGAATGTTGGTGAAGTCACACTGGGTCAGTTCCCAGTCCAGGCTTCAAGAGCCATTAAGTCTTGCACTCTAGTTTTGTCTCTGAACCTTGCCACTACCATGACAACCAGCCTGAGATAGTCTGCTAGAAAATGAAAAGCCATTTGGGGTTAAGGTGAGTCACCCTTGCCAGGGGCATCCCAATGTCCCCATATGACTGTAGATACAAGACAGCCCAGTGGAGATCCACCAAGGCTGATGTCATATCCTTGCTGATTTCTAGAATCACCAGAAATAATAAAGTATTATCATTCTAAGCCACTGAGTTTCTTGGTGTTTCTTTTCTTCCTTCCTTTCTTTCTTCCTTTCTTCCTTTCTTTCTTCCTTTCTTCCTTCCTTCCTTCCTTCCTTCCTTCCTTCCTTCCTTCCTTCCTTTCTTTCTTTCTTTCTTTTTTTTTTTTTTAAATGCAGAAATAGTGAATCAATGCATTGCTGATCTGATTCAGGGTGTTTTGGGATTAGTGAGTTTATGCCCTGGATTGTAGAGTCATAGCTTGTTCAAGTCTGTCTTAATAGACTTCTTCATTTAAAAAAAAAAAAAACTATTAAAAAAAATAAAAAAACAAAAACAGAATTCAAAAAGCAGGAGGCAAAATAAGAGAACCTAAGGCCCAGAAAGGTTAGTAACATTCATTCTCATCTCTTTATTCCCTAGGTCCTTTCTTCCTGTTGTTCTGTTTCTATTAGGCAGATTACTAAAGGTTACTATAAAGCTGCAGGCTAGAAATAGTCTATATTTCCAGGCACAGAAAAAAACATGCTAAATGGATTCACCAGAAGTCATAATTTAACATGTTTTTTAATGCTGAGTGTGTGTATACAAACTTTGTTCTAATTTTGGTGAGTGTCCAGACACATGACAGTAGGGACCTTATGAATGAATTTGAAATATGATTGCCAACTTGGCTTAGCAGACCTTATAAAAGAGACGAATTGTAGGACTTATCCATCAACTTAACACTCCCATCCCCTTTAAATCATAGAAATTCTAGAACTAGTATTTATTAGCTTGTTCTTTCTATACATCAATTACCTTAGGCTCTATATGCAGCAGCTCCATCAAAAGCATTAAATAGGTCCCTGTGGCAAATTCCTGGTTATCTTTAGCTCATGCTGTTAAGTAAGTTTCCACAGTCTTTATAGCTCCAACTTTTATTGTATTTTTAAAATGACTTGGTTTCAGCTGTTAAAGCCTAAGACGTTGACTTAAAAAGAAAATACTTGTCAGTGTAAGCGTACAGAATTTGACTTTTTAGCTTCACTGAGGCCTGTGGGTCTGGGGCATTCCTGTCATATTGGAGAATTTCCAAAAGCCGTTTGCTTGGACTTCTGACATTAATACCTTGCACCTGCATTTCTAATAAATTGATGGGCCCTTCTGTCTTGCCAGAGCCTAGAGCTTGCCTGCCTCAGCAATCTCCATCTGGAAGACTTCAAACCTCGCAAGCAAACTTTCTGCTTCTTTTAATTTTGCTACTTTCTGGGTGCTGGGACCGAGAGTGAAAGCCCATGCCTAGCTCCCCTGATGCCCAAGGCCTTCTTCATGGTGTCCCTGGCCCTCTTCCTTCCTCAACAGAGCCCTTACTGTGACCAGGGTGACACGGCTACCTCTGGTTATTCTTGTAGGAGGCGGCTCCTCCTTCTCTGCTTCCTCTACTTTTCTCAACAATATGAACTTTGCCTTTTAGGGAAAAAGTTGCTTTTGATGGAGCTGCTGCATATAGAGCCTAAGGTAATTGATGTATAGAAAGAACAAGCTAATAGTTACCCTTTTAAAGGCAGGCGGGAGGGAGGGACACAAACCCAGCCACAATTTGTGAGGTGGTATTACATAATATCTACAACGTCCTGTCTGGAGTTTTAAACTTTGTGGTAATGTCTGTACTGACTTCTCAGTCAACGCAGCAAGGCAAAATAATTGACCAAATATATTATACCTTACTTTCTAAAAATGCTGTAACCTTTTTCTCACAATTCCATTTCCATTAGGTAAGAGATTTTTGAACTGCTCCAAAGAGAAAAATAGGCCAATCAGTTAGCTTAATGACTCCCTTGCCTGAATTTAAAAAATTTTATTAGCATTGCAATTTACCATTTCCTTCATTCAGTTATTTATTTATTTATTTTTTTTGGGGGGGGGGGGGGAATCTCTGTCCTGCATTGATGTAGCTTTCCTTCCAAGTGATTTGTTTGTTTTATTTCCCAAGTAATTTTTCTACCTACTTAAAGCCTGTTACACCAAGGTGGCTGAACGATTTCTTTCCCTCTTCTCTCCTCATCTTATTTTCTAAGAGCAATCGTTTACAGCTTGAATGCTTTTGAACACGCTACCCAGATATATTGACATTTATTTATTTTTCAATATATAACATGTATTTAATACATGTACACAAATACATCATAAACTTTAGAAAATATTTTAAAACTGAGAATTGAATAATGAAGATATAAAAAATACCTGTTTTCTAACATAGTCTTCCTAAATATATCATGCATCCCACTGTGGACACCCTGTCTTAGAGATGTTAAATTGTCTGCATGCTATTTATCTGGTAAAAAATTTAGTACCACCATATCTGAAATGATAATAGGTAAGAACTTGGAACACAAAGTTATCTTTAGACTCCAGATTTACTTTAGGTACTATAGGCGGGTTAAATTAAAAATAGCTTTCTATGTTTTTTTATTTACTGGAGAGTTAGTGATACCCTACAAGCTACTTTCTGCAGAGAACTCTAATATAATCTATAATATCCTGTACCAGAAGGATGATACATTTTTCGTTTTTAAGAATTTTATGCCTCATAAAAAAAAATAGTTGGTTTCTCTTTAATTGACAACCTTCTGAAATTGTCAAGGCCAAGTACATTTTTTTCCAGACAGGGAAGTAGAGCTCCACTGAACACTTCCATAGGCTCTGACTTAAAACAGCTTAGTACATACAGGATAGGAGCATCAGAGGAAGTTTGGAAACAGAATAACTTAAAGACATTACAGAACTTTCAAAACATGTTTTTATCCTTATATACATATATGTAGGGAGGAAATGGGAGTGACTTGTTATCATTTTAATACAACTGTACAAAAACAAATACATGTAACTCCATTTTTAAAAGCCAGACTAGAAATACATAATACATTTTAACAAATTTTCCAAGCTGTGACTATCTTCAAGTTTTGCTCTGTTGACCTACAAGTTTATTCAGTCTAAAGAAGAATAACTTTAAGGAAGACACACACACACACACACACACACACACACACACATGTTTACATCATCCCTCCTGTATTATACCAGAGAGGCATACTTTTGTAATAATTTAGATAGTACATAAGAAATAGCTGTTAAATGAATGTGTTATACTGATTAGCCTAAGCATTACTTTTCTTTAGGTTAGCAACAACAAAAAGGGAGATGCAAATGACTGAAGCATTAAGTTCTGGTTTCTGCTACTAGACTTCTTTCCTTATTTCTCTCCCCTTCCCCTCTCCCCCCCGCCCCTGCAGCCTTCTATGTTACTCTTGTTTCTTTCCTTCCTTTTGTATTTGTGATTTTTTTAAGGCATCTCTATTATAGTAGAATGTACAAGGACTTCAAAGCAACATTCCTGAATTTAAATCTTGGTTTAGCCACTTGCTCTGACTTTATAATTTTTTTCATGATCTGCCTCCGCACATTTTTTGTATTAAAAAATATAAGCATGTCTTAAATCTTAAAGGAAATCAAACATTTTAGAAAAATATAAGGAAGAACATTAAAATTATCCATCACTCAGATATAATCACTACAATTTTATGTATATGCTGACTATTTTCAGGTAAAAAAAAATTGTACATGCATTGCCAAGACCAGTTTGGCTCAATGGATAGAGTGTCTGTCTGAGGACTGAAAGGTCCCAGGTTTGATTCTGGTCAAGGGCATGTACATTGGTTGCGGGCACATCCCCAGTAGGGGGTGTGCAGGAGGCAGCTGGTCCATGTTTCTCTTTCATCAATGTTTCTAGCTCTCTATACCTCTCTCTTCCTCTCTGTAAAAAAAAATCAATAAATTATATATTTAAAAAAATTGTACATGCAAACAAAACACATACTTATAAAAATAAGGTCATATTTACACCCTGTTGTGATACATTTTGACACTGTATCATGGTTATGTGGAGTCTTTGTTTTTATTTTAATTAGTAACTACTTACTATTTTATTGTGTAGATGACTTCCTTTCATTGATTTTAATTCCAGGCATTTAATTTCACACTAAGTGGTAGAGAAGTTATATCTGCAGCCGTTAATGTTTATTAGGACATGTTTGTTTTCTCTCCTGACTATTTCATTAGGAAGAACCATTTTACTTGCAGGTATTTTTAGAATTATTCACAGTTGTGAGTCACAAGTAAGGTAGAGAAACATGAAACCCCTTGCCTGGGTCCTGGTAGACAGCACTCAAAGATATTCACAGAAGCAGATTCAGAATCGAGAGAGAGAGAGAGAGAGAGAGAGAGAGAGAGAGAGAGAGAGAGAGAGAGAGAGAGAGAGAGAGATTTGTTGTTCCACTTATCTAAGCCTTCATTGATTGCTTCTTCTATGTGACCTAACAAGGGATCGAACCCACGACCTTGGAGTATCGAGACAATGCTCTCACCAATTGAGCTACTCGGCCAGGGTCAGATTCAGAATCATTCCAAGTGAGCCACCACCACATTCTCAACCCCTTCATTTTATGTTTAGATTGCACAATTCACATAGCACAAACTGCTGTTAGCTTGTGGTATTTCTGCTGAATAGATTACTAGCCTGGTGCTTGCATTAATTGAAGAGAATGCCTTTAAGTCCACATGTACTTTTTAACAGCTATAACATTTGCAGAGGCTCCTGAATCAATCTTCTATCTTTCTGGCTTATTGTCATTTAAGAACAGATGTGAATTCCTTTCCTGTGTGGAATTTCATGGCTGGACTCAGCAGTACTTCTCTCTGGGCCTACAATTCGTCATTCTGCTGGGCTATGTTGAATTCCAGTGTTGGGAAATTGCTATATATTTCAGCAAGATAATTCTGTTTGCCAAATCTTAGCTATCTTTCGGTATTGAGAGGGATACGCATGAATAGGAAGATTTAGTTAGCATCAACATTTAATGAACATTTCACTATATTTCCTGCTTGAGTCCCTCCCTATGACTCATGAAATAGCAGTAGAGCTGCAGCTCCTTATCTCTGTCTCTGCTAATCTTTCTCACTCTAATCAGGCGCTGCTGTCAAAACTGTGGGCTCACAGTTGATAAGTGCACAAGAAGTAAATAGACTCACCCTGCTTAAGTGATCTTTTGCTGCAAGGTATAATCATTTGCCCCTGTTTTGGTATGTTTTTTCACCCCCTCTTTCTTTTGAAGCACAAGATTATTGAGTTACTTTATTCTTTTGCTTCTATTCACTAATCACACATAGTTGAATCTGCTTATATTTCTAATCTTCTTAATTTAATTCTTTTAGATGGATATGTATGCAAGAAAATAATATAGTTAGGTCTGTCTGCCTATCTATCATGTATCTACTTTAAAAACATATTGAGAGCCTGCAAGCATATTTTTATATTTTTTTTATTTCAAACCATTTCTAGTGAATGCTGGTTTGATAAAATTTCTGATGTTTTTGTTCAAGTTTGATTGAATGATTCATAAATGACAACAATATAAAATGGAAAAAAAACACCTTTGAGCTTTTTATATGAGACAATATCTTGATCCTTTCCACTTTACTTAGGAAAACAGATGAACATTTAAACATACAGACATAAAAACTAGTGATGTACATGTGTAGTTTTTTTGGCCTAATTTTTTAAGGCAGATTTATTCAGGAATAAATAAATGTCTCTTTCTCATTTCAACTCATTGCTGGGCAGCACAGTTTCAGAAGAAATAAAGCCATGTGTCTTATGAGATTAGATTGTGAGAGTCACCTGAAAACATGTTATTGAAGAATCTGGAATGCTATACCTTCATAAAGAAAAGATATTGGGGAAAGAGATTGCAGTCATTGTTAAATATTTGATAAGTTGTCAGGAAGAATGGAATTTTTCTTTTACACCCACAATGTATCATGGATACTGGAGACTATAGTGTCTTATATGGCAGAATTAGTTCAGTTACTAGTGTAGCAGATCCTTAAGTAACGTCATTTTGTTAAACAACCTTTTGTTAAAAGGTTGAGATGCCATAGGAACTTAACTGTTTTTTATATTAACTAGCCTATGGTAAAACTGGTGCAATTGTACATAATCTTGCTTACAGTTGCATGTTAAGTAAGGATGTACTGTATTTGGAATTCTGAGGGGGTCCCTAAGAGATAGCACCCTCCTTTCCCACTGGAGTGCTGAGCTTTTGGGGAAGAACAACAAAGGAGGCTCTGAGTGTGAAAGCCAGTGTCAGAATAAGGCGGGCTTGCTGTCCCAGGCAGCACTGGACAGGGAGCCTTCCCACAAGGCGATGCTCCAGGGGTGAGAGGGATGTGTATTTCCGTGTGTTCTCAGCTCTCACTCCTAAGAGGAGGAAAGTCAGAACTGAGCCAATCATGCCTTTATCCATCCCATGTACATCCGTCAGAGAAGCCATGTGTCTTCTCGGAAGAAGATACAGTAAATGGGGCAGTGTGATTCCAGGAGTGTGTGTAGGAAAACTACTGTTATGTGGAAACCAAAAGTAAGGAAAACATACCCATCTAGTGAAAAGGAAATTATGTTTTAAAAATATTTTTTATTGATTTTTTTAGAGAGGAAGGAAGAGGGATAGAGAGCCAGAAACATCGATGAGAGAGAAACATCAATCAGCTGCCTCCTGTATAACTCCCATTGGGGATGTGCCAGCGGCAACCAAGATACATGCCCTTGACGGGAATCGAACCTGGGACCCTTGAGTCTGCAGGCCGAAGTTCTATCTACCGAGCCAAACTGGTTTTGGCAGGAAATTATTTTTATTGATCAGTACCCTTCATGTTCCATGTGCTACTTTTGGAATCCGCTTAAGATTTTCACTCATTCAATCAATAATTGTTTTGTGCCCACCAGTTCTTTGGCTCTGAGCTAAATACTGGGAATATAATAACACAGAAAAGTAGTGACAATGCTTTTTCTCTTTGAGCTTAAAGTGCAAGAACATTCAAGCTCAGGATAGTTACATATTTGGTGGGAATGTGGTAGAACAGTGACTATTGACTTTTGCTGCTCTTGGAAATTACCCGGGGAACTATAAAAATATTGATGTTCAAGGCGCGCACAATTCTGATTCTGATTTAGTTGGTCTGAAGTTCAGTCTAGGCACGAGGGTTTTAAAAACCCTGGTTCATTCCAATGTGCAGTCAAGGTGGAGAACTACTATGGTTAGTTCAAATGTGGGGCTGTGGATGAGACAAAAATGCCTATGATACCACAATGAATCAACCAGTCAAGGTGACTTCTCCAGGCTCTTACATTATGAAAAGGGGAAATGACATTCAATGAATATACAGAAAAAAAGAAGAAAATATAATTTCAAACAAGGAAATGCATTGTAAAGATAACAGAATAAAATGATAAGGATACTTCACTGATAGACCAATTTGGATAGAGTGGTCAACAAGTGTGTTGAGCAAACATTTGAACTGAGAGCTAAATATAAGAAGCCAGTTTCTAGGAAATAGACTTCTGGATAGAGAGAATAGCAAGGCGGGAATGTGCCCCATGTAGTTGAGAAGGGTACAGAAGGCTAGTGGCGGCAACTTGGTGAATGACAATAAACTTGTTCCAATCAGGAGTTATAAAGTAGACTATTGAACTGAAAAAAGTCTACAGGAACAGTTAAATTTTTGACAATATGGAATACTTAAAGGTGCTGAATAAAGATCAATTTAGAGCTAAGCTCATAAGAAAGGAAAGGGAATTTTCAGAGGCCAGTAATGAAGAGGGAGCTGAAATCAGAAATGTAAATGAAAGATGAAGCTCTGACTTCCCTGTGGAGGGAGAAAGGGAGCTGAGGATGGAGAGGGTAACTACGGGGTCTATGCTTTAATTCTCTATTAGTCCCAGCAGACAAGGCAGGCTTCCAACCCACACATGGTGGAGAGTTGGAATGATTAAACAATTGTAAATCCAGAACCATGAAAGGTCCTACCCTCAACAAAAGTGTGGACTAATAAAATCTGCCCACTGGCAAATACAGACAACTAGGAATCCACCCAGGACTGAGTAATGGAGGATTAAATAAAGGCTCTGAGAATTTGTAACCACAAAAGTCTGCCTCTAGAAAGGCCTTGTACAAGTTTTTATGATAGTGTGATCTGGGAAAACACAAATGGAAAAGTGTCACAGATTAGCTATCTCTGCTAGGAAGGAAGAAGTCTATGTATGATAAGGGAGAGACACTGAGGGTTTGTTTGTTTTTGTTAATCCTCATCTGAGGACATTTTTTTCATTGATTTTTAGGGAGAATGGAAGAAAAAGGGAAAAACAGAGAAACATCGATATTAGAAAAACATGCACCAATTGGTTGCCTCCTGCACAGGCCTTGACCAGGGCTCAGGCTAGGGAGGAGCCTGCAACCAAGGTACATGCCCTTGATCAAAACTGTACCCAGGCTGACACTCTATTTACTAGATATATTGATGGTACTTGCTCTTCGAAGTCCATGCTCTATCTACTGAGTCAAACCGGATAGGGCAATATTTTATTTCTTACATGGAGTGATACTTAGTAGGAGTTTGTAATCTTTTAATTGTATGTCTATATAAAATCATTTTTAAATATTTATATAAATATTTAAAAATGCTGGTAAATGGTATACTTTATAGAAGAATATCAATTGCTTAACTAATATTTGGCCAACAGATTTTCATGATGAGAAACCCTACACTGTAAAGACAGTTGGATATGTCTGCTTCCCTAGTATAGTTAAGTCCAATTATCAATGTGCAAACATCCATGTAATAGGTTATCTATTCAAGGCAACCTTCTATTTATTCCAACTCAATGGCAGAGTTTCTTTTCAATTTCCTTGAGTTTCTTGTTAGTGTCCACCAATATCATCATCACCTAAATTTTCAAGTTTTCTTATTAGAAAACTGGAGGCCCAATGCACAAAATTCATGCAAGAGTAGGCCTTCCTTTCTCCAGCTGCCAGCACCAGCTTCCCTCTGGTACCTGGAGCCAGGCTTTTCTCTCAGCCCCAGCTTCTTCTGGAAGATCTTTGTCCAGAAAGTTTTCTGGTCTAATTAACATATTATGCTTTTATTATTATAGATAAGCTTCTTGAAGGCAGAATATACATGAGATTCCCCTCTATATTCTTCACCACACCAAGCATAGAGCTTTACATACATACCATAATAAGCCAGTCCTAACAAACTTGGGACTGAGCCCTAGGAATATAGAAAAAAAAGATGTGAAGGTCTGGCCTAAAAGGGCTAATAATGTACTTAGGGAGGGCATGCAGCAGTATGGAACTGTGGCATCTTAACAGCTGGCATAAAATTTCCCTTGAGAAAAAGCTATATTTTGGGGGAAATATCTTAAAAATTTGTGATAGAAGATAAAATACTGATGATAAAAATGTCCAGCAAACAATAAAAATGATGCATGAGATAATGATGGAAAGTGTGTTCTGTTGTAAAAAAGGAATGGAAGAAAAAAATGACAGGATGAGGGAGTGGGGTGCAAAGAGTCCCAATACAGGGTGTGAGGTTGGGGGCATGAGCTGGTAAATTAAAAGTCCCTAAAGGTCAGATGACTAAGAAACAGGGATCAACTTGTAGTTGTTGGAGTTTCTTGGAAGTGGGTGCCTCCTCCATTC
Source organism: Pipistrellus hanaki (assembly GCF_964339955.1). Taxonomy (NCBI): domain Eukaryota; kingdom Metazoa; phylum Chordata; class Mammalia; order Chiroptera; family Vespertilionidae; genus Pipistrellus; species Pipistrellus hanaki. The sequence goes on along the minus strand of NC_140513.1, from coordinate 46,169,621 downwards.
TCTTCCATTCATCAGTAATGGCTACTGCATTAATAATGCTTTCACTGAGCAATGGAGGCTCTGCGGGAACAGAGAAGAGGCTGAATTTTATATTTAGGTGTACCCCAAGTAGAACAAAGCCAGTACTCTGGAGCAATAAAATGATCTATAACCTGAAGTATTTCAAAAGTGGTATAACCCATAGTCAGGAGTGATCTTTTGAAATGTAACTCCTCAAGGACTTTGAGGAATCTAAGGATAGCTTGGAATTTCCATTAGGCTTGAAATGGAGTTTAAAATTGATTCAGTTTAGCTCTAAACCTGCCAAGAGACCCTTGTTAACATCTGGGATACATTTTCAAAAGGCAAACAGCAATATATGGTAGGTGGAAATATTAAGGACCAAATGAATGGTACTCCAGTGTTAAATCCACACTGAGGTGGGAAATACTAAAGTCTGTGAGAGTCAGGGATGGAATTCTAGAGAAGATACTGAGCTCTCTCTCAAAAAAAAAAAAAAAAAAAAAAAAAAGAAGAGTAAGATGGAGAGGAGGAGAAAGCAGTAAGGAAAGTGTTTGAAACAAAGTGAACAGATTGAGAAGCCTAGCCACCTGATAGTTTATATGTGCTCAAGAAAAGCAAGCAAACTTTAACAAAACATAAGTCTACTAAAAGAATATGTAATACATTCCCAATTGAAAATATTAGATTAGGAGATTTGGATCTTTTGGGTTAACTACTCTATGGCTTTCCTAATGAGTACCTATAACTGTCTCTGTGAGTTATAAGGTGCCACTTGGACATATAAGTATTGCCAGGTATGGGAAGTCTGTGTATATGTCTCTTGCTGTGTGTGTGTGTGTGTGTGTGTGTGTGTGTGTGTGTGTGTGTATTGTACACATTATACATTTGGGAGCAGATAGCAAACCAGCCTATTTCTATGACATTATTTCAGAAAACAGGAGTATTTAGGAATTGATACAAACACAAATGGTGTTTCAGTGGGCTGTTCTCTAGTGGTGATCCTTATCAGGTGTTTTATGACAATGGATTTGTTGGGAAGGGCTGGCATGAGGCCTGAGTTTCACAACATTGCTCCTGAGGCCTCATGTAGCAGTGGAGCATAGTCCTGGTGGTCTGAGAGCCAGGCTGTGGCCGCAGTGAGGTTAGCAACTGATAGGGGCATTCACAGAGGGCTGAGAAACAAAAGGGCATGTACAGCACCACTGAGAACACATCAGTCATCTCCCGCTACAAGAATAGTAAGACTACTTAGCATTCATATAGAACTTTTCAATCATTAATTAGCTAATCCACACAACTCCACCATTAGGAGAGTATTTTTAATTCTTTTTTTGTTTCCAGATGAGGAACTTAAGACATAGCAAGATTAAGTAACATGCCCAAAGCTAAACAAATCAATAAATGGCAGTAGTGTGGTAGAAATTCAGAGTTTCTAATTTCTACTTTGTGCCCTTAGTCCATAAATGTGACTTGGTTTTTGGGAAAAGATGGTAAAGTTGATCCTCAGAGAAGTAAGAACTTTCAGTTTAGTAAATGGAACACTAGTATTTTCCTGCTAACAAGATCTGCTTGATGTTTGTTGCCTACTCTGAAACAGTTAACCTGAAATACCATCCACTGTAGCAGGGCATTTGGAATCTGTGAACTATGGTATAGGAGCTGCTAGCGTGGTCCACCTACCCAGAATCTGAATCCACTGGCTGTTAGGGATGGAGATTTCTGCGTTGTACCTATTGGGAGTAAGAGAGGCTGAATGAACATAAGGAAAAGAAGGCAAAGAATAGAGTCCACTTCTCATCCAGTCTCTTGGACAGTCTGTATCCTTGTGGCTCAGGGGATGGGAACAGGAAATTGATGGAGAGATTTTTGCAAGTTTGGGAAATAGTGGCACAAAGATTATTGCTTCCAGGTCCAGGTGTCCGGGTGTGGTTCAGAAAAAGATGGAGCCCATTCTGTCTGTTCTGCAAAGACTGGAAAACTAGAACGGGTGGACACAATGGCTTTGGCACAGACTTTGTGGCACCATCAGCAGGAGCAATGATAAGGCCTCTTTAAACTGTTTAAAAGACAGTGATGTCTAAGAAGGAGCAAGAGCAGGGGAGGAGAAACTGACCAGAAGTTTTTCGTGACTCCGGCTAATAATGGTTTGTGAGGCACTCTTGAGGGATTTCCAGCATTGTGTAGGGAGAGGCTATGGGGTCAAACCCTGGATTGACCTGTGGCAGGGCCACAAACAAGTCCCAGCTTGGAGGGCAGAGCCCTCTTAACATAATTAAATTTAACCTTATAGCCCTCCCTAGTTCCTTCCTGGGTAGCTAATGGGCTGTGGGAGGTGCAGCAAGTGCTGCCAAAACAAGGTGAAGCTCACAAGAACATTGTAAACATGTTGACCACCACCCTTGTTTTGATCTGACTATAAAATAAAGCTTTGGCTTGAGGCTAGATCTTTTCCATGTCCTCCTCCAGGCATGGGAGATCCCCTGAGCCCCAGCTCTACTCTCTTGTCTTCTTTCTGTCTTCTTTAATCCACCGTCCCTCCTCAGGTTCACCCTCGGCCGTGCTGGCATGGCAAAGCATTGGACAGGCGTTTTGACAATATGTAAATTGGTCACTCAGAGTCACAACATAAATGTAACCATGACTTTACATCTATGAGAAAAGGCTAGTGAGAGCAGGAGCCACTTGGAGTTTACAACTGCAGCAGTTTCTCTTTCCCTTTGCTGCCATCTCATCTTCCTTCTGTCCCAAAAAGTTAGTCATGTAAAATGTTAAAACTGAACAGCAAATCCATATGCTCAGTGCTTAATGATGGTATCTCACAAATATATCTGAGAAGGTTAAAGAACTATGCACTAAGACTTTCTTGATTGAAACATTATCATAATGTAGTGCAGTAGGAAGAACACAAGTTGGGATTCAAGAGGCCTGGTCGCAAGTCTCTAATCTGTTATTTAGAGCCATAAATTTAGATAAGTCATTTAATTTAATTATCTTCAATTTCCTTAAATGTTGCTCTCAAAGGGCAAGGGAAGGAAGCAGGTACTGGATCCTGGGAAAGGCTGTATGGAGAAACCCACCTGATCACTCTTGTGACCTTTGGTTAATGGACATAGCCAGCCCTTGGCAACACCACAAAGAGAAAATCAGGTATGTCAATACCCAAGCATCATTCTCTCCTTCTATCCTCTTGGCAGTCCAGTTAAAAGGCCATGTTGGAGAGCAAATGTGCCCACTGACATAGCCCGTTTTGATAACCATATTTCTGGGTTTGCATGAAACCATATTACTTTACATCTTTTTTTTTTTTTTTTTTTTTCTGAGATAGACAGTCCCTTCCGTTTTTACTCTCACGCATCCCATTTTGGACAATAAGTTAAATTTCCATTCTGTCTGTAGTGGTTTGCCTCCAGGTGTTGGTAAAAGATTGGAGAAGGGTATTAGGTGGATGTACAGGATAAAAGAGAAAAAATCCCACACATGAATTTATGGAAGAGAAATAAAGACTCAGAAGCCAAACAACCTTCCCAAGGTTACAGAGCTCATGGGGGCTGGAGGGGTGGTGTTGAACACAATATAAAAACAATTTGATTGCAGAAGCCAAGCTCTTAACACTGCTGCAGGAAGTGCTTGGTGTGCAGAGAATATTTGCCTGGGTGGTAGGGGCTTTACAAGATTTGTTTTGAAACTCATTGGCTCAGACCAGTCAGTACTACAGGAAGAACTTTAGTTGCATTGGTGAATCAAACATTACCAGATACCATATTTTGTTTTTATTATTACACTTGGCTGACATCAATCTAGCTCCTTAAAAGGGAAACAAGGGGCCAAATCTCCAGTTCCCACAGCAGAAGGATTTCCTGGATGCCCCCTTCAAAGAGTGTATCAAATCTTCTCATTTCCACAGACCTCTCAAATGTACTAATTCAACACTCGTACAAATAGAAACCTTCAGTTCACCCTATGATTTTGCTCCATTATAGTCAATTCTCCATGGTCTTCTGCTGGAGCGAATCTTCCTAATGACTTACACTTACGGCAATAAATGGAAACACAGGCAATAGAGAAAGCTCAATGATGTTTTATGGCTTTGGTTATTTTAAAATGACTTTCTCCAGAGATAGAAGGTTGGGTCCTACAAGGTAAGCTAAGAACTTCCCACAACCTCTTAAGAGGCTCTGCTCAACCTGCCTGCTACAGATTGGATGCAGGCAATACACCCTCAGCCATAGCTCTTTAGCAGGAAGCTGTGACCTATTTGAGAACTTATTTATTGAAATCAAATACAGTAAAACTGAACCTGCATTAAATGGTTTTGGAATCAAGTCATCATCCTGTTCATCAGAAATAATTAATTGATCACCGGAGAGAATTTGCTTGGAGAGAATTATGCAGACACATGATGCTTACCCTTTGGAAGCTTAGACTAATTTGGTTATACGTGAAAGGGGTACATACACATAAAAATAAGATATTGAGAAAAATGTAGATGGATTTGAATATATCATATACCTACCTGCATACTTATATATATGCATATACATTTATGTATTATATATTTATGTACATACATATATGCATAAACACATAAGTATGTAATGCATACATATTATCCTTGGTTTTATTCACCACATCTTGATATACAATATATATGAGAGAAGGAGGGAAGGAGAAATAGTGTGGACAGAGTCAGAGAGAAAGGGAGAATCCACCTCAAGTTTAGGGGTGGGTAATAAGGTCAATTTTTATAACAGAGAAGAAATTGGAAGCTTCTTATCTGGGTACTAATGCCATAGTTCCAACTCTCTAAAAATAATCTGTGCTTGGATGTTCCATGATCATATCAATTTTCAAGAGATCTGAAGACAGACTCTTCCTCTTTGAATCTGATCTCTTTCCCAACAGAAACCCAATATTTCAAAGATAGAAACAGTTCATCCCAACATTGACTCAAAGGCTCTGCTATGTTCTCCAAGACAAACTGGGCCCAGAGAGGGTTCATGGAGATATTTTCTGGGGAAATTAGCTGGTCTGAAGACTATGGAGGTCAAGGCAATCTTAGAGCTCGTTCCCAGGTATTAAAATAAAGCCAACCATACAGCCTAATAGACTGTCCAATACACTGTTATTTTGTGGAAGAGGAGCCAAGCCTGAGGCAATGAGGTCAATTCAAAAAATATAAACCTGAATTAATTGGGCTCAAACTGTGGGTCACAGAGAGCACGCAGCTGAGCCCCTAACAGATGGATCTCCATACACAGTTTACATAACTTTATCTATGGGTCCAATATCTTGTTAAAAAATTAAATGAGTTTAGTCTAACAATATTGGAGAGGGAAAATAGGTGTTTTTTCTGCCCTGAGAATAACCTGTCACCTTGCTTTGATTGTGTTTTTACCTATTTCTCCATCAATTATCCCCACTTTTGAAGGCTTTGCTTCCCCCTTGGTACAATTTGACTTTTACTCTCACTAAGTTTTCTTAAAATTACCATGGGTTTCCCAAATGCCAAATCTGATATTTCTTAGTCATAATTATAACTGAGCAGTATATATGACCAACTCTTCCTCTACGTTGTCTCTCAACACCTGGCTTTAATAATCTCACCTCTTCCGTGGTTTCTCCTCATTTTTGCCTGATAAGTATTTTGTCTTTTCCTTAGCCATATTTGGTATGCTCTCATTCTGAAATAATCTCATTAAATGCCAGAGACTGTCTTCACATCCCTTATAGAAAGAACTCATTTGGAGCTACAGGCTTGACTGTTCTTCTAGGTTCAAAGCAAATATGTATGCTCCTTTTAGATTTTCCATAACAATGACCTATGAGTACCTCAAACTCAGTGTCCTCAAAGTAAAATTCATATCATACTTCTCAAACCTGCTTTAGTTCCATATTCACTATTTCAGTTCAAATGTTACTACCCACTTCCACAAACAAGGAATCTTAGTTAAATGCCTCATTCTTGTCACTCAATTTTATGTCTAATTAATACGCAGGCTTTTAGGGTTCTATCCCTGCAAGAATTCTTATATTGTTTATTTTATTCTGACTATTTTTATAGTTCCCAGTTAATTTTACTTAAAGCTTACCTCCTCATCACTAAACTCTCCTCCAAGTCCTTCCCATAATCCATCTCAGATGCATAGTCAAGGTCATTATTACCATGCATAAATTTTATCAAAAAATGTCTCTGCTCAAAAAACTTTTATGACTCCCCATAGCCTTCTTGATAAAATGTATTTTTTCTCCTAAGATTAGACCTTCCATAATAAAATGTACCTCCCACATTTTTTTTTGCCTTATATACATTCACCATCCTCCTGCCTGAATCAGTCTTATAACCTAAATTCCAATTATGCCTCCGTTTCTCAAGTATGCCATGTTCATAATGCTTCTAGCTTCTCCAGATCTTCATTTTTTTTTATAGTTTAGTGCACCTTTATGAAATTGTCTAATTACTATATGAAATAAATATCTATCCCTTCTGAATACCTTTAGAAATTTTCCAGAAAGCATGGATGGACCTATCTGGCTCAGTGCTGTACTCACTGCAATATACCTGTAACCCCCATTTTAGATTTTAAACTAACGAAACATAGCCTTGCTTATGTTAAGGTTTTCTGCAATGCTTTTCATAGTGCTTTGTACATAGATATATTCAATAAATGTTTATCCTATTGAATTAAAATTTTATTGTTTGTTCCTTAAAATATGTATGAGCTGAAGCCGGTTTGGCTCAGAGCGTCAGCCTGCAGACTGAAAGGTCCCAGGTCCGATTCCGGTCAACGGCATGTACCTTGGTTGTGGGCACATCCCCAGTGGGGGGTGTGCAAGAGGCAACTGATCGATGATTCTCTATCATCGATGTTTCTAACTATCTCTATCTCTTCCTCTTTGTAAAAAATCAATAAAATATATTTTTAAAAAATATGTATAAGATTTTCTGTTGTTTTCCTTCCAGTGATGCTATCCCCAGTTGAGACTCTGGTCACTGCGCACCTTCTTTTCTACCTTTATGGACTTTACCTTCCAACCCATCCTCTTTAAATCTCCGCTTTGTGATGTTATTCCCCATTCCCAACCCCTCAGTGATCTTGCTTAGGTTTGCACCAAATCCAGATTCCTCTGCCCATCTTTCCAGGTCACCTGAATCCTCATTTCCACCTCATCCAACCCAAACTGACTTCCCACTACTTTATAAATTGCACTCGGCATGTCATACCACTTCCCCCTAAATTCTATATGTGCCATGCTATTTGCACCTTCCTACCTTTGCTCATCCTGTATTTCACCTAGAATATTCAACTTACACAGCATGCAATGTCTAGCTCACATTTTACTTTTTCTCTAAGGCAGTTCCTCATTACCATCATCCTATGCATTGCTATTGTACGTACTTAAAACCAGTATCTGAGGGGATTAATCAATGGTTTTTCTCATTGCTATAGATTGATTAGTTTTCTTTTTCAACATGAACTCTATGAGGCCAGATGCTATTATGTATATACTTCTCTATCCCTGCCAACCCTTTTAACACATAATGCTTGCTGATTGATGAAAAGTAATCAGGGGTAGGGGCTCCATCCCCTAGTCAAATAGAACTATGTAACTTATAATCTTTCAGGAAATTGCACATAGTAAATGGCTTTTAGAAGGGCTTCCATGCTCTAGATTGGGGTACTCAACCTGAGGCACAGGTGGACACAATTCAGGACCAGAGAAGCAGCCTGCAGAGTGTAACTCAATGAGATGGTTTATTGTGCAAAACTCATCTGCTGATCCCATCAACCCTAATTATAATAAACTAATTCTATTAGCTTCTTAAACCTATTTCAAAAGAGAGTGCATTATACCCAGCAACCATCATCGAGTAATAGAGTTATGCTCTTTTTACATTAGGCTCCATTCCAGCCAGTCAAGCAGAAAGAACATTTTGCATTAATGTTCTCATAGAAGTGTTCAGTTTTCACTTTTTAAAACTTTGTCTCTTTGGTCAATTATTTTAGGCTGCAAAAACTAAAAACAGGTGTGATATTTATCTGCTGATTTTTAAGAGGAATGGGCAGAAGAAGGTAAAAAACATTTACTTCTAGCTGCCAGGGAAGAATCAAGAATCATGATACTGATTCTGTAAAGCTCATTATCTGAAGGTAATAGAGAAGGAAAGGTGTCAGAATGTTGTAATTGCTGCCTTTATGCTTTTATGCAGAACAATGTGTCTTTGGGCTATTTAAAAATATTGGGCCAAAACTGGTTTGGCTCAGTAGATAGAGCATCGGCCTGCGGACTGAAAGGTCCCAGGTTTGATTCCGGTCAAGGGCATGTACATTGGTTGCGGGCACATCCCATGTAGGGGGTGTGCAGGAGGCAGCTGGTTGATGTTTCTCTCTCATCGATGTTTCTAGCTCTCTATTCCTCTCCCTTCCTCTATGTAAAAAATCAATAAAACATTTAAAATAATATTGGGAGATCCAAGATGGCAGCAAAGTAAGTGGGAGCTACACTTATTCCTCTTGGGACCAAACTGGTATTACAACTACAATAAAGAGAAATCAACCTGAATAACGAACTGAAGACTAACCAGAAGAGAAGTCTTATAACCAAGGAATCACAGAAGAAGCTCCATTGAGAGTGGTAGGAAGAGCAGGGATGTAAAAAATGCTGGCCTTTCTCCCACAAAATGTGGCTGACATTCTGGCGTGGTATCTCAGCTGCAAAGTTCCCCTCTGAGAAGCATGGAGTCTCAAAACCAACGTGGGCACCCAGGTCCAGTACACAAAAACCAGAAACAGATGCCCATATAACATTTGGCTGTGAAAATCAGCAGGGAATCTGTCCACCATGGAGAGGCAGACTCCTGCCTTCTTAAAAGTTCAATGTACAAAACCTCATTGGCAGCCACTTATCCTGGGTTCTGGCAGAAGAAAGAGCAGAGTGGACTAGAGTTGCATGAGGAAAGACTAAGGTTTGTGGCTCTGGGGAGAGAGCTGAAGGGACAGCTTCCAGGATCCCAGTGTGTACCATATCTGGCTGCCACCAGCAGGGTACTCTCACACCCAAATGGGCCAAAAGCAATCAAGACTCAATTACAACAGAAGGGCCCACATGGGCCACAGAAAGGACATCCTGGATCACCCAACGTAAGTTATCAAGGAGACTGAGCCATGAGGTCCCATAGAGCATGTGCTACATAAGGCCAGCTATGACTGGGAGTCATTGCAGATCTACCTAATACATAGAAACACCAATTGGCAGACCAAGTGTGGAGACAAAGAAATGTGCCACAAATAAGAGAACAGGAGAAATATTTAGAAAAAGAACTTAATGATCACACAACTGTACAACTAGTCTGTGGTATGAAGGGAAAATATGGCAGCTTTGATCTCAGGTGGATTACTGAGAGAGATGCCCTCAAGTGACAGAGCTGAATCAAAGTATGAGTCACAGATAAAAAGCTAAAGGGAAAGCAGAATATCTTTGCAATAAGAGGAATAAGATACTGCATAGGACCTTTGTGGGAACGGATAAAGGCTGATATGGCTTGAACCACGAGAGAAAAGGAAATATGATGGCATGTGAGCAGAAGTAGGCAGGGACTTGGTATCCATAACAGGACACATGGCCATGACAAATATTTTAGACCTCATTCTAAGAGGAGTGAGAAGCAGAAAATGACAAGGTCAAATCTTGATATTAAAGGAATATTATGGTTTCTTTGGCTATATTGTGGGAAGTGAAATTGCTGGGCCATAAGGTAGTTCCATTTTTAATTTTTTTAAGGAAATTCCATACTGTTTTCCACAGGGCTGCATCAGTCTGCATTCCCACCAGCAGTGCACAGGGGTTCCCTTTTCTCCACATTTTTCTCAACATTTGTCATTTGAGGATTTATTGTGATAGCCATTCTGACAGGTGTGAGGTGAAATCTCATTGTGGTTTTAATTGGTATTTCTCTGATGATTAGTGACATTGAGCATACTTTCAAATGTCTAATGGCCATCTCCCTTTCCTCTTTGGAGAAGTATCTATTCAGGTCCTTTGCCTTGTTTTAAATGGATTGTTTTATTGGTGTTGAGTTCTATATAAATTTTGTACATTAACCCCTTATCAGATGTATCATTGGCAAATATATTTTCCCATACAGTAGGTTTTCTTTTCATTTTGTTGATGGTTACCTTTTCTGTGCAAAAACTTTTTAGTTTAATTTAGTCCCATTAATTTATTTTATTTTTTGTTCTACTTGTCTGAGGAGATATGTCAGAATAAAAATATTACTATCAGAAGTACCCAAGATCTTACTGCCCATGTTTTCTTCAAGGATTTTTGTGGTTTCATATTTATCGTTTAAGTTTTTTATCCATTTGGAGTTTATTCTTGTGTACAGTGTGAGAAGTTGGTCTAGTTTTAATTTTTTGCAGTTTTCTATCCAATTTTTTTCCACACCACTTATTGAATAGTCTTTATTTACCATACTCTATGCCCTTGTCTCCTTTGTCAAATATTAATTGACCATAAAGACATGGATTTATTTCTGGGCTTTTTATTCTAATCCACAGATTTATATGTCTTTTTATGGTAGCGCCATGCTTTGTGGTTACAATGGTCTTGTAGTATACTTTGATACCAGGTAGTGTGATACCTTCAACTTTGTTCTTCTTTCCCAAGTTGCTATGACTATTTGGTATCTTTTGTAGTTATGTTGCAGAAAACCGGAGAAGAACCAAGAAATACTTAGAGAGGTGGAGTTACATTTATTATGCGCAGGTCCAGAGGAAAATGTCTCTCAAATTCTGGGTCCAAATATAGAGGAATTTTCCCTATTTATATGTTTTTACCTTTTTTGTCTCTCAAATATGGGGTGTTTCTGCCCCCCTTTAAAGTTCTTAAAGAGCCCCTGTGTGCTGGGGCCTTGAGACCTCAACCAAAGGCCTGACCTGGTGCCAGCACTGATAATTTCATCCGGGGAAGGTTTACTGGCCTCTCTGAAGTGGATGTAGTCTTATTTTTCTTATTATTTAAGCAAGCAAGCATCTACAGAAACCAAATAGCAGGGTTAAAATTTCAAACAGCAGTTTTTACATAAGATGGAAACTTCAGTTACGCATAAATTTCTGGAATATTTGTTCCAGTTCTGTGAAGTACACTATTGGTATCTTCATAGGAATTGCATTGAATCTATAAATTGCTTTGGGTAGTATGAACATTATAGTAATAATTCTTCTAATCCATGAACATAGTATATGATTCCACTTATATATATATTTCCTTAAACTTCTTGGTTAGTGTTTTATAATTTTTGAAGTATAGTTATTTTACATGCTTTGCTAAATTTATTCCAGGGTAATTTATTTATTGTGATTCCATTTAAAATGGAGTTATTTAGTTCTTTTGCTTTTCTGATAATTATTGGTCTATATAATTGCAACTGATTTCTGGATATTATTTTGGATACTGCTACTTTACAAAATTCAGTTATCATTACTAATAGTTTTTGATAGAACTTTTAGGGTTTTATACATACTGTAGCATGTCATTTTCACATGTGTGTCTACCTGTTGAAATCACATATATGTAGTCTAACTGATGGGATCCTGGATATAGATAGTTTTTTCACTTGTCTCAAGTGAGAGGACACCTGAAGCCTTTATCTGTCAGTACTTAGAGACACCTGCACCCACGTTAGCAGCTGCTCAGCTTCCCTAATCCATGTGGACCAGGACTGGTGGAGCCATCCCCTTTCTATGGACATTAGTGTTTTACTAATTTTGTCAGTGCTCTGATGGGTAGTCACAAAAATAAATCTTTGAAAAATTGTGCAAGAATTTCAGTGGGGTGAGCACTGCCAGGTGCAGGTGTGCCCCTGTGGGACTTGGGCAGGTCCTGCACATGGTTCTCCCAGGGGAGGGGCCATTCCTCTTCCTCCCCAGGGAACCTGTGGGGACCCCTGCTGCCTTCCTTTGTCCCCAGGACTGATGGTCCTGAGACCAGATGGTGACAGTGCTCTCTCCCCAGTGTTGACAGTGTGTGTGCCCCCACTGGGAGGTGGGGCATCTCTGACATGTGCTGGTATGTGCACTGCCTCTAGATTCAGGGGTCCTCAAACTTTTTAAAGTGGGGGCCAGATCATGGTCCCTCAGAGAGCTGGAGGGCCGGACTATATGAACTACTAATTCCTACTGTAACACCTCGGCTGCGCTCACTGCCCAAAAAACCTGGCGGGCTGGATCAGACTCCTCTGCGGGCCGCATGTGGCCCGCGGGCCGTAGTTTGAAGACCCCTGCATAGACAGTGGTGATGCTTACCCAGCATCATGAATGTACTTCATGCTCAAGAATGGAGACACTTAAAGTATGAATAATAAGATTTATTTATTACTTAAGCAGGGTTATACAGTGGGAACATTAATGCTAAAAACAGAAAAAAGGAAATAATAAAGGCAAACACTCCCCAAAGCGCCGACATAATAAACATCAAAAGATGAAAAATTATATCATGCCATGGAGAGCAAAAAATCAACAAAAGGAAAACAAAAAAGGAAAAGAAAATATCATGTTTTGCCCTTCTGACAGGGCGAGCACACTCAAGCTGGGGCCCTTGAGCTGGGCCCTCCATAGGCAGTGCCTCCTCTGAGGCAGGAACCAGCACTGGCTCCAGGGAGGGTTCTTCATCCAGTGGTGGTGGGGCCTCCATTTCCTCTGCGGCCGGCCCTGGCTCCACAGCTGCAGCTGGAGAGGCTGCGGAAGGTGGTGAAAGCTCTGCAGATGGAGGTGCCTCCAGCTCCACATCCTGCTCCTCAGGATGGAGGACATTGGGGGTGACAGGAGGAGCTGCCTCTGCCTCCTGGGCTGGTGCTGGATTTGGGAGAGGAGAAAAGGTCACCCAGGTGGCCCCATGTCCATGTGTCCCCAAAAGCGAGAACACTGGGGACAGCCCAGGACCCACCACAGGACATCTCCATGCCCAAAGTCCAGCAGATGGGTGGTCAGAGGCTGGTCTTTGTTCCTTGCCAGCCTCAGAGGGTACTCCCCGTATGTCTGGCAGCAATCCCTCCCCATAATTCACATGGATCTCCCCACCCATTCCACCCCTAAATCCCAACCTCCTCACCCTTGGACTCTGCCTCATTGGGCTCCAGGTCTTCCTGCCTGGTGTTATTAACACGGCCAGAGCGCTCCAAAAGAGCGTTGAAAATTGCTCTCTTTGTGTTGGGACTGAGCGGCTTTGAGGTTGGCGGCTTGTTGGGTCTGGGCGGCTTCGGTGGAGGAGTCCTCCGTCCACTCACGGGCCCTGGCTCCCCAGTTGCCCAGGTGGCCACACACACTTCAGGCCTGTCCTGGTTCTCCGTGGTGTGGGTCACCGCCCCCTCACTCCTGGACATGGGGAAGGGGTCCTCCTGAACCCGCTGCTGCTCCACCTTGGTCTGGGTTGTGCTCTGTAATGATAGTGACCGGCAGTCAGTCAGCAGGACTCAGTCGTGGCCCTAGTCACTGCTACTTCTGACCCTGGACCTTCTGCTCCCAGATCAGGCCCAGTCCTGTGTCTGCACAGACCTCCTCCCAGGGCAAATGAGAGCTACCTCAGGTCGAGGGTGCCACCCACACTCCACGTCTACCCAGCCAGCCTTGACCTAGGTGCGAACATGACTGGCCCTGACACGCCAACCCAGCCTGTTCCTATTCTGGGCAGATCCTCCCCACATGAACACCACTTCACCACCACCCCTCAACACACACGCACACACACACACACACACACACACACACACACACAAGGAGGGAACTCAGGTGGGATCAGAGTGGTGGCCTGGCTTGAACAAAACTGCCCTAAGCCTCCCTGTGTTACCTCTGGCTCCCTCCGTGTAAAGGGCCACAGGCGTCGTCTGGACTGAGTTCGGATCCAGCGGTGGGCACGTCGGAATGTACTCTCATCGCTGCCTCTCTTGAGGCTTCGACCTCGGCCTTGACCTCGGGACATGGGGAGACAACAAGAAAACATGGTGTCCTCTCCAGTGCCTCTAACCGAGTGAGGCGGGAAGGGGCAGTTATAGAATGTAGGTGCCTGGTTACCGGGTTCCACTGTCTCCATCGTCAGGAAGTGAGGTCGCCCGTGGGTCCCCTACCCTGAGCATCTCCTCCGACATGAGCCATGACCTCACTTCCTGACGATGGAGCCTAACAGAACCCGGTAACCAGGCAGCTACATTCTATAACTGCCCCATTCCCTCCTCACTCGGATAGAGGCACTGAAGAGGACACCATGTTTTCGTGTTGTCTCCCCGTGTCCCGAGGTCAAGGCCGAGGGCGAGGCCTCAAGAGAGGCAGCGAAGGGAGTACATTCCGATGTGCCCGCCGCTGGATCCGGACTCAGTCCAGACGACGCCTATGGCCCTTTGCACGGAGGGAGCCAGAGGTAACACAGGGAGGTCCAAGGTGGTTGTGTGTGGGACAGGCCACCACTCTGATCCTACTTGAGCAGCCTTATGTCCTCTGTGTGTGTGTGCGTGTGTGTGTGTGTGTGTGTGCGTGTGTGTGTGTGTGTTGAGGGGTGGTGGTAAAGGGGTGTTCACATGGGGAGCATCTGCCTAGAACAGGAAGAGGTTGGGTTGAGGTGGAGGTCAGGACCAGTCATGTTTGCACCCAGGTCAAGGCTGGCTGGGTGGACGTGGAGTGTGCGTGGCGCCCTCTGCCCGAGGTCTATCCTGAGCCATGGAGGTGACTCTCATTTCCCCTGGGAGGAGGTCTGTGCAGACACAGGGCTGGGCCTGGTCCAGGGGCAGAAAGTCCAGGGGCAGAATCGGCAGTGACTAGGGTCACACTTGAAGCCTACTGACTGGCTGCTTGTCACTGTCATTACAGAGCTCAACCCAGACCAAGGTGGAGCAGCAGTGGGTCCAGGAAGACCCCTTCCCAATGTCCAAGAGTGAGGGGCTGGTGAGCCACACCACTGAGGGCCAGGACAGGCCTGAAGTGCGTGTGGCCACCTGGGCTTCTGGGGAGCCAGCGCCCGTGAGTGGATGGAGGAGGACTCCTCCACTGAAGCCACCTGGGCTTCACAAGCTGCCAACCTCAAAGCCACCCAGTCCCAACACACAGATGGCAATTTTCAACTATGACCTGGAGCGCTCTGCCCCTGTTAATAACACCTGGCAGGAGGACCTGGAACCCAGTGAGTCATAGCCCAAGGGTGAGGAGGTCGGGGTGAAAGGGGTGGGGAGATCCATGTGAATTATGGGGAGGGATTGCTGCCAGACACACAGGGAGCACCCCCAGAGCCTGGCCAGGAACAAAGACCAGCCTCTGACCACCCATGTGCTGGACTTTGGGGATGGAGATGTCCTGTGGTGGGTCCTGGGCTTTGCCCAGTGTTTGTCTTTGGGGGACACATGGAAATGCAGGCACGTGGATGATATATTCTCCTCTTGCAACTCCAGCACCAGCCCAGGAGGCAGAGGTGGCTCCTCCTGATGCAGAACTGGAGGCATCTCCACCTACAGAGCTTTTACCACCTCCAGCAGCCTCTCCAGCTGCAGCTGTGGAGCCAGGGCCGGCCCCAGAGGAAACTGAGGCCCCACCACTGCTGGATGAAGAACCCTTCCTGGAGCCTATGTTGGTTCCTGCCTTAGAGAAGGAGCTGCCTATGGAGGGCTCAGCTGAAGGGCCCAAGGGTGAGAAAGTGGGGAGAGGAAGGGATGGGAAGGTTTGGGGAGGTCCATGTGAGCTTATGGGAAGAAGCGCTTGACAGACACATAGGGAACACCCCTAGAGCCTGGCCAGGAGCAAAGACCACCTAAGACCACCCATCTGCTGGACTGTCAGTGGGGAGAACATCCTTTGATGGGTCCTATGTTCTAGCTGTGTTCTCACTTTGGGAACAGATGGAAATGCAAGCACTTGGGTGATCTTTTCTCCTCTCTCAACTACAGCACCAGCCCAGGAGGCAGAGGCAGCTCCTCCTGATGCAGAGCTGGGGGCATCTTTACCTACAGAGCTTTTACCACCTCCAGCAGCCTCTCCAGCTGCAGCTGTGGAGCCAGGGTCGGCCCCAGAGGAAACTGAGGCCCCACTACCACTGGATGAAGCACCCTCCCTGGAGCCCGTGCTGGTTCCTGCCTTGGAGGAGGCGCTGCCTGAGGAGGGTCCAGCTCAAGGGCCCCTGCTTGAATATGCTCAACCTGTTAAAAGGGCAAAACTTGTTTCACCCTCACTCTTTGAAATTTACCTTTTCTTTTCTGTTTTCATTTTGTTGCTTATTTGTTCTCCACGGCGTGAGTCAATTTTTCATGTTTTGATTTTTATTATTTTGGGGTTTTGGGGAGTTTTTGCTTTTATTATTTTATCTCTTCTGTTTTTATCCTTCATTTCCTGATTGGATAACCCTGCTTAAGTAATAAATAAATCTTATTATTTATACTTTAAGTGTCGCCATTCCTGAGCATGAAGTATATTCATGATGCTGGGTAAGCATCACCACTGTCTATCTAGAGGCAGTGCACATACCAGCACATGTCAGAGATGCCCCACCTCCCCAGGGGGGCACACACACTGTCAACACTGGGGAGAGAGCACTGTCACCATCTGGTCTCAGGACCATCAGCCCTGGGGACAAAGGGAGGCAGCAGGGGTCCCCACAGGTTCCCTGGGGAGGAAGAGGAATGGCCCCTCCCCTGGGAGAACCGTGTGCAGGACCTGCCCAAGTCCCACAGGGGCACACCTGCACCTGGCAGTGCTCACCCCACTGAAATTCTTGCACAATTTTTCAAAGATTTATTTTTGTGACTACCCATCAGAGCACTGACAAAATTAGTAAAACACTAATGTCCACAGAAAGGGGATGGCTCCACCAGTCCTGGTCCACATGGATTAGGGAAGTTGAGCAGCTGTTAACGTGGGTGCAGGGGTCTCTAAGTACTGACAGATAAAGGCCTCAGGGGTCCTCTCACTTGAATTGAAAAGAATATCATGAAGTAGAAGTTGATATACTACATGGAAATACTGACTTAAATGAAGAAAAATCTCTTATTTTTGACTATTCTCCTGCTGGTCAAGAAGTTCATGCAAAAATATATATAATTTTTAATTCTCTCTCAGTTTTTCTGTTTTGATTTAGTTAGAATTCAAGTCATAATTCAAACATAATTTATTCATTCATTTGATGGCTAAATACAAACCTCTTTGTAAAAATATGTCTCAAAATATTTTGTGGAATATAAAAGAATACATCCTTTATGTAAGAAATTATTTTTCTTCTATACAAAAATAGAAATGCTATGTTAAAAAGTCACATTTTTAACATCTTAATTTTTTTCTTATTTATGGTTCAAATGAAAGTTTTTTAGCCATAAGAAAGCAGATATCGGTTACTCAGAAGACAAGTGTGACACTGAAACTATTCAGAGCATACATTTCAAAATAACTGAGTATAGTTAAATAGAATTTTTTCCCCCCCATGCATACTTGTGGGAGAATGATAGTCACCTGGCTGCAGTTGAACTTCTATATAGTCTTGGAATTTTTTTCTTGATTCTTAATATGACCTGGGAGACTTAAAAACTTTTGGGCATGGTGTAAGTGGGAATCCTTATTTCTGGGTATTTCCAGTCTATCATCTCATTGAATGTTTGGAGAGTGGGAAAAAGTCCTTGCCTAGGTTGGTGGTAATGTTGTTGGGATTAGAATTAGGGACATTCATGAAGCGGCTAGCTCAGGTAACCAGAGAAACTGTATTAATGAGCCCCAGAAGGCACTTACTATATAATGCTATCCCATGAAAATAGGGAGAGATAGCAGATATACCTAATATACAAAAATAGGTACAGAGAGGCAGCCAAATGAAAAAAACAAACAGGCCCCAAATGAAAAACAGGAGTAATCCCCAGGAAAATAAATAAATGAAATGGAGGAAAGTAATATACCAGAGACAGAGTTCAAACAATGTTTATAAAGATTTAAATGTTGGATTTGAGATTATAAAAATCCTAGAAGAAAACATATGATATAAAATCCCAGACATTTCTCAGAGCAATATTTTCTCATATATATTGCTTCAGAAAAGGGAAACAAACAAAACAGAGAAATGGATCTACCTCATAAGTAAAAGTTTTTCAGAGAAAAGGAAAGCATCAACAAAATGCAAAGACAACCCATTGAATGGGAAAACATATTTGCCAATGATACATTTGCTAAGAGTTAATATCCAAAATTTATGAAATACTTATATAACTGAACACCAAGAAAAGAAAAATCAAATAAAAATGGGCAAAGAACCTGAATAGATACTTCTCCAAAAAGGACATGCAGATGGCCAATAAACATATGAAAAGATGCTCAATGTCACTAATCATCAAATAAATACCAATTAAAACCACAATGAGATGTCACCTCCTACCTGTCAGAATGGCTATCATTAAATCAACAAACAGCAAGTATTGGGGAAGATGTAGAGAAAATGGAACCCATTGCACTATTAATAGAAATGCAGATTGGTGCAGCCACTGAGAAAAACAATATGGACTTAGCTCAAAAAATTAAAAATGAAACTGCCTTAAGACCCAGAGATTCCATTTCCAGAAATGTATCCAAAGAGTCTCAATACACTAATTCCAAAGAATATATGCACTCCTCTGTTCCTTGCAGGGTTATTTACAATAGCCAAGATTTGGAAGCTGCCCAAGTGCCCATAAATAGATGAGTGGATTAAAAAGTATATGGTACATTTACACAATGGAATACTACTTGGTCATAAAGAAAAAAAAAACACAAAGAAATTTTATTTTTCATGACAGCATGGATGGACCTAGAGTGTATTGTGTTAAGTGAAATAAACCAGACAGAAAAAGGCAAATACCACAGGACTTCACTGATATGTGGAATGTAATGAACAAAATAAACTAACAAAATAGAAAAAGACTTATAGATACACAGAACAGACTGACACCTGTCAGAGAGGAGGGGGTAGAAGAGCTTGGTGAAACAGGTGAAGAATTACAGTAAAATACATACTCACAATAAAAAAAACCACCCTCATAGACAGACAACAATATGTTGAGTACCAGGGTGATAGGAGGCTGGGGAGAGGTAGGAGAAGGTAAACAGGGGGGAAATGGTGATGGAAGGAGTCTGGATTTTGGATGATGAACATAGATAATATTTAGATGAGGTGTTATACAATTGTACCTCTGAAACCTATAATTTTTTTTAACCAAAGTCACCCCAATAAATTGAATTAAAAATAAATAAGTAAATAAATATAAATAAAAATATTTCCCCAATCTGGAAAGACAGTCTTATTTTCCATCCCCCTGAGTTCTGAAATGGATTAACATGGAATTGAATGTGGACAGTAGAATGAATTTAGGCTATAGAAATAAGAAAGATAAGCACATTATCTATAACTTAGTGATGACTGGTGACAGAGGTGCTTGCCAGGAGTAACTCCTAATCTGCAAACTACAAAAAAGGATAATTTTCAAAAAAGATAAAATCATGACTTGTACCTAGATTCAAAATAAACATGATTTAAAAATTTTATTTAACTCCTCAATGAGAAAACTGTTCCAATGCTACACCAGTTTAAAGGAGAATGCACAGAGCGCAGGCAGTTATAGCTGAGACAGAGGGAGAGCAGTGTGCACATGTGACAAATCCAGCTTTTTCTCAGTGAGAAGCCAGGAGTCCCTTGAACCTCCAGTGGGTGGAACTTGCTTATCTCCAGGCAAGAAGGGTTTTTCATTGCCATCAGCTAATTTCAACGTACAGAATTGTGACATATTAGTAGCTTCCCTAGAATCAGAATCACATAGCCTGAAAAGGTACGCTCTAGATAATACAGCGTTTCAATGAAGCACCAACTTGTCCCTACAAAAGACTTCTAAAAGTTAAGAATGGAACTCCTATTTGATCCAGTAATCCCACTTCTAGGAATTTATCCCCAAAACCAGAAACCCCAATCAGAAAGGATATATGCACCCCTAAGTTCATAGCAGGACAATTTATAATAGCTAAGATTTGGAAACAGCCTAAGTGTCCATCAGCAGATTAGAAAACTGTGGTACATCTACACAATGGAATACTAAGCTGCTGTAAAAAAGAAGGAACTTTTATCATTTGCAACAGCATGGATGGACCTGGAGAGCATCATGCTAAGTGAAATAAGTCAGTCAGAGAAAGATAAATATCACATGATCTCATGCATATGTGGGATATAGTGAACAATATGAACTGATGAACAAAAATAGATCCAGAGACAAAGAAACACAGAATAGACTGTCCAACTTCAGAGGAAAGGGAGGGGAGAATGGAGGGGCAGTAAGCGATCAACCAAAGGACTTGTATGTATCCATATTAGTATAAACAATGGACATGGACACTGGGGCAGTGGGGGCTTGTCCTGGGGCATGGAGTGACTGGAAGGGGTCAATCAGGGGGGAAAAGGAGACATATGTAATACTTTAAACAATGAAATAATTTTTAAAAAAATAAAGACTTCCAAGGCAGCATGGAAACATAATGTGCTCTTTCTGAACGGAAGGAGTAGGGCTTTCTATAAGAAACTCGGAAAGGAAAAGGTATTAAAATGATCCCTGCTACGTGTACTTGAGATGCACACCCAAACATGTCCAGATACTTAGCTATTATAAATTGATTCCTAAGCATAAGCCCCAAATATCAGGTCTGAAGAAAACTTCTCAGTGGGTGGAGTAACTTAAAATGCTTTCTTTATCTCTACTTATTCCATTTTCTACACAGCTGCCTCCTTTTTATTTATTTATTTATTTATTTATTTATTTATTTATTTTATTTTGTTGTTGTTACCCTTGTTTTCTTCTTAAAATGAAAAGAGTGACTTTTCATACACAGACAGGAGTTAAAACAGTCAGTCAGCAGCAGGTGGTTGGAAAAGGAGGAAGCAGGTGGGAGAAGTGACTGGCTGGCACCACCAGCTTCAGCCACTCTGAAGTGGGCAGAACAGGCTTGATTCTGCCCTTTGAAATATTCAAGCTTCTCTACATAATCTAAGTCTTAATATTATACAAGCACAGGACCCACTAACAGGGTTTGAAATATTTATTTTAATTTGCAAAAGTGAAAGAGAAGCGCTACCTTGATATTTGGAAAAAATTCTTGAGATTGTGAATTCTTTGTGGACAAAAGCTTCCTCTATGTATTACACTAGAGGCCTCGTGCACAAATTTGTGCACTCCTGGGGGTCCCTTGGTCTGGCCTGTGAGATTGGGCTGAAACTGGCTCTCCATTATCACCTGAGAAGTATTGGATTGCAAAAGTATGCACGCCATGCCAAGGGACCCCACCAGGGCATAGTTGGGGCTGGGGAGGAATTCGGGAGATTTGTCAGCCAGGGAGGGACTGCAGGAGGACTCCGGGGCTTGTCTGGCCCATTCCCTCAGTCCCAATCAGCCAGACCCCAGCAGCAAGCTAACCTGCAGTTGGAGTGTCAGCCCCCTGGTGGTCAGTGCACACCATAGTGACTGGTCTACTGGCTGACTATTTGACCCCTGGTGGTCAGTGCACATCATAGAAACTTGTTGACCAGTCAACTCTCTGCCTCCTGGTGGTCAGTGCACATCATTGTGAGCAGTTGAGTGGCCTTAGCGTATCATCATTGAACAGAATCATTGATCAGCTGCCTTCTGCAAGCCCCCTACTGGGGATTAAGGCTGTAACCTGGGTATGTGTCCTGACCTGGAATGGAATTGTGATCTCCTGGTTCATAGGGCTATGCTCAACCACTGAGGCACCCTGGCTGGGCATGAATGTCTCTTTGATGGTGAGCAAAATGTTTATGTATGACAGCTCATCAATAAAACAAGCAAGGGATGAACAGACCTTTCTACTTGTCAGTCCTTTATTGCTGATTTACTGCTTACTCAGGCCTAGAAGCTATCTATTGTCCCTCCTTTCTACTCCTTATCACCCCCTTCCCCTTCCCTGCTCCCTATCCCACCCTATCCTCCCTCCTCTACAACACAAGGTTATTGCTTACATTGTCTGAGAAAGCTCACTACATCTTAGAACTAGAAAAAGACTTCAATGGGCTCTCAGACATGGATTTCTTCAGTTCCTTAACATGGCCCTTTAAATTGGTGTTGTTTCTTAAGCTTGTTTCTCTTCTTGGGCACTTCTTCCTAGAGTTCCTCTCTCAAAAATGGCTTATATTCCTCCCATCATATGGTTCCTCATGCTGCCCACAAATGTTCAATTCTGAACCTAGTAGGCCTTCTGTGGATCAGGAGAAAGCTTACATCCACTCAAGAAATGCATTCTTAATCAAAGGAGTTAGTTTGTCTCCCATCTAATCTATGACTTTATTTTGCATGCCCAATGTGTTTATGTAAGGATCTCTCCAAGTCAAATAGCATCTGCATCCCTAAAATGAGACTTCATTGTCTGGAAACAATCCTTAAAATATTAAGATTTTTTCTTTCCCTCCCTTTGCCCCTTCCTTATCCTAGCAGATTTTGGAGCTAGAACAACAAAATGCTAAACTCTCTTAGACAAAGACAAGAGGTGTCTTTGCCCTGGGCCTGCTTATCTTGAACAGAGAACAATGATTATGGCCTGTAGAATAAATCCAGCAAGCACACTCCTTATATTAGCATAAAGTCTATAAGCTAATAATTGGGAAAAACATCAAAAGAATAGTCTTTCATGACAAGTTGAAAATATATAAAATTTCAGTTTTAGTGTTCATAAATAAAGTTTCATTGGGAAAAAATCCCTGTTCATTTGTTTATGTATTGATCATGGGTGCTTTCACAATACAAGGGCAGAGCTGAATAGTTATAACAAAGAGGGTCTGATCCACAAATCTTAAAATACTTAATATCTGGTCCTTTACAGTGAAAATGTGATTACTCCTGTTCCAGTGATTTTGGGAAAATTATTTGATCTCTTGATTCCTCAGTTTCTTCATGATAATAATAGAACCCTCTCATTGGTTTGTTATGAGGATTAAAGAGCTAAAAGACATAAAGTGCTTTGTAGTGTCTGTAATGTAGTAAATTCTATTTGAACTTAAATTCTATTTGAACTTAAAAATTACCCATTATTATTATTATTATTATTATTATTATTATGTCTTTTATTTTAATACTGCTAATATTTATGTTACTGTGTATATCTCCATTTATAGGGTGCCTTCTATGTGTCACTTACTATACTAATACTTTTACATGGATTTCTCTAATTTACATGGGATTTCTCTCCTCTCCATTTTCACAATCAAGGGAACAAAGGCCCGGTAGCTTAAATAATTTGCCAAAGTCATCCAGCAAGCAAATAGTAAAACTTATATTTGAATATAGTTTTGACTTCAAAACCCAAGTTCATTCTACCATACCAGTGCTTTATACCTTTTTTTTTTTTTTTTGTAATTGAATCCTTAATTTTATCCCAACCAAATTCTATTCAATATCCTGATTTCTCTGATGGCTGAAAATGGTTTCTTTCTTGATGATTCAGTCTATGATTCCACCCATCTCTTGCTCCCCGCCTGGCCCCAGGGAACGGTGGGTCTCCTTGAAAGCAGTATGACAATGGTTGCTATTGTGCTATAAACCTTAGACCTTCTTCCATGGCCACTGCTTGGGTTGATGAGAAGACTTATCAGAGCTTACCTGCAGATTCCTTAAACTCAACTGTGATAATAGCATAGTGTAAGAACTCAGACTGTGGAACCAGAGCACCTGTGTTCAAATTGTAACTCTACCACTTTTGTGCTCTATGCTATGCTCTATGAAAATGGACAAATCATTTGGTTTCTATGTGTCTTAACTTACACACACACACACACACACACACACACACACACACACACACACACACAGGGGTGCAACTGGAGAAGGGTAAGCAGGCCTAATAAAGCACAGGGCTCAGGAAAGAGACTCTTCTTGCCCTGGTCTAAGAGTGGTACTATTTTCCAGTATACTGAATGTAAGAATAAAGTATCCACTATTGTAAGGATCAATAAATTAATATGTCTACAGTGCTTAGAACAATGCCCATAAGTAGTAAGAGATTGGAACCCACAAAGGTTAAATGATTCTTCCAAGGCCGTGAAGATCATGGTAACAGAGCTGGCATTTGAATCCAGAACCATATGTGCCTCAGCCACCTTTTTGACCCCAAAATAGGAAATTTCTTAATGTACAATGTAGTTGAAAAGAGTGTATTATTGTATGTACATCATTGTACCTACTGACTGTCACCCAATGCAATCCACCCCATGTTTGAGTGAAGTTCGATTCAGGTTTATGTCATTGTTTCCCTTTTGGATCAGTCCCTGGATTGTCAAAATATTCACTAATGAATCCATATTGGTGCCTCAGTTAATTTTTCCTACTAAACTTTCATTCAACTGGCACTTTCATAACATCAAGGATGCCTATTCCCAAATATTTTTAAAACCCACTAGTAGCCAAAGCCGGTTTGGCTCAGTGGTAGAGCGTCGGTCTGCGGACTGAAAGGTCCCGGGTTCGATTCCAGTCTGGGGCATGTACGTTGGTTGCGGGCACATCCCCGGTACGGGGTGTGCAAGAGGCAGCTGGTGGATGTTTCACTTTCATCGACGTTTCTAGCTCTCTGTCTCTCTCCCTTCCTCTCTGTAAAAAATCAATAAAATATATATTTTTTAAAATAAAATAAAAAAATAAAACCCACTAGTAGAAACCACATTGCTGACTCTATATTCTATAGGATTTCTTTGCTACAGTCCTGGTAGGCAAAGTTGTTTATATTATTTTAGTTCTGGGAAGAGAATGATTAGAACCATCCCATGGACTCGACATTCTTTACGCAGACTCTATTCTCCTCTTCAAAGATATGTCCTCTTTTACCCCAGACTTGCAATGTCCCTGCCACCTTCCAGCTTACAAAAAAAGGAACCAATTCTAGAACATCACTTCCCAAGGTGAGATATATCCATTTCAATCTCTAAATGAGTAAACTGCTGGTGCAGAAAACCATTAAACAAAAAAGCATCTCTTTCAAATGTCCTCATGAAAGGACACATTTCTTGGCAGTGGAATGAGAAAGCAAGCAACCATTACAAAGGGGCACCAACACAAGGAAAATCTGCTCATTCCCAAGTTGCATGCCAGTCTTCCAGATCTGTATGCCATGCCAGGATGCAAGCACTGACAGCAGGAGAAAGGCCCCAGGCTTTATTGTAAGGTCTTGGAAATGGTGCCAAGAAAAGGTCTTGCATTTAGCAATTACAAACTCTGAGACTCAAAATTAATGCTTAAGCTTAATCAATGCCAACGTACGTCAACTCCTTCACAAGTGCATCCCAAGCTACCCTGACATGATCTCCTAGACTTGGCTTTTCTATATACAGAGCTTTGTTTTTCAAGAGGGAAGCTGAGTTATAATGTAAAGATCATTCCAACTTAACGTGATATTTGCTTTCAAGTCCTAACTTTTAAGAATCAAATGGGACATTGTATACGAAAACTCTGTAAATCTAGTAACTATTGTGCTATAAACCTTAGACCTTCAAGGTATTCAAGGCCATGCTGGAATAGTCCAGTTAGTTCTGTTCTATAGTGTTCTCCATTTTAAATTGGCATTTCAGTTTAGAAAGAAAGCAATTACCAAAATCCATGGAAACAAAAAACATGGCCCTAAGTCTCTTTTCTAACTTCCTCATCTTTTAGCATGAAAGTGCTTATCACCAGCCTCTCTGAACCATCCAAGATCCCCACGTTGACATTGTGTTAGGAGACAGAGCTTGTTAAACAAAAGGTGTCGCTCCTGTGATTAAAGTTGTACGCCCCCACCCACCCCCTTGACTCTTCAGTGTTCTCGAGGAGTTTAGCTGCCATCCATCCACTGTTTACTTCAGTTTCCTTTGTGGAGTGCGGGCAGTATATTAACCAACAAGCAAGGCTGAATATTGAGGCTGGTGAGTGATTGTCATCCTTAAACATGGTAAACATAAAGACTTTTCATTTAGAGACACTGATTTAACTTCTGACAGTGATGAGAAATGGGCTATGTCAAAACCAATATGAGAGTCTACAGTTATGTGAAAAAAAACAGACTTCCCAGTCAGGAGAACCTGACTTAATCAGTCTTCCCCCCGGAGTCTTCCTCCTTTTTTCCTCTTCTTTTGTCTTTTTCTTTGCCTGCCCTTTATCTGTTCTTTTCCCTCTCATCTCACCTTCCATGTAAAAAATATGACATACAATCAACTCATAAAATCCTGACAGGCTGGCCTTCACAGTGTCTCCTTGGTATTTGCATCATTGAAGTCTCAGCTCATTCACTGTGGGGCCCTGAAAATCTTTTTCTAAAGCTCTCAGATATGAGGTTGGCAATGCCCAAATCTTCATACATATATACTCACTCCCCTGGAAATGCCAAGCTAGAAACTGATTATACTCAGGTATGGAACTAGAATCTTGTATCTTCCAAATAGAAAATAATTGATCAAATCTAATTAGCTTTCAGACAACAAAAGCAACAGATGGGTAAACATGGATGATTTTGAACAGGAAGAGAAGATAGCTTAAACTCAAGGAACCTCTTTGGTATTTGTTTTTAAAAGTTGCTGATTCTGCAAACACTGTGCACATTTTATGTCAGGCACTTTCTACCCTATTTACATACATTATATATATATATATACACACACACACACATACATACATACATACATACATACATACATACATATCCTATATAATAAAGAGCTAATATGCTAATTAGACCAAACAGCAGAATGACTGTCCAGACAACCTTTCGGATGACCTTCTGGATGAAGCTTGGCCTGCGAAGGCTGAGCCCTTTGCATGAATTTTGTGCACTGGGTCTCTCTCTCTCTCTCTCTCTCTCTCTCTCTCTCTCTCTCTCTCAATATATATATATATTGAGCTGGTTAATGAAGTTACTTTGTCTAATGTTTTATATAAATATATTTAAATAGACCCTTAGATGTCATTGAATCCAATCCTCTTGTTTTACAAATGAGTAAACTGAGGTCTAGAGATATAATTGGCTTATAGAATGCCACACAGTCTATAACAGAGATGAGCCTAGAATTCAGGATTCTTCTCACTACACTAAGTCAAATCTCATATAAATCAGCCAAATTTGGGGAGAGGTTATCAGAATGTTATATATTTTTCAAAGAATGAATAGAGCTTGGCCTATTAGAAAATTTTTGAATCTTAGTATTACTACTTTTCATGTAGCCCTGCAACTTGGCAAATAGCTTCTCCTATTCTGGAAGATTTGGGCTATCATCAACAGGATAAATGGGTGCCTACTTAATTAAAACGACACTGGAAGAAAGAAACAGGAAAGTGTGACCATAGCTCTCCTTGTGTTGCATCACTGATATTTTCCAGGAATCTAATACAGAAAATAGTCCTTAGGAAGGGCCAGTTGAGTTAAAGTGGAGAACTAAGAGCTTGCATAAATTTCAGTTTGTAATCCACAGTTGAGCCTTTGAATTTTTAATTGTGTGGTGTGACAATGACATAAAGCAATTTTGTTTGTTTGTTTCTTAAAAGCCTAATAAAGACATTGTGTAGAATCCTTTATTAAATCTTGGTTGGACTCTTGCACCTGAGCTTTGATGCCCTAAAAGTTCAATCACCACCAAATACCCGTCTGAACTGGTATGTTAATCTGAATGACAAGTCACAGAGTTGGCAGTATTGACAAAAAAAGCACCAGCTACCTACCTACCTACCTACACACACACACACACACACACACACACACACACACACACACGTGTTATGTATGTCTATGCAAGCCCATCCCATTCTCTTTAATAATGAGAATCTTTAACCTTCTAAAAAGCTGCAGAAATCTGAACTACTACTGTAGCCCTGTTAACAGCCAACTCTGTGACAAGAGCCTACTCAAAAAAAGAGTTAAGTCAATAAAAGTAAAGTGTAAGTGTACTGTTAATGACAGGTTCTTACAGGCACTTTCTCCCAAATTATACCATTCCTATTCAAATACCATCTCAAGAGTCTCAGATAGTGTCAAGTGCAATCATTGTTATTGCAGTTGCCAAGGTAATCAATTGAAATCATAATGAAGGGAACAGAAGGAAATCAATAGAGTCTGAAATTACAAATAAAGAGAAGCTATCGTTTAAGAGCATTTGGCTGAAATCTTCCATATTAATGGAGTCAGAAATGGCTGTGTCATTCAGAAGCAGTGTGGTGCATAATTCAGCTGAGTGCATTAGAACACCTAAAAGTGATTGCAGTAATTAGGGCTGCCTACCAAGAATCTGTCCACCTTAGAAGGCATATTGCTGAGTTGTTTATTATAGTTCCAGTGTGTTTTCATATCTTAATATTTTCAATCATCCCTAGGCTAAGCTCTTAGGCAGGAGGCTAGGTGATTTTGCTCAGAGACATTAAGAGCAAGTTGTTAGTCCAGTTTGACTCTGAGACTGGGAAGTAAGAATGATGGATCATGCAGTTTTTAAAGAAGTACCTGCTTTTTCAAAAATTCTATTGATCTGTGCAAAGTGATATAGGCAGCAGGAAATCAAGAAATAAGTGTGAAAATAGATGATAGGAAAATAGATTATTGCCTAGTCTTTAATCACATGCCTAAAAAGTTTGGATATCCTTAGCACTCAAGGCTTCTGGCTGAGCAGAGTTACTCCTTTGGGAGTACACTGACCACCAGGCAGCTTCTGCATTGAGCGTCTGCCCCCCGGTGGTCAGTGTGCATCATAGTGACCAGTTGTTCTGCTGTTTAGTTGATTTGCATATTAGGCTTTTATTATATAGAATATATACCCACACTATAATGGTATATGTATGTATGCATAAACATACATGTGTGGTCAAAACATTGAAAATATATGTAAAACAATGTTAACCATCATTATATCTGGGTAATGGGATTATGGGTAATTTTACCTTTTTAATTTTTCCTAAATGTATTTGTTACATACAGAAATATGCAATTTAAAAATTGATTTAGTAAAAGGAAATGTGTTCATTTTATTTGAATGAGCCATTTCATTTTAATAGTGAGCAGAAGCTGAAATGCTGGAGCTTCCTGATATGAGAGGTACAGCTATGGGTTTGAGGCAATCCATTTGGAGAAACTGTGCCTTAAAAATAAAGGACAATTGGGATGATAGTTCCAGAATAGTATTTACTAAATTAGCTCCAAAGTTGGTCCTTAGGCAAACATATCTGGGAAATACCTTCATAAAGGAAAATTTGAACTACCTTTAAACAAGTGTTTCTAAATGTATTTGACACTGAATCTAATTTTTGCATGGAATAATATACCTTGAAATATTTTTATTTGACAGAACACATTTTAGGAAATGTCACTTTAAAAAATAGTAGAGCCAGGACCGATTTGGCTCAGTGGATAGAGCGTCGGCCTGCGGACTGAAAGGTCCCGGGTTCGATTCCGGTCGAGGGCATGTGCCTTGGTTGTGGGCACATCCCCAGTAGGGGGTGTGCAAGAGGCAGCTGATCGATGTTTCTCTCTCATCGATGTTTTTAACTCTCTATCCCTCTCTCTTCCTCTCTGTGAAAAATCAATAAAATATAAAATAAAAAAAGGAAATTCAGATAAAAAATAAAAATAAAAATAAAAATAAAAAATAAAAAATAGTAGAGTTTGTGAAAGATTATATTTACTATACTTAAGTATGCTTGTGAGTCTAGGGGAAGGAGAGAGTGGAGAAGAGATTGAAGATATAAAACAAAAGGAAAATAGTTTTAGTTGACCAAAGTTCCAGAAAGAGAATTTCTAACCCAGCAATTTAAGCATCATTTGTTGAAATTTTATTTTAACAAGGTTCCCAGGAGATGTGTTGGTACATCAACATTTGAGAAACACTGCTCTGAAAAGGAGTGAGATCAGAAGCCTGAA
Source organism: Pipistrellus hanaki (assembly GCF_964339955.1). NCBI lineage: Eukaryota > Metazoa > Chordata > Mammalia > Chiroptera > Vespertilionidae > Pipistrellus > Pipistrellus hanaki. Next base: position 46,139,730 of record NC_140513.1, on the reverse strand, counting down.
AAACGTGGGAAAATGTTAGAAACAGCTGCTATCTGAATGTGATAGGGAGTTAATAAGAGTCCATTTGATACTGATTCTAGCTGGTGGTTTGTTTGGTTGTCGTTTAAGTTTCTCCAGTGACACTCAGAACTTATAAGTAGAGAAACAAGAATTATTGTTGTAACCCAGAGTTGGGTACTGATGAAAGGAACATTATTGAAGAGCAGGAGAGCAGCAAATTCTAAAGCAATCAAGACAAAAGTATTAAAATAGGTGAGTCATTGATAAATCCAAGAAAGCCAGAGGAAACTGATGTATGGGGTGGGAGTGAGGGAGGCCAGGATAAGAGACATGAGGTTGAGCAAAGTGACAGATAAGAAGTTGGGTTTGGAAGCATGGAGTTCTGAGATGTCAATCGTGAAGACAGAGCACCTTAAAGGTAGAGCACCTTTGAGTAATGATTTTATTTAACTTTGCATAGTAGTTGAAGTGGAGTGAAAATGCAAATCTCAGAAAGTAAAAGTCAAAGAGCTGAGGAATTTGGAAATTAGAGCTCTGATTTTCTAATCAACAAGGAAGTTGCAGTAGATGAAAATGAAGTCAGGGAATGGGTGGGAAGGAGAAGGTTTTTGGTTTAAAGTTCAATCCAGCTAAACGCCATCTTGAAGTAGAACCAGATATAAATAAACTCACTTCTTTGCTCTCTAGAGCTCTTATCAGGATGAACCCAAGAAAAGGAGAGACTTGGGTGAAGGGAACATTAGTAGGAGATGAGAAGAAAGGTCCAAGGGGAAGAGTTTTCCTGCTGTCCACAGGATTCTCATGCACAGTGCTCAGTGGATCTCAATATCCTCCCTCTGTGGTCCTAGATTGGATTGAAATGGGCCAATTAACCCAAATTAATGCCATAACTGTTTTTGTACTCTCAGAGTTTATATGTGGTCTTACAGCCAACAGTAAGACTCTTGGGTATGGCTTTTCCCATGCTGGTTACCATGGATCAATGTGTAGAAATGGGATTACTAGGGTGACACCAGGTTCCGTTTTAGGAGAAGCAGTGCAATACAGAAAACTCAAAGAAAAGTTTCAGTGCAAAGAGGAGATTGGGCACAAATGATAAGAAACAATCAAAAGAAAACTTGATGGCTGCACAGGATATTTACAACCACTGTTGCTGATACTGCTGCTAGTAAAACGACTGTTTGCCAGGTGCCTCTGAGCACCTAGCTTGCTTATCATCTCATTCCATTGCCAGAATAGCTCCATAAGGTTGGTACTGTTAACACATCCATATCACAGGTGAGAAAGCTGATGTAAAAAGATATTACGTAGTTTATTTGAAGCCATGCAGGTAGTAGGCGGTATAGTAGGATTTGGATCTACTTAACTAATTCAAATTCCATGCTCTTAACCACCTCACCAATACATACCATCTGTATGGACCCACAGTGGCCATTTTCATCCTCCTCATCATCATTGAGAAGTCTTATATACTGATTTGTAAATTATAAAGTATTACCTTCATATGATGAAAAGGCTTGTAGAGCTTATATCGATATGTGGGTCTCAACATCCAATTCCTTGCTCTCCACAATCCTGCTATTCTGAGTGTGTTCTAGACCAGCAACACCAGCTTCACTTGGGAGCCAGTTACTGAATCAGAAATGAATTCAACGAGCTTCCCAATAGTCCTACATTAATGTTTGAAAAATTCTGAGCTACAATGTTCTGTATTGCAATACATTACCAGGTTAGGCCATTTCTGAGGGGAAAAAAATGAAGTAAAAGAGTTTATTATCAGGGCCTTCTTATTTTCCCCTCTCATGATTCTGCACTCCTCTCTCAGGAACCAACATCAGTTTGAAGGCTTTTAGCAGCAAATATCAGAAAACAGTAAATGTGATGGACTTCAGCTATGAGGAAATGAATCATATCACCTAACAGGATGTCAACAACTCAGAGTTCAAGGCTAACTGACTCCATGGCTCATTCATGCTGCCACTAAATTTCTTTCATGAGCTTTGACTTCAGACTGATTCCTCTTGATCATAAAATGGCTGCAGCCATTCTAGGTTTTACCTTCTTTTACAGAGCCATTGAGAAAAAGAATAAAGAAAGACTCTCTTTTTGTGTCTGCTTTGTAGATGAAAGAAACCTTTACTAGAAGGCTTCTATACTTTCCCCCATGTTTTACTCACCAGAACTTTGTTGCTTAATGCTTTATAAACCAATTCTTGGGTTAGGGAAAGAGATTGCTCGGACAATTTTACACTAATCACTGGGGTGGACTGGATGCTGGGGAATCAACAAACACTGTCACTTCAGAATCCCAAGCACCATGCTGCCACTCATGGCTTCTAGGAGATTACTGCTCAGATATGCCATCCTGGTTTCCTGACTTTCTCCCTTCTTCCCTTATCCTTTCTGGGACTGCTGTCAAGATACCCTCATAAACTTATTCATAGTCTATTAATGACCAGTTAGATTTTCCCAGTGTAATCCAGCTGAAGAGCTAATCCAGTTCCAGGGAACTGGTCCCAGTTTTAGACAGCAACAGCCCTTCAATAGAAAGCTAAGTTCAAAAGGAAACTATAGCAACTATAGCTACAATAGATAGAACAATTAAATAAAATGAAATAGACTTCCATTGCTTTGATGAAGCTTGGAATACCAAGGACACTGGGCTCGGGGGAGGAGGGCAGGATATGGCTGCAAATCTGGAAAGCAATGGGGCTATGCAGATGTGTGCAAATCATTTCAACGATCTGAGCCTCGGGTCACTCACCTGAAAAGTGACCACACTTTTGTCTGGTGCACCTCAGATTATGAGGAACACAAGTGATGATGCACAGGAAGGGCCAATGGAGAGTGTTCTGATTGCTACTGCAGTGGGCCCTCTCTTCTCCAGCACAAAGAACAGGGTTTTGCCCCAGATAATGAATATGCTTCTTGAATGAATGAGAGGCCATTTTCACCTTCCCAGGGAAAGGTATTTGAATTTAACCTGACAAAGCATATTTACACTGTCTGCCCTGTATAAGTAACAGATGTCTGGTGGCCTTTTCAATGAGCTACAAATCATCCTAATACATTTATGAAAATTTACTTCTACTCTGGTCACACATGAAGAAAATGGCAGGTTTACATTGTTTTGAATAAGGAAAGAGACCTACAAAATTTTTTAAAAAGTGAAAGACATGGCCTTCATTTACTTCTTGAAAATAAAATAATTTATTCTTTTGATTTTATAAAGTAGTACTTATTACATAAAGAAGATAGGGAAAAGAATGAAACACAAGTTTAAATCTCATATAATCCTATTACTCAGATATAACCACTAATAGAATTTTGGCATCTTTAATACTTTTGACTGAATATATATTGTTATATTCTATTCTACCCATATGCACACACCCACAGTTGTATAATAAAATAGAGACATATTATATGTATTGTTTATCAACAAGCTTTTTCACTAATGAATTGGGATAGGCGTATATGTCCAAATCAGCAAGTACAGATCTATAATCAATTAATTGCCATGCATCCAAAACAGAAACCATCCCCACATGCCACGATTTTGAATTTAATTGCGTCTATACATGCTTATGGCATACAAAGGGTTATTATCATATTTTATGGTGGCCTGGTAATTCTTTATGTAGGTATAGAATAATAATTTAGCCAATTCTCTGTAAATGAAATATTATGTTATTCTCCATCGAGTTTCTGTTGTTGTTGTTCCTTCCCAAGGAAGTCAGTACTTATTATCATTTTAAAAAGTTTGTTTTGGAAAATGAGATGAGCTTCAGAAATCCTGCTTCTTCCCACCTGAATGACAATGTGTGATACTGCAGAGATCAGATGTTTAAGAGCCAGAGAGATGAGCAGCATCTGACCAAGTAACATCTGTGCAATGGCAATTACGCTGCGGCCATTATCTGAAGTGCTATTGTGGCTCTGAAGGGCAGTAGAGAAACAAACACACAGAATGCAGCGGGCCATCAGCCCATTGAGCAGAGCATACTTATTAGAGCACTACAGAAATTAAGTCATTTCAGAAAAAAAAAATCCTCTTCTTTTCCTGCTTTTGGCACCTTCTCTTTAGACACAAAACTGATCATGGATAATTTTCCGACATCCTGCTTTACCCAGCATCCCTGTAATTTTAGCTACAGAGCAGGGGATTGAATGTAGAGGTTCTCTAGTCTATTAAATTATTTTGTCCCTGGCCAAAACCGGTTTGGCTCAGTGGATGGAGAGTTGGCCTGTGGACTGAAAGGTCTCAGGTTCGATCCTGGTCAAGGACATGTGCCTTGGTTGTGGGCATGTCCCCGGTAGGGGGTTGCAGGGGGCAGCTGGTCGAGGATTCTCTCTCATTGATGTTTCTAGCTCTCTATCCCTCTCCCTTCCTCTCTGTAAAAAATTAATTAAAAATATATTTTAAAAAATTATTTTGTCCCTGAACTTGGAGTGTGAGTTACCAGTTCTAGAGTTTGTAAGAATAGGTTTGCTTGCAGAATGTAATGGCGCTGCCACTCTCAATGTTTTTATGTAAGAGAAGGTTTATATTTTGTCACTCAAGATCTCAGGGAAGCCACACAAAGGACTACATCACACAATAGGTACATGCTCTCTTACCCCTCCCCCCCCCATCACCAAAGACCTGAGGGGCCCAGGCTCATTTCCTGGGACCTCTTCTTGCTTCTCCTACATTAATCATATTATCTGACTTCTTCCCCACTTCCTTTACCAGGAGATAGTGAGCACCATGATCTCTTCACTCTCTTATGAGCCCCATTCACTCATGCACACTGTTTAACTGTTGCAATGATAGTTCTATATTATACCAGCGGCTTCCATTAAAAACCATTTATTGTGAGTCTGTGGATTGACTGCTTGCTCTATGCTAGGCTAAGAGCAGCTCTGCTTTGGTCTGCAGGTTGGATCCGCATTTATCTTGTCCTCTTTGGAACAGCAGCCACCTGCACATGTTCTCCTCATGGTGAGAGAGAGGAGCATGACATGACAATTCTGCGTGCCCATGATGCTCTTGGCCTGGAACTAGTACACTGTCACTTCTTCCACATTTCATTGGCCAAAGAAAGTTTCATGGCCTGACTTCATATCAAGGGCATGGGAGAGAAAAAAAGCAGACTGCAAGGTCAGATGACAAAGAATGTGGCTGTATAATTCTCATGCAGGAAAGGCATGAAGAGCAGGGAACAATGATCTAATCTACCACATGTTCTGAGCCTGCTAACAAGTTGTTGGCCTTTCTTAGGAATTTTTTAACAGAAGGAACCAGCTGTAAGCCAAATTCCAATGAAATTTTAAATGCAGTCATCGGAAAGCAATGTGCTCGAGATGAGAACATTCCAGAGTTCTTTCAAAGGGGCACCCCCTTAACTACTTGTCAAGTAGAATCAAAATGATAGTGAGTCCATAAATAAATAAGAAGTCATTGCACAGGAATAAAAGCATCCCCAGGAATAAACTTGGGGTTGGGATTATAATGGGAGACTTAGGTTTATATTCTATTGTTGCTAGCTGCCTGAGCCTTAGTTCCTTCATCAGCAAAGTGAGAAATCAGTCATATCCACCTCTTTGGATTGATGAGGGGGCAAAGTGAAATACTGTATATAAATTACTTTGTTTCTGGTAAAGTGCCTGGTGCATAGTCGGCAGATCTATAACATTCCCTTCATTTATATTTCATCTTTCAGAAAAGAATTGCCATGTTTACTATGTTCTGAAGGGGAAGTAAACTACATTTGTTAAGTAATTGGTCCAGAGCTCATAGCAATCCCCCTTCACTTATGTTGTACATTTTGTACATTTTCTTTCAGTTCTGATGTCATTTCCATTGAAAGTGGCTCTAACACAGATTTCTAACCTGTATACACATAGTTGCTCGCCTTTATATACAGCCTAGATCTTAAGAGGAAGAGGAGTTTAAAATGCAGTGACTCTTTATGGTATTCCTGGCAACAGTCATCACCTCCATTTCCAGAGCAAGAATCCATGGCAAATCCTTGTCTATGACCACTGGTTAGGCTTATATGCATGCATACAAGTTTTTTGGTTGATCTCTCTCCCTTATCCTCACCCTCCCCTACCTTCCTGCTAAGGTTTGACAGTCTGATCGATGCTTCCCTGTCTTCGGATCTGTATTTGTTCATCAGTTTATGTTGTTCATTATTTCCCAAAGATGACTAAGATCATAAGATAGTAATCTTTCTATGACTGGCTTATTTCACTTAGCATGATGCTCTCCAGTTCACTTATCCACGTAGCTCACTGAACATTTAGGGGAGTGTGACACCAATCGGAAGAGATGAGCTTGGCAGTATGCTGAATTTGATAAGAATTGTTTTAGATAATCTTCCAGAGTTTGGGGATCTGGGAAATGCCAACTATGATCTGCTGATCAAGTTTCTAATTTAGTTTTAAAATACATGCATTATTGGCAAAGTATGATTCTTATCTTAGTATGCATATACTTCATACAATGAATGGAGTCTTAAAAATTGTATAAAATAATTTTACAACATACATTATTATGTGCATGGAATCTCAGAGCTAGCAAAAGTCCTCAGAAGCACACCGAAAGCCCCATTTCACAGATGAACACTCAGGCCTAGAGAAGTTAAGCAGTGCCCCAATATAGGTAGTTAGTAATAGACTAGAATTCCAGCATCCCAGCCAAGTGCTTTTCCCATTGTGCTACTCAGAAAATAAATAAACAAAAATTTATAACAAATCATTTTGCAAAGAAAATTCTATTTTTGTTTACATTTGCTTTATGTCTCTTATTCTGATTTTTTAAAAGTTATATATTGAATTGCTTTTAAGTAGAATACATATACATGTATATACAGTTGACATAACTATATTTACTTTGGTTTCCATGGTATCTATTTGCTTGCTTCAAATTATTAGATCCTCCACAGCATGGGCTTATTGTTTCTAATTCCCAACAGTCGCCAACACATTTATGATACTGTCGTACGCATACTGGGTACTTGATAAATATTTGTGGTGGCTGATGGAACTGCCCCGCTGGTAAACTACTGTTGGAAAAGCCCAAGGTCCACATTAGAGAGAAGCTTTTCTCTTCTAAACTATCGATTGACTCTTGCATGACATTTAATAAAAACTTTCCATTACCAGTTGCATAACAGCAATTAAAACCCTCATCAAATCTATCTTAACTGCTTAGTCTTCCACAGGGGAGCATTTCCTTGGCAAACATTTGCAATAAAAGGCTATTTAATCTTCATAACTGAAACAGTCAGTTATGCTAATTCGTCTCCTTTATTGTCAGTTTACATTGGGATCACACACAGCCCTGGTCCTTGGGAAAGGCACAGAGAAGAGCACAGTTCCTCCAGCAAAAGCAGCTGGGGTGAGGTGGCTGTCACTGGAAGCAGCCATACTTGGTTGGATTGAATATAGGCATGGAACCTTCCAACGAGAGATTCCTTATTTATAGGCTCTCACCCTAAGAATAATGCACTCGCACACTGGGATAGACATCCCATATTAAAATTCTGGAACCTGGTTGCAGAAATGGGTAAAAATTTCCATTTATGCCTCATTTTTCTTTTTAAAGTTCTTTAAGTTTGTTCCAACATGGGAAATACTCATTTTCGAGCAGTTATGTGAAAATAAAGTAAAACATAAAACCAAAAAAAGAGTCAGGCCACTCCAAATAGTTAGGTGGCAGGATTTGTAAGCAAGGGCACTTGCACATGATGCTGTCTTAGGCAGCCCCGGGATAAACAGATCTCTGCACCTGCCTGCCAGAGCCTTCAAAGGTTATTACAGAGGCCTTGCCTGGGTGTGGTCATATATCCAGCCCAGATGGTCTCAGCCACATCTTACTCTCCCGAGGCTTTGTCCTTGCAACAGCTCTTTTGTGGGAATGGTGTGGACAGGGTGGCGAGCCCCTGAGAGTCAACCAGCAGCCACGTCCTCTCAATGGCCTCCTTGAATAGATCCTCATCACTTGTAACTGAGAGTCTGCACCCTTATACCAACCTTCCTGTAGCTGCTGACAACCATTTTTTTTTTTTTAAAGGATTCTACAATAGATTATACCATGCAGGATTTGCCTTTCTCTGTCTGGCTTACTTCACATACATACTACCCTCCAGGTTCCACATTGTTGCAAGCGACATGATTTCTTTATTTTTAACGGCTGAATAATATTCTGTTATACAGATATAGGTGACACAGATACACAGTTATCATATAGCTATATATAAACACATGCATTCCCATATCTTTATACCCATGTCACATTTTTATTGCTTCATCCATCCATCCACAACACTTTAGATTGGTCTCATCCCTTGGCTGTTGTGAATAATGCTGCAGGGAACATGGGAGTCCATGTTATTTCTTTTAGGGAATGATTTAGATTTCTTTGGATATATAACCAGAAGTGGAACTGTTGATCATATGGCAATTTCATTTTTAATTTCTTGAGGAACCTCCATACTGTTTTCCATAGTGGCTGTAGCAGCTTACATTCCCATCAACAGTGGCCAAGGGTTCCCCTTGCTCCACACCCTCCTCGGCATTTGTTATCTCGCGTGTTTTTCTAAGAGCCATTCTAACAGGTATGAGGTGATAGCTCATTGTTGTTTAGATTTGCATTTCCCTAATAATTAGTGATGCTGAGCACTTTTTCATGTACTCGGCCATTTGTACTTCTTTGGAAAAAATGTCTATTTAGATTGTTTGCCCATTTTTTTTAATTGGGTCATTTTTTTTTTTTTTGTATTGAATTGTATTAGTTCCCTGTATATTTTGGACATTAACCCCTTATCAGATGTCTGATTTGCAAATATTTGCTCCCATTCCATAGGTTGCCTTTTCATTTTGTTGGCCATTTTCATTGCTGAGCAGAATTTTTTAATTTGTTGTCATCTCACTTGTTTATTTTGCTTTTGTTGCCTTGCTTTTGGTCCAATAAAAGGAACTCCAAACTATCTTTTTGTGAACCTCCTCTTGATACACTGAAACATATTTTCTATTAATTTCATATTCCTAATGATGTCTCATCAAGAACTTTCTGACCTGCTCCAATTTGGACTGCTTATATTTTAGGCCTTTTCCACAGCTGTCTTCTGCAACCATGATCCTAAGGATTCTGCCATCCACCCTCCTGTCTCTTTTGTTATAGAAAATGTGAGAACATTCAGGAGGAATTTATGATAATCCCATTACTGACTCCCAATTCCACATCTAATGCGTTGCCTATTCTTAAAGCTTTGGAGATTTTTGTGATATAATTTGCTTCTCTGCTTTTCCTACTGTTGCCTTAGAATTTAGTTTCCCTAGGACTGATAAATTAATTATCACTCACACATCATTTTGCTTTGTGACTACAAAATTGTGTTTTATTTCTTCTTTCCTTTTCTGTTTGTCTTTTTGGGTTGCTGCCTTAAATTCCCGCCCCACCCCCACCCCCACCCCCCCATGGTTTGGGGAGAGAGATCTAAATGTTAATTTTCAATCTATCTGGCTGAAATTATAAAAGAAAGTTGACAAACTTAAAAATATATAGCCAATATGCAAATTGACCAAACAGAGGAATGACTGGTCAGCAGGGGACAAGGATGGCAAGCGGGCAGTACCAGGCCAGCCAAGGCTGGTGACAGCAGGCAGAGGGAGTGGACAGAAGCAGCAACAAGCAGTAGCAGAGGGGCGACTGGAGGGCAGGCCAGCTGCTCATTGGCTGGTGCTATCCCCATATTGGCCTGCGGTTCACCTTTCATAGAGGGAGATCACACTGTGACTTAGGCCCACTCCCTATGGCAGGGGTCTTCAAACTACGGCCCGCGGGCCACATGCAGCCCGCAGAGGAGTCTGATCCGGCCCGCCAGGTTTTTTGGGCAGTGAGCGCAGCCGAGGTGTTACAGTAGGAATTAGTAGTTCATATAGTCCGGCCCTCCAGCTCTCTGAGGGACCGTGATCTGGCCCCCACTTTAAAAAGTTTGAGGACCCCTGCCCTATGGGATCCTGGCCTGCAAGAGGGCACAGGCTGGGCTGAGGGACCCCACCCTACCTGGAGTACACTATTTTTCATGCATTGGGCCTCTAGTGTTCAAATAATTTAAAAAGTTATACTTCTCAAATTTGCCAACTAATAATCTTTTAAAGATTTTATTAAAATACATTTTCCTCAGTTTTGCATTACACTTAATGGATTGCAATCTTCAAAGAAAATTTGTATTGTTAGCAAGTGCACAAAATGATAATAGCCAATTTATGAAACACCATTTCAAGACATGTGAAATAAAGGAAATTTTTATTAATAATTCTATGATGTTATCATAGCCTTCATACCAAAAATAAATAAGCATTTATGTACTCAAACACACACACACACACACACACACACACAACTATGTCACTCCCAATTATAAATACATTCATAACTTCTAAATAAGTATTAGCAAATTGAATATAACATTATAATAAAATAATAATAACTTATTATCAAGTTATGAATCTTAAAAAATTGCTAGAATGTGTAAGAATTAGAAAAAAATTTTCATTTTTCATATAAATCATAAATTAAAATTTTAAAGAGAAAGTCTGTGTTTATCTCAGTAAATGCTGAAAAGCACCATATAATAATCAAAATGTATTTCAGATAGCAAAAAAACAAATATTCTTCTAGGAATAACAAGATAGTTCTTTTCCGAATTAAGTGCTATCCACCAACAATTTACAAGAGTCTTACTCAATTAGCTAATCTTAGACCATTCTATAGAAGATAAGAGAAAGGCAAACATATTACTATTATCTTTATTATTGAATAAAGTCTGGGAATCTTTGTCAATGAAGTAAAATAAGAACAAATAATAGAATTATAAATATAGCAAAGAAAAAACAAATCTCTGATTTTCTACTTAGAAAATCCAAGAGAATTATCTGAAAAATGATAAGAATTCATATAAGTGTCTACAAACAAAATCAACATTTAAAAATTCAATAGAGCCGAAACCGGTTTGGCTCAGTGGTAGAGCGTAGGTCTGCGGACTGAAAGTCCCCAGGTTCGATTCCGGTCAGGGCATGTACATTGGTTGTGGGCACATCCCCGGTACGGGGTGTGCAAGAGGCAGCTGGTCGATGTTTCTCTCTCATCAACGTTTCTAGCTCTCTATCTCTCTCCCTTCCTTTCTGTAAAAATCAATAAAATATATTTTTAAAAAATTCAATAGAATTCTTAAATACTATAGTAGTTAACTGGAAACAGACTACAGATTGACAAATGAAGGAGAAATGATGAAATAGTCAGAACATTATTTTGGAAAAATAATCTTTTAATGTAGAAGAATCACATCTAACAAAATAGAAAAATGCGTTAAGTATATGACCAGGAAATATATGGTAAAAGTTATATGTGACTAGTAAGCACATTTAAAAATTAAACCTCACTAAGCATATTTTAAAAGTATATTCTAAAATCTCAAAAGTATTTTAAAATTAGATTCCACATATCAGTGAGATCATGTGATATTTGTCTTTCTCTGACTGGCTTATTTTGCTTAGCCTAATACTCTTCAGGTCCTTCCATGCTGTCTCAAGGGATAAGAGATACTTCTTTTTTACTGCTGCATAGTATTCCATTGTGTAAATGTGCCACAGCTTTAACCAAAAACTTGTACACATATATGCATAACCCATGGACACAGACAATAGTGTGGTGAACGTCTGGTTTGGGGGGAGGGTGTAGGATAGAAGGGGTCAATGGGAAAAAAAGGGGGATATCTGTAATACTTCCAGCGATAAATAATTTTAAAGTATTAAAAATTAAGTTTCTCTCAGTATAAAATTTAAATTAAACAACAACCAAGTGTTTTGTTGTTCTGATGGAAAATATTTTTTTTAATTGATACTATCCTGTGCTGGTGATAATGGTGGGAACAACACTGATAACTTTTATGGTAGCATAAAATTTAAAAAACCGTTTGGAAGAATTTGGCACCACCTTCCCAAATTTAAAACACATGAAACATTTACCCAGGTGTTCCATCTCTAAGAATCTCTTACAGAAAGGCTCTCATATAAGCATGGAAATTTATATCCCAAAACGTTAACTGAATAATTGTCTGTAAGGGAAAAAATATGTTGAAAGTAGCTTACACATTAATCAAAAAAGAAACTTGAATTGTTAGGCACACCCTATGAAACACTATGTAAATCCTTAGAAGAATGATATATGTACTATCATTTTTTAAAAATCTCCAAGATACCCTAAGTTAAAAAAAAATCACAAGGAAACATAATTTATGTGAAGTTTAAAACAGAACTAAAAGGTTCTATGGGAAATGACTGACAGTGGTTACTTCTATTAAAAAGAGTGGGAGTTGGAAAGAGATTTAGCTCTGCATTATTTATGTTTTACAACATAATTAAATACCCTTCATATTTCTTCAGAGATTGATTAACTAGGAAAGTAGTCTGAGTTTGCCAAGTTCATTAGATGCTATTATGAGAGTTTCCTCTTAAAATAATAGTGCTTGTAGTTGCTTATCTTGATCTAAATGGGAATGTGGCATTTGAATTCTATCTTACTTCATACTGATTTGACAGGACAGAAAGTCTTCCATGTCATTCCTTCCCAGGTCTACCAACTTGACCCTCTATGTGTCCTATCAGTTCTGATTCATAGTCTCATATCCTGAGAGATCCACACCCCAGTTTTCTCTCGTGACCACGTAAAGCTTGTATCAAGCAGAGAGAATTAACAGCCCCTGGGTGCAGTTTCTCTGAGGATTTCCATGGAAATCAAATTAGAGGAGACTTTTATTTTATAATGGGGTGAAGGGAGGTGGGAATAATCTGAGGAAGAGGACTTTATAAGCCTTGCTTCTTGGCATCGGCTTTAAAAAGCCAATTCTTCTTTATTCTTCTGTCTTAATTATTTCCCCATTTTTTTTGGCCTTTTTATTTTTTCTCCCTATAGCTTTAGCCTTAAGAAAATAAAACCTAAATGATATATTAGACCATATCTGTGTACTGCTTATGGAAAAAAAAAAATACAGAGGAGAGGAGAAAACAAAAGAGTAAAATTGTGTTCCCAATGTTTGGATATAGGTAAAAATGAGTAATTCGGTATTTACACTTTCAATAATGTGCTGAATGTTTTGCTACTGTAAACCCTTCATAGCAGATCAATACTGTTTACACCACTCATTTGCAGCAAGCAGTAAATGTCTTTTTACCTCACCAGTTTCTAACCATCTAACATTGTTAAAAAGATGGCTAGAAATATCAATTGAGGTGATTTCTACTAAACTGAAAATGGGTCAATTAGTCTTGGTGACATTCCTTGCATGGAAACAAGACCCAGAAAAAGAACAGGGGAGGAAATTCATGTAAATGCATTCATTTTTAAGTTCATGAAAGTCAAGTTGAACTTCAGGGTGCTGGAAAAGGAAAAAAACAAACACCCCCAAAAACAAACAAAGAAAAAACTGCCTTGGCCAGTGTGGTTCAGTTGGTTGAGCATCATCTATCCACTGTAAGGTTGCTGATTTGATTCCAGGTTAAGACACATGCCCAGGTTGTGAGTTCAATCCCAGGCTGGGTTGCATATAGGAAACAACCCATCAATGTTTCTCTCATGTGGATGTTTCTCTCTCTCTCTAAAACTGATAAAAACTTTTATTTTTATTTTTTAAATATATTTTATTGATTTTGTACAGATAGGAAGGGAGAGAGATAGAGAGTTAGAAACATCGATGAGAGAGAGTCATCGATCAGCTGCCTCTTGCACACCCCCTACTGGGGATATGTCCGCAACCAAGGTACATGCCCTTGACCAGAATCGAACCCGGGACCTTTCAGTCCCCAAGCCAATGCTCTATCCATTGAGCCAAACCGGTTTCGGCTAAAACTGATAAAAACTTTTTAAAAATCTTCTCTTGTACTGTATTGTCAAATTGTTTGATATATTTGTCCTATGGATTGCTTAAAATATTGATTATGCTATAAGTATATAAAATTAAATAGTAACTCTGAACCTCCAGTCCTGGACGTTTGTCATGTCAAATCTCCTGAGCAGCAGTGGAAATTGGTGATCAATGCCATTTAAAAACGAACAGATATTCATTATTAATAAACATGGCAAAGCTCAAATGAGGTAATTAAGTAGAAATAAATTAAGTTCTACTCTATTTCAAGGGAAAAACCTGCCAAGATTGATTGCTACATTCATTTAATTAACATTTTAGAGCAATTCAGAAATAGAGAAAGATTGAGGAGTGGCACAGGCCTTTGTATAAAGCTCCAAAAAGGGAATGTGAATATTTTAGGATTTTTTTTTAATTGGCTGCTTTGCCAAGCCTCACACTGCCTACATTAATTGCTTAATTCTGGCAATATGATGTTTGTTTGAGTGGATTTTAGTCTCTGGGCAGCAGTGCAACGTGGCTAAAGGAAGGAATGAAACCTTAGCTTCTGGCCTACGTAGAGTATGGCTGAGCTGATGCCTCTTTTATTTTGTGAATGTATTTAGTTTTGCTGCGGCTCAATGGGAAATGTGCTGGCCATTCCTGTGGCAACATGGCCTCGCTGCCAGCTCCTTCTAATTCATCACCGTGTTGCAGTGGAGGAGCTGGGAACTGTGTTTCCTGCAATCCTTGTCCCTTAGTGTTCTAGGTTCCGGCCAGTCAGTAAGAGTTGGAAGGCATTCCCAAAAGAGAAAACAGTATTCTGTAGGCAGATTTGTAGAGCTAAATTTCCAATTTAGTTTGAATTTAATAGAAACATTCCCTATTTTCCTGGTCACGATAAAAAAAATATATGCCTTAAAACCCATTATTAAATAGCTATAACCAAAGAAAGTTTCCACACAATATAAAAGGAAAATATACCATATAAGTTCCTCACGTTAGCCTGCTTGTTGCAAATTAAGTTCAATGCTGCAATTTATAATAAAATGTAAAGTTTTGAATAGTCTGAGTTATTTTTATATGGATTTGACTTTTGCATAGAGAAGAAAAAATATATACTCATTTTAATAACTTTGTTTGTAATCAAGTTCCTCCCAGTTTCTTTGTTTTGTTTTAGAACCCTAAAAAATAAACTTTCTTTTTATAAATCTAAAAAAAAGTAGATTTTCAGCTAATCCTTGAAAGTCACTAATTTTACTCTTGTAGACTAGACAGTATATTTCCCCAAAATTCTTTTTTTTAAAAATATATTTTATTGATTTTGTACAGAGAGGAAGGGAGAGAGATAGAGAGCTAGAAACATCGATGAGAGAGAGTCATCGATCAGCCGCCTCTTGCACACCCCCTACTGGGGATATGCCGGCAACCAAGGTACATGCCCTTGACCGGAATCGAACCCGGGACCTTTCAGTCCTCAAGCCGACGCTCTGTCCATTGAGCCAAACCGGTCTAGGCCCAAAATTCTTAAAATCTGCAATGGTTTCTAGGTGAGCTATTGAGAATCTTCTGTTTCAGGAATAAGATAATCTCTATACTCCACCATTTATATGTCTCTGTATTATACAATGATTTGATAATTCTAATTTCCTTTATTAAAACTCTTTACACTTGGAATCCTAGAGTTGCTTCTATTTTTCTTTCCAAATTCCGCACATTGATATATCATTGCCAACAATCATCTTTTGATCATTGGAATGGATTCCCACCCCACCCCATTTTTGACATATAACTCTTCCAAAGAGCAAATGCAAAGCTAGAATTACAAGGACTAGAATCCTTTTGGTCTCTTGCCTTGGTCATTCTGAACATGTGTAGTGATGAATAAAGATCCCATGATACCAACCAACATGAATAACTTTGCTGCATACCAGAGTTGTCTCTGACAATGAGGATAGGGGCAGAGAGCTGCAAGTCGTAGTGGTCTCCTCACAGGAGAGTAAAGGCAAAGGAGTATTCAGGAAGAAGATTGAGGATACAGAGGAGGTAAATACCATGGAACATCATTTCTAGGGGCAACAGGGGAAAGATAAAAGAGGAAGAGTGAACATATGTGCGCCAGGGAAGGAGAGGACTGGAAAGGAATGGGAGCAAGATATGACAACAGATGCGAAGCATGGAATTAGCTGGTATAAATGTTACCACTAATAATCAGGTTAGTTGATACTGTTCTGCTAAAACAGTGGGACTAAATGAAATAGTAGTCAGATTTCACTCATTAATTCAAGAAGCATTTACTAAGTATTTTGAATGTTCCAGTAACTGTGTTAGATGACCGGTTTATAAAGATAAACAAAAACAGTCATTATTCATTTTCAAAGTGTTCTCCAAAGAGCGAGGAGTTAAAAAAAAAAAAGCTGGTACTATTCCACCTAGATTGTACCAAGTCAATTTTGAACCTAGAAACCATCTCCTATTCTAAGGGAAAAAATTAAAAACTTTCAGCATCCAAGCTAGTCAGGATGTTCATAAAGTTCTTACACATCCCTGCTGATAACCTATGTTGCCCACTGTGTTAAAATTGAATGTCTTAATTAACACTCTTGGTTGCAAGCAATAAAAATAACTCAATTAAGTTTAAGAATAAAAAGAAAAATGTTGGCCATCTACTGAGTGTTGCAGGTTGGGTTCTCCAGAAAGAGGTGCTAAGAGGGAACCTGGCATTTAGAAAATGTATTTGGGGCACAAACCTGTGGAAGCAAGGGGGTGGAACTAGGAATGGTCAGAGGAGAAGATGAAGTGTGATGTAGACCTGGTAAAACCATGGTCAAACCCACAAGGAACGGTGTGGAACATATATAGTCTATCTAAATTTTCCTGTGGGCCTAAATAGCTGAGAATTTACCCACCCAGTGTGATCAGAATGGGTATGACCGCCCTGGAAACGGTAAGCCTTGGGTAAAGCAGCTCTCTGCAGCCTAGGGAAAGCGCGAAGGAGCTGACAGCATTCTCAGAAGTTAGGGCAGCCCGGCATAACGTGGCTCTGTGGTTGAGAGTCACTCTATGAACCAGGAGGTCATGGTTTAGTCCCAGTCAGAGCGCATGCCTGGGTTACCTACAGGCTGGGTCCCCAGTGTGAGGTGTGCAGGAGGCAGCCAATCAACAATTCTCATCATTGATGCTTCTATCTCCTCTCTGAAATCAATTAAAAAAAATGTCTAAAAAAATAAAGAGGTCAAAGCAGCAAGGGCTTTCTTGAAGAGGGATGTAGGTGCACAATTTCACATATCCCACACTAAGTTAACTTGTGTTGTCCAAGAAAAAGGAGAATAACCAGGTCTTCCAGAAGGTTGGGAACTAGGGCAACTCTGGCTATTAACAGCAACAATTTGTGGCCTTTGTTTCTACATTTCTGCCTTTAACTTCATCAACCTTTCAATCTCTAATCCTTTTGTCTTTCAATTTGAATTCCCCTCTTCCACAAAGGAATTTGATTGGCGATCTGATTTAATCAGGTGATCAACCTTGAGCCAGTACTTTGCAGCCTACCTCCTTTAGTGTGAACGTAGTTTCCAGGACATTGTGAGTAGGTAGGTAGTGTGCTGGTGAATTCGTTCTCAGGAAAGAGGGGATGGCTTATGGATTGAGGTACCTCAAAAGGTAATGCTGGAATCAGTAGCCATTACATGCATTCTGTGACTGTTTTATCAGGGATAATTTTTATCTGGGGACTGCAATCAACCAGTGCTCTAGGATAGTGGTCGGCAAACTGTGGCTCGCGAA